>NC_058135.1:169488274-169630380 GCF_016433145.1 Gracilinanus agilis | reverse complement strand
TATATATATATATATATATATATATATATATATATATAGTGAATTTGATATATCTCCAAAATATCAATTGTTTACCTAGTTGGTTTTTTTTCTATTTTTAACCTGACCTTAACACCACTAACACACTCAAATCCCAGGCTCTCTTTATGGCACTTGTTACATGTTAACTTCATCCATTGCTTCAATCCACTTTCTACCTTTAGCTCTGCCAGATATAACCAAATGAACAGCACTATAGTTCCTAGAAAATGCCATTGAATTGCTCATTGATCTTGATTCTCATTCCTGTGACTTCCCTGACACAGAACATACCTTCCTAGCTATCATTCCCACACTGTGAGTAATTTTCCTCTATTGGAATACAAAGATCATGAGTTCAAGTACTATCTTGCATTTTCTAATTGATTTCCCCATTTCTGAGCATTATAACTCAAATTTGGTCAGTATTTTATACATGCCTTTTCATTCATTTACTCATTCATTTTCAAATAACTCAGTAGGCAATTAATGAAACAATATTGGAAGCCAGGATAGAGGCTAACAAAAACAAAAACAGAAATATACAGCATTTTGAAAGTCCTCTAAGTTTTGCAAAGCACTATACATATGGTATTTCATTTGATCCTCACAACAACCTTGTGAGTTAGGTGCTATTTTTGACATTTTACAAATGATGAACTTGAGCTGAGAGTTTAGCAGAATTGCCCAGTGTCACACATATAGTAAGTTTTATAAGCAAGATTTGAATTTGGATTTTCCTAACATCAAGTCCAATGCTCTTTCTTATCCTCTGTACTACCTATTTGCTAGTATGAATGGGTATATAGATTTGAGTGTTATTTGCATAGAGATATCAATCAAAGCCAAGGTTGCTATTGAGTTTACCAAGTGAAAAAAAATATGAAAAAAGAGAAAAATGGGCTTAGAATTTAATGCCATAAGTATTCAAAAATGTTTATTCAGCACTTATTCTATACACAAAAATTTTCTAATTGCTATGGGTACTACCATTTATATTAACTTTACAAAAAGGAAGATCAATACAATGATAAGTCTAAGTATTATAAGAAAGCATATAATTAAATTGTTATGATGTATTGGATTTCAGTCTCAGTTCTGATTGATCCAAGCCACTACATAAAGAGTTAATCATTGCACTACTAATTAGAGATTCCTGGGATACTACATAAGATATTCATTAAAATTAATATTAATATATTAATTAAGGAGATTCCAAACTACTTTTAAACTACACTACTATCTAGCTCATATCTCCCAATTTTTTCCACAAAGTATACAAAAAGATGTTCTTAAAAGCTTTGTAGAAATCTAGGTAAATTACAATTACCTCTATGGCATTCCCCAAAAGTTACAATCTATTAAGTCTAACAAAAAAGGAAAAGAGGTTTATGAGTCATGAGCTATTCTTGATGAGATGTTATTGACTTTTTGATATTATCATTCCTGTTATACATCTTTACTAGTGATTACTTCAATAAGTTCTTAAGAATCAAAGTCAAGTCTGCTGATCTATACTTTGTAAACTTTATTATCTCCCTTTTATGCATGATATATTTAATGCCAATTTTTATATATGAGTTATCTTTGATATATTACTATATTCACAGTATGTCCTTCTATTTCCCTTTATATCATTTTCATTTTATGCTTCTGAGATTATTATGTTCCATAATTTGCTGCTACATGGCCCAATAGGATGGATATTATTGCCCAAAAGTTGGCTCTGGGGGCAAGAACCAATTTTGCTCAACTTAAAGTGCTATATTTTTGTTGTTCATTTGTTTTACTGATATCCAAGTTTCGTGATTCCATTTGCGGTTTTCTTGACAAAGTTTTAGAGTCATTTGCCATTTCAATCTCTAGATTATTTTACAGATGAGGAACTATTGTTGTTTGTCCTTAATTTTTGAAGAGGACCAATGGCATCATGAGGTTGAGGTCTTCACTTGTCTGTGAATTGAATTTAAGTGAGGCAGAGTTGCACAAATTATCAACATTACTCTCTCTTCCAGAATCTATCAGAGTCCAGTGGCAGGACTGCCAAGATGAATGTCAATAGCCAGGAATGTAGTGGATGACTTTGGAGGCTTAGATGTATGACCAAACTCTAGGTGCTCAACAATGCCTGTTTCAGTGGCCTTCATGGCCATTTAAACTAACTCTTCTCATTCACCCATTCTACTAGGGAGAGTTTTCACATGCTTGGGGCAGCCATTCCACCCCACCCCCACCCCAACTCACCAATGAATTTGAGGTCTGCTGTAGAGAAAAACCCTGCAGCTGTTTAGCCTGTCTGATAAGATAGATTTACTGGGGGTATGGCTGCTTATACTTTTTTAAAACCATCTCTTATTTTGTAGATGTTGTTTGCTACCACTGATAGAGTGAGCAAGGTCTAAGCTCAAATTTCACTTTTCATACATATTGGCTGTGTGACTAGGCAAATCACTTTTGTGCTAATAGACAACTCAATAAGGCTTTAAGTTATAAAGACTTGCATTGGTTAGACAGAGTTCTTCATATGGAAAACTATATAAACTATGATTAGAATATAAAATCTGGCTGTTTTTATTTAGCCTAAAAGCTAAAAATGTTTTTCCCCAATTTAAATATAGTAAAATTTCTTTTAAATATGTAAAAACAATTCAAACAATTCTTAGCTCATGTACTATACAAAAATGGGCTGGAGCACACATATACACACAAATATTTACTGTATATATGTATATATATGTATATACATGTGTATTATATGTATAATACTCACAGAAATAAAATATATTGTATATTATTATATTTGTATATTTGTAAATCTACATAAAATATAGGAAAAGAAAATAATCATTGAGAGGAAGGTCTGCAGAATTTTGGATGTGTCTCCTGAAGAGGATTTTTGGCACATCATAGATACAAGTTTTTCCCCAGGATGGGTAGGCAGGCATGAATGTGTTACAAT
The DNA here is from genome assembly GCF_016433145.1 of Gracilinanus agilis. Classification (NCBI taxonomy): domain Eukaryota; kingdom Metazoa; phylum Chordata; class Mammalia; order Didelphimorphia; family Didelphidae; genus Gracilinanus; species Gracilinanus agilis. Next base: position 169,627,403 of record NC_058135.1, on the reverse strand, counting down.
CTGTATCACTTGTAGGATCATATATATTAATAGAGAGTCAATCCAGAGATATTGAAGTATATGTAAAACATGCAATTCTATAGATATATAAGTGATAATACTGCTTGTATAAAGGGGCTTTGAGAATGGCATATGGGGAAGGGGATAGTTTCTGTGACATGTAGTCTTCAATTTCATAAATTGTACCTCATTGCCTTTCAGTATTCTTGTTGTCCCTATTTCATCCAACTAAACATGTGTTGCCAAACCTATGGCACTTCCCTCTCTCCACACACACCTGAGGACATTTCTCACATGATCCACCCTCTGCCCAGCAGCCAAATAGTACAGCTTCCTCCCTCTTCTGTCTGGGATAAGGCAGGAGGCTTACATGTGGTGTGAAGGTTGGAGTTTGGGACACTTGCTCTCTAAAAGGCTTGCCATAAATGAACTAGACTCATGTTATTCGCGGGTAAAAAAAGTCCCAGTTTTGTACTTTTCTCATAATTCTGGGAACAAGATTCCCCTGAGATTAAAGCCATATGCCCTGCCTTTATGATATTATGCAAACATTCATTCCTCTCCCCTGCTATTGTGCAATCTCATTCATTTTCTTTTGGCCATTTTATTGTAACTATATAATTTGATCATGGGTTTGAAATTGAATCAAAATGATGTTTTTTTCTCATTGAAGAGAAATGTATTTTTCATATGTTTGGAAATGAAGGTACTGCTACAAGGCTGAAGAAAGAAAATTATTGTAATCAGTCTTCCAAGTTAAAATACATCAATGATATGACAGCATTTTTTAATAAGAACCATTTAATTTTATTAGTGATAGAACAAAATCTTAGCATCATTCAAGAACCAAGAAAGCATTCATAGGAAACACAAAATTATGCAGATACTTCTTTCCTCTTGCTTTCTCCACACCCTGTTTTCTCTTAATTGATTTCTAATGAATACAACTTATAAAATATCATTTAGATAATCACAACCATAATTTGTTGATGAAAATTATGCTTTCTATATATGTCTTTAAATTATAGAACATAAATAATGGAAATATGGAATTCAGTATAGTTTTGTTTGAGGGGAATGAATTTCATTCTAAAAACAGATATAATGCGTGAAGTCAGTCTCGTTTGGTATTATCATTACTTTTAATTACTTAGGGAAACAGAAATAGCTTCACTTCAAAGGTAAAAAATGAAGGAAATACAGTCCTAGAAAAAGATCTTGCCTCAGCCAGCCATCACATTTTAAACTGTGAGGCAGAACCAACATATCAGTCTCCAGCTAAGGCAAGTGTAGAAATATTGCATGGAGGAAAGTATTGCCTCTGGAATTCATAACTAATTAGCTCACTAAGAGGGAAAAAAGGTTTTGTTGAAGTCTAAATGGAGATGTTGTGCTACAAAAGGAATGTTATTTGCAGATAATGATCTTCTCTTGGAGGACAACAAATGACCAATGGAAGATTTCTGTGTTAGAAGCAGCTTTTAGTCAAGAAATATAGGCAATGAGCTATGTACTTGACCTTTTGAGTATGGATTTTTATTGTTTCCAACTATGGAATGACTGGCACTGAGGACTGAAGGGATTTCAGTAGCTTTTCTGCATTTTCAAAAGTGTTTACCAGAGTTTAATGTCCCTGACCTCTAACTATCAATTGCTGATCCACATTTTCTCAGTTCCAGGAAAGATAAGACATCTACTGGAAAACATCATGGCTTTATTCTGTGGTCCAGGGTCTGTCATCTTAAAGAGCAAGAAAGATCAGGGAGAGGGAGCTAAAAGATCATGACAGCATGTTTATGTTCTGCTAGGATCTGGCTGACCACGTGGTCATCTAGCAAAGAAAGAGACTTAACTTAAGGAAATAATGAACATAAAATTATCATAAAAGTGGCAAATAGGCAGGAAGAATTATCTCTGTTGCTCAGTTAATATTGTCAAAAAATATTAACACCAACTTCCCCATTATAAAGTCTCCTTTGTTCTAGTTCCTAAATCCATCTTGACATTAACCTATGCTTATATAAATGAGGCATTATGGAACAGTGGAAAGAGTGCAGTTAGAGGTCCTTAATTCTAATACTAGATTGCTACTTATTATGTCACCTTAGGCATGTCACTAAATCCCTTAGCACCTTTGTTTCTTCATCTGTAAAATGAGAGAGTTGGACTGGTGATGTCCAAGTTTCTTTTTATGAGGTTGAGGCTAATGATCATAGTAAGATAGTGCCAATAATTTGGTTTGTTGTTGTTTACTTGTTTGTTTGTATAGGTTTAATTATAGAATTAAGTAGAATGATATTGAAATTAATATCATGAAACCTAGTGGACCAGACTGTTTTTCAGTTTGTAAATTATTTATAAAATTCCTTCCTTACTCCTACACTGAAACTCTACTTTTAGACAGTACTGAGCAACTTTTGACAGTTTAGCAAAATAAATATTGACTTCAGAAAGTCTATAATCTTCTGTATTCTACAAAGAGCAGAAAACTTTGAGATAAAACACCTGGATTTTCTCCCAACTCAGTCACTTACAAGTTACTTGACTACTCTCTGATTATTTAGTCACCAGAAAAATATGAACACATAATTAAACTTACTACTTCTCAACATGGCAATATCAAAAGAAATTCAATTCAATTTAAAAAATCTTTTAAGGATCCATTGTGAGCATGCCCTTTTGGAGAGCAAGATATAAAACTTTAATAATATGTGCATATCACAAATATAAAACACTATGCAGACAGTGTTTCTCCCTCTTTCTGTCCTTCTGGGCCTTGTTACAATGAAGAACAGTGGAGATTTGACTGAAAGTAGTCACAGGTAGTGAAGAGGTTCCTCAGAAATAGCTAAAGAGGATATTGAGGTGAAACCATGTCATGAGGGAACATTGCTCCCTGAACACAAGAGGGAATACTAACTACTCCCTGACCAGACTGGATATTGAGTCCATTCTTCTTGATTCATGAGATTTTAGTCAATGCCATACCTGGCATAATGGCCAACAGTAATTAGACCACTAAAACCAAGGAAAGTACCAATCCTCCTGAGTTCTAGTTTGATTGGAGTCTTGAGTTCCACAATCCTATAAATATGAATTCAAGGTCAAAAAGTCTTCTAGAGTTGCTATTTTGCTTGCTACCTGTGTGACTACACGTGAAATATCTTGTAGAGACTGTGTTGTAACTCATTACTTTTCCTGTTCAGGGAAAGAGAGCACACAAAAAAAATAGATGTTTAGATCTAGAAATTCCATGTTCAGGCTTATAGTATGCCTGGGGTATTGCTGGGATATGAGAGAACGTTAGGAGCAGTACCATATTTTGGCTATTTTATATATTTACTTTATATTGTTCTGTAGTTAGTATGTTCTTATTTAAGTACAAATTCTGTGCTGAGAAAACAATTGAGAATATCCAAGCATACTTCCCTGCTTCTGAAGACAACCCTTTTGTCAAGGTCATGGGATACCAGTCATTAAAAAACATAGGACAAGAAAGTTGGTAAGTTTTCACTAGTAGATGGGGGCTCAAAAATAAGTTCCATTTAGATAGATACATAAAGCAATCTACCCTCACTATTTAGTCATTGTCATCTCTACATATAGACCATATTGAGGGGTAAAATATTGCAAAGTCCTTAGTAAATATGAATATACAAAACAGCACTCCAGATTCTAACCATCGGGACCTGCATGAATCACCAAGTTGAACTTTCCATCAATATTACCTAATGGTTAAATGTACACACACTATAATATCTGTTACTATATTTGATTATGTTCTGAGATGTGATTTTTCAGGAGAATTCCCTCATATTCAAGGATTCAATAGGAAGAAAAAGAAAAAAAATCAGAATTCCTTTCTCTAAAAAATTCTTCAATTCACCCATACTTCTAGTGAGAACTACTAAATATTTCCTCCTAATTTGGACCACTGAGAGACCCCAAGGTCATTAATTCTTCAATATAGCACAAAAGGGATGTACATCATCCAACTAGTTCCATTTTCTAAGTAACCAATGTAATTTTGTGAGCAATAAAAATTTCTATTTTAAGGTAAAATTGAAAATGTTTTATTAGTTTCTTATGCAAATTTAAAATTTTCAGATGAAATTTTCAAAGATCCTGTAGTTTATCCTCTAATTTCTAATTTCATTCATATAATTTAGGTATTAATTTTGTTAAATAATTATATGAAACAATAGGGATGCATTGTGGGAAAATCATGGAATAGGGAGTAAAGTTTTCTCAGTTTTCTAATAACTACCCACCCCACAAACAACCAAAAATAACTGCACAGAATCAAAGCTAAAAGAGGTGAAAACAGATAGGAGTCTTGAATGAAGCTGAACAGTCCAGGAAAACTAGGGAGAACTAGGTTCCTGACTTCTCTGACCTAAATCTCACTCTCTTGGGATGAGTACAGAACAAACAGAATGGAATTAACAAAGTAACCTTTCGGGATAGGATTAACCTCACCTTGTTTGCCTCCCATTGGAATACTGGATACCACTGGAATCTTCAGGCAGAGGACTCTGGGAGCATCAGTGTCTATAGCTGTCTCAGCTCTAGGGACCCTCACTAGCCCACAGATGGGTACTGAGGAGGTAGGCACCACAGAATCTGTGGGTGCCAGGCTCTAAGAGCAGGAGATTGGCCCCCTACTTCTGAGCAAGGGACTTTTGGAGATCTGAGGAACATGAACTGGATCCTTTCTCTGCTTTGGACTGTGGTAGTGTAAGAGGAGGAGTGCAGAAGGAGCATACATATGGGAGTATGGTCACTAAGGGGCAGAGGTCCCATCAGCTATAGTCCGTCCCAGGAAAATAGAATCTGGGTGGCTGCCATGGAGAGAAACTGATTGACTGCTTGGAGTACTAGTGGGAGAACTGTGAGGACTGGTCAAAACACCTGAGATCAATCATGGACTGGGTCTTTAGCAAGGGTCTTGGGACTACATCAGACCCTGGACTATAAAAACTGGAAAAACTAAATAGGATCTAATTTTAAAAAAAGCAAAAAAAAAATTGAAACCTTAGATAATATATCCCAGCACAATATGAACCCTGAGGGTCTAGTAAAAAAAGTAAATTATTAAATTTGTTGTCCTTGCCACTAAAGTTTTAGAAACAAGTTGAGATTGGCAAGCAAAGGTGATAGAACCCAACTATTTAGAGCTATTACGGAAACTGAAAGGATCACAGCTCAAACTCAGAGAATAGTGAAGTAAAAACACTATTAACATAGCAAAGAAATTTTAAAAAATGGCCACAAGCTCAAAAATACCTTTTGGAAGAGCAAAAAAAGAAAAGAAAAGAAATAAAACCTCAAAAATTAAATGAGAGAGGAACAATTATGTGAAAAAATAAGAGCAATAAAAGAAAATGAAGACAAGTAGGAAAGACAAGTAAGAAAGAAAGGAAACAGAAAACTCATTGAAGGAATTAATGTATTAAAAAACCAGAAAAGGAAAAGGGGAAGCTAACAAGACAAGAAGAAATAAGGAAGCAAAATTGAAAGAAGGAAAAAAATAGAAGAGAATATGAAGCATCTTATCACAAAAACAATTGACAAGAAAAATAGATCAAAGAGCAACAATATAAAAATGGTTGAACTCCTAAAATGTTATGATGAAAAATACAGTTTAAAGACCATATTGCAGGAAATGATCAAGGAATACTGCCTAAAAATTCTAGAATGAGAGGATAAAATAGAAATTGAAAGACTCTACCAATCACCACCTCAAAGAGATACAAAGATGAAAATACACAAGAACATCATGGCTAAGTTCCATAGGTACCAGGTTAAAGAGAAAGAAAAAAAAAACTACAAGGAACAAGAATAAGAGAGAAAATTGCTGTGGAGCTAACAGTCAGAATAACATAAGACCTAGAAAGCCACAACATTAAAAGAGCTGAAGACCTGGAATATAGCATTTCATAGAGAAAAAGAACTAGGCTTACAACAAAGAATAATATATCTAGCAAAGATGAGCATAATTATAAAAGCTAAAAAATGGATATTTAACAACCTACAGGAGTTTCAACTATTTTTAGGAGAAAATCCCTGAACTTAGCAAAAAATTGGATTTATAAGAAACATAAAACAGTAATGAAAGACTAATCATAAGCAACCCAGAAGGTCAAATTATTTAATTCCTGTATGGGAAAATGTCATCTATGCCCCTAGGAATGGCATCATTGCCTGAGTATTTTGGAGTGGCATGTATGGAAGGAAAGCTTGAGTTAAATGTGAATGTAATGGAATCATCTGAAATGGTAGTAGAACTGACCAGGAAGAGAATGGGTAGAAGGGCTATCTTATATAGAGGATGAATGAGTGGAAGAACTGCCACAGAGATGTCAAGGAGGGGGTGGAGTGCTGATAATACTAGACACCAACTCTTATCACACCTGTGATAAAGAGGAACAACATATACAATTAGAAGGGTAAACATTTTCTTAATATACAGAAAAATAGGAGGGAAGGGAAATTGGATAAGGGAAGAACAGGGCAGGAGAGTATATATGAAGAGATAGGGGGTAAGGCAAGGGGATAAGAGAGGGTCTCTTAGGACAAGATAGGGGAGAGATTTTTAGAAATGAACTCATATCAAGAAGTAGAAGGGCTTTGGGGGTAAGGAAGGGATTTTTGGAAAGGTGGATAGAATAAGAACTAAAAGGAAAGGGGGATGGGAAAAGGGAGGGACTTTTAGAAAGGTGAGCCAATTTAGTGGTCCAAGGGAGAGGATAAAGGAGGATTTAGGAAAAGGGGTAAGAATTAGACATATATTGGTCAAGATAAATTGGGTATCTGGGCAGAGATATGATAGAAAGGAAGGAAGATGGAGACAAATATTGAGGAGGAGGAGAGTAAATGGAAATGCACAAATAATAACTATAACACTGAGTGTAATAGGATGGATTCAGCCATGGGAAGAAAAAAGATAGTATAAAGGATAAAAAATCAGGACCTGGCAGTGTGTTTACAAGAAAAACAGTGAAAATAAAAGATAAACATAGACTGAAGGTGAGGATGTGGAACAGAATATACTAGGGCTCAGTTGATCCAATGAAAGCAGGGATAGCATTCATGATCTTTTTTCATAGTTGGGGCTAAAATGGATATAATTGGAAAGGATGAATAAGGGTGTGTGTGCATTAGCATTATCAATATTGGATATGTATGTACCAAGCATCATAGCCCCATAGATTTTTAAAGGAATATCTAAATGACATACAGATGGAAATAAATGACAACATAATAATAGTGGTGGACTTTACTTTTCTCCTCTCAGACCTAGATAAATCTAAACAGAAAAATAAATAACAAGCTAAAGAGATGACTAAACCTTAGATGATACATTAAATAAGGTAGATATCTGGAGACCCCAAACATATCTACATGAGATTAGTAATAGATAGAAGTTTAAGAATACACATAATCCAAATATAGTTTCTTCTGAGACCATAATGGTTTGGAGAGCATAAATATTCTGCACAAATCTTACTTTAACACTCATTATGGTGGTAACCCTGCCTTCCTAAAAGGTAGTGGCACTAGAACAAAAGTTCAACATGGTATGACCAAAAGTCTTGGTTTTAGAAAGACTATGATCCTAACAACAGATTGTGTGCTCTGTCTCAGGACCAATCTAGCTAAATACGGTCCTGGTAATGCATGTTAACTGAGAACCAGATGGGCTAAAGTGCTGAACATAAATTCTGAAAGGAAAATGGTGAAATAAAACTAATATTACATTGCTTAATCAGCTGTGATTTTTTTCTTTTTGGAAACAAGATACATTGGAAGAAAACAAGATATATTAAGATCTGTAAAGCTATTCATTCTCATTGACTTAGAGACTCCATTACAAGGCATCATTAAGAGGGTAAAAAGCTACATATGTATGAACATATTCATGGAAGTTTTGTTTGTAATGACAAAATAACTGGAAATAACACAAATGCAATGAGTGGGAGAAATGGCTGAATATGTTGTGATATTTGAGTGTCATGAATTATGTTGCATTATTAGAAATGATGCATATGGAAGTATAGAGAAAATGAGGGAATTTATATGGAGAAATGAACAGAGAAGAAAAGAGAACAAGAATAATACCTACTATGATTAAAATTTTAAAATAACCAACAAAAATTCAAGAGAAAAAGTATCTAAGTGAGACAAATCCAAAAGGTACTAGAAAGCAGAGGATGTTTATATTAGCATACAAATATAATTTACACATTTTTAAACAAATTTGTGAAATTTGTGGTGTTGCACATAATTGTTTATGCATTTCTTTAGTTAAATGCTTTTTGGAGGCAGTAGTGGTGATTATGAAATATGTAATAAAAATTTTAAAAAGTCTTTAAATAATCTCACAAACTAAATATTTCTATTCATTTTAACAAAACATAATTAACTTGAGGCTCTTTAAAATCCAACTTTTAATCCTCTTGATGACACCTAACTTACAAAAAAAAATCCTTCCAAAAATGTGACATTCAGAATTAAGCACACTTCAGATACTATCAGACTCAGTGCTGAGTCCAGTGGGAATATCATCTTTTTCTTCATTGACATTATGAATTTCTTAATGAATTTTAGTATCCCATTGGCTTTTGTGGCATCTACATAAAACTGCTCAAATGGAAGTTTCAATATACTAAAACTCCTTGAGGCTTTGTAGTTGAACTGCTATTTACAGTATCTTTTCTATTCTATACTTGTGAACATGTTTTTTTTGAACAAAATTTAGATTTCACATTAATCCCTACTACATTTTAACTTATTTTTTATTATGCTACCCTATTGAGATCTTTTTTTGATCAACTCATTAAAGGTGTTAAGATTTATTCCATCTTTGTGTCATATGAAAAAAAATTTGATAAGTATGGTATCGATTCACATATCCAAATTATTGATAATGAACAAAGCACAGATCCCAGTGAGAACTACATTGATATATCTTTCCAAACTGTCAGTAAAGCAATAACAGTGACAATTTGAGTCCAACCTTTCATACAGTTTTGAATTCACCTGTTTCTGCTATCATTTTATCATCTTTCCAGGCTCCCACACATGAATGGCAAACAATACTTTTTCAAATATTTCAAAATCTTGATAAATTATATTTATACAATTCCCTTTTCTACTCATTTAGTAAACTTGTCAAACAATGAAATGAAATTAGTCCACCATGGTAAGTTCTTGAAAAACCAATGAGAACTCTTTTCTAAGCAAGTATATCACTCCTTCTATAGGGGACCACTAACAATGTCTTCAATACTATCTTCTTAGGTTTTTTCATAAATATAACTCATACTCATTGAACTATGATTTAAAGACCACATTCTTGTTTCCATTCTTTAAAAATTGGAACTGTCAACTTGAAATCTGGAAACCCCAAGTTTGCCTCTCTCTCTTGGGAATTTACCATAAGGGGAGTCCCAGATTAACTTTGTTTCAGATTGAATAGTAGATCTTAAAATACTTAATGATCCTAGTTTAGGTGGGACTAGTTAGGGTTAGTCCATATTTTTTTTAATAATTTTTAATTTAAAAAAATTTTCCATGGTTACATAAGTCATGTACATGTTACATAAGTCCCCTTCACCCCCTCAACCCACTGCCCCCCTCCACTGTAGCCAATTCGCATTTCCAATGGTTTTATTATGTGTGGTTAGTCAAGACTTATTTACACATTATTGATAGTTACATGGGTGTGGTCTTTTCAGGTCTACATCCCCAATCATGTCTTCATCAACTCAACTGTTCAAGCAGTTGTTTTTCTTCTGTGTTTCTACTCCTGTAGTACTTCCTCTGAATGTGGGTAGAGTTCCTTTCCATAAATCCCTCAGAATTGTCTTGGGTCATTGCATTGCTGCTAGTACAGAAGTCCATTACATTCGATTTTACCACAGTATATCAGTCTCTGTATACAATGTTCTTCTGGCTTTACTCCTTTCACTCTACATCAGTTCCTGGAGGTCTTTCTAGTTCACATGGAATTCTGCAGTTTATTATTCCTTTGAGCTCAATAGTATTCCATCAACAACATATACCACAATTTGTTCAGCCATTCCCCAATTGAAGGGCATACCCTTACTTTCCAGTTTTTTGCCACCACAAAGAGCGCAACTATAAATATTTTTGTGCAAGTCTGTTTATCTATGATCTCTTTGGAGTACAAACCCAACAATGGAATGGCTGGATCAAAGGGCAGGCATTCTTTTATTGCTCTTTGGGCATAGTTCCAAATTGCCAGCCGGAATGGTTGGATCAGTTCACAACTCCACCAGCAATGCATTAATGTCCCAGTTTTGCCACATCACCTCCAGCATTCATTACTCTCCCCTGCTATCATTTTAGCCATTCTGCTAGGTGTGAGGTGGTACCTCACAGTTGTTTCGATTTGCATTTCTTTAATTATTAGAGATTTAGAACACTTTCTCATGTGCTTATTGATACTTTTTATTTCTTTATCTGAAAGTTGCCTATTCATGTACCTTGCCCATTTATCAATTGGGGAATGGCTTGATTTTTTATACAATTGATTTAGCTCCTTGTATATTTGAGTAATTAGACCTCTGTCAGAATTCTTTGTTATAAAGATTTTTTCCCAGTTTGTTGTTTCCCTTCTGATTTTGGTTGCATTATTTTTCTTTGTACAAAAACTTTTTCATTTAATATAATCAAAATTATTTATTTTACATTTTGTGATTTTCTCTAACTCTTGTTTGGTTTTAAAATCTTTCCTTTCCCAGAGATCTGACAAGTATACTATCTGTGTTCACCTCATTTACTTACAGTTTCCTTCTTTATATTTAAGTCTTTCACACATTCTGAATTTATCTTGTTGTAGGGTGTGAGATGTTGATCTAAACCTAATCTCTCCCATATTGTTTTCCAATTTTCCCAGCAGTTTTTGTCAAATAGTGCATTTTTGTCCCAAAAGTTGGGCTCTTTGGGTTTATCATACACTGTCTTGCTGACATCCCTTACCCCAAGTCTATTGCACTGATCCTCCCTTCTGTCTCTTAACCAGTACCATATTGTTTTGATGACTGCTGCTTTATACTATAGTTTAATATCTGGTACTGCTAGGCCCCCTTCCTTCACATTTTTTTTCATTATTTCCCTTGATATTCTTGATCTTTTGTTATTCCAGATGAACTTTGTTATAGTTTTTCCTAATTCAGTAAAAAAGTTATTTCCAAAATACCAACTTCTACTCTTATTTATTAATTCAATAGTTCTTTTACTTTCAATTTTATTAATTTCTCCTTTGATTTTTAGTATTTCTAATTTAGTTTTAATTTGAGGATTTTTACTTTGTTCATTTTCTAGTTTTTTAAGTTGCATGCCCAATTCATTAACCTCTTCCCTCCCTAATTTATTAATATATGCACTCAGTGTTATCAATTTTCCCCTTAGAACTGCTTTGGCTACATCCCATAAGTTTGGGTAAGATGTCTCATCATTGTCATTGTCTTCAATGAAATTATTAATTGTTTCTGTGATTTATTCTTTCACTAAATTATTTTGGAAGGATCATATTATTTAATTTCCAATTAGTTTTTGGTTTGCCTCTTCATGTATTCTTACTAATAACTATTTTTATTACATTATGATCTGAGAAGGTTACATTTATTATTTTTGCTTTTTTGCATTTGTTTGCCATGTTTCTGTGCCCTATTACATGGTCTATCTTTGTGAATGTTCCATGTGCTGCTGAAAAGAAGGTGTATATTCCTTTTTGTCTCTATTTATTTTTCTCCAAATATCTATTAACTCGAATTTTTCTAGGGTAGCATTCACCTCTCTTATCTCTTTCATTTTATTTTTTGCTTTGACTTATCTAGATCTGATAGGGGAAGGTTCAGGTCCCCCACTAGTATGGTTTTGCTATCTATTTCATCCTTGAGCTCCTTAGCTTCTCCTTTAGAAATATGGAAGTTATTCCGTTTGGTGCATACATATTGAGTACTTATATTTCTTCATTGTTTATACTGCCTTTTATTAGGATGTAGTGACCTTCCCAGTCTCTTTTAACCTTATCTATTTTAACTTTGGCTCTGTCAGAGATCATGATAGCCACCCCTGCCTTCTATTTCTCATTTGAAGCCCAAAAGATTTTGCTCCATCCTCTCATTTTCAATCTATGTCTGTCTGTCTGTCTGATGTGTGTTTCTTATAAAGAATATATGGTTGGGTTTTGATTTCTAATCCACTCTACTATTTGCTTCTGTTTTATGGGTGAGTTCATCCCATTCACATTCAGAGTTATAATTATCAACTCTGCATTCCCAGACATTTTGATTCTCTCTCCTAGTCCTGTCCTTTCTTCTTTCATTGTTTCCTTCTATACCAGTGTTTTGTTTTTAATCAGTTCCTATAATCCCCTCCCTTGTTGTACTTCCCTTTCTCCCCCCCCTCCATTCTTATTCCCCTCTTATTGTTCTTTAAAGCCACTCTGTGCTCCCCACCAAGCCCTCTCCCTCCCTAGTATTGCTTCCCTCCTTACCAGTCCCTTTGTTACCCTTCTACTTCTCTATGGGGCGTGAATCAATTTTCTGCCCCTATGGATCTGATTGTTCTTCTCTAAGTTGATTTCAATGCACTTAAGTATTGAATATTTCCTCTCTCTAACCTCTTTACCCTTACACTGTATTGTTATTTTTTCCCTGTTAATCCCATGTGCTTCTTTATGGAATATAAATTTATTTCTTTTTGTTTGCTTTCCTTTTTTTTCCTCATTGTTATCTTCTTCCCCTCAGTTTTGTATATATCTATACATACATATATACATACATATATATTTATATAATCTCTTGACATTTCATCCTATACAGTTTGTCCCTGTTCCCTCTATGTAAATTTCTTCTAGTTACCCTGTTGGTAATAATAATTTTTAATATTTGCCAATACTTTCTTTTCTTCTTGGGATATAAATTGATTGAACTTGTTGTGTCCCTTAAAGAAAAGAATTTTTTTCTCCTCCCCCCCATTCTCTTAATTACCTTATGTTGATTCTCTTGAGTTCTGGGTTTGGGCAGCAAACTTTCTGTTTAAGTCCGGTCTTTTTCTTGATGAATGTTTGGAAGTCCTCAATTTTATTGAATGACCATATTTCCCCCTGCAATAATATAGTTAGTTTTGCTGGATAGTTGATTCTTGGTTGTAGACCCAGTTCTCTTGCTTTCCTGAATATTGTGTTCCATGCCTTCCAGTCTTTCAATGTAGATGCAGCCAGATCCTGTGTTATCCTAACTGTGGTTCCCTGATATTTGAATGATTATTTTGGTATCTTGTAATATTTTTTCCTTGGTCTGGTAGTTTTTGAATTTGGCTATAATATTCCTGGAAGTTGTCAGTTGTGGATTAAATGTAGGAGACGATCTGTGGATCCTGTCAATTTCCACTTTTCCCTCTTATTCAAGAATTTCTGGGCAATTTTCTCTGATAATTTCTTGTAAAATGCTATCTAAACTTTTTCTTTTATCATGATGTTCTGGTAAACCAATAATTCTTAAGTTGTCTCTTCTAACTCTGTTCTTCAGATCTTTGGTTGAATCAATGAGGTGTTTCATATTCTCCTCAAATTTTTCATTTTTTTTATTTTGTTTAATATATTCTTGCTGCCTTGTGAAGTCATTTTCTTCTAGTTGTTGAGTTCTGTTTTTTAAAGACTGAATTTCATCCCTTGCTTTTTGGTCATCCTTCTCTTTCTGGTCTGATTTTCTTTGTAGATCATCTTTTGCCTTCTTTGCTTCATTTTCAAGCTGGCCAATTCTGGCATTTAAGACTTTATTTTCTTGTTTTAGCTCATGTATTTCCTTTTTCAAATTGCCTTCAGCCTCTCTTGATTGTTTTTTGTGTTCCTGAAGTTCTTGACTTAATTGAGGTTTAAATTCTTGAGTTAATTGAATTTTGAGATCTTCCAAAGTCTGTGTCCAGTTCGCTGGAACTACTTCCTCTTCTTCTAATTCTGTTTCATTTGCTCCCTTTTCACTTCCTTGAAAGAAGCTGTCAATTGTCATTTCTTTTCTCTTTTTCTGTTGCTTACTCATGTTTTTTCCCTTCCTTGTTCTGCTAGTTTGAGCAGATGTATTTAATGATCTTTGATGAAAGATCTTCCCCCCAGGGGCAAAGGTTTATAGTTATTTTCTCTGCCCTTGGAAGACTTCTTGTCTGTCCAATTGTTGGGATTAATCCTGTATTGATTGGATTGGATTAATCTGCCCTGAGGCTAAAACCTCAAAACCTTGAGGGGAGGGAAAAGCAAACAAACAAACAAACAAAAAAGATGGGATGACAAGAAGGAGGTTTTCTCTGAACTGAGCTCTCCAGAAGTGGGGTCCCCCTGCACTATCCACTGTGTTTGATCTGGTTTTCTTTCCTCTTGAAGCCCTGAGTTCTCTATCTCAGTATGAGGAAGCCAAGCTGTCTGCGCTCTGGGGTTTGGCTCTCTCTAAGCCACCATTTCTGGGCTTTTTTGCTGTGTTTCTCTGGTTTTCTCCTCTAGTCACCTCTCCAGTGCCTGTGTTTGACTCCCTGAGTCCTATGTCAGCAAGGCCCTCTCTCCTGACCAGTGCACCCACCGGCCCTGAGATTTCCTGGCCCCTGGAGACTCCACACAGCATGTAGGGGAGGTGTCCTGGGATCCTGGGATTTCCCTTCTATGCCCTCAGTCCTGATAGCTCAAGTATTGAAGCCTTTTTCTTGGTGTACCTCTTTAGTTGTGCTGCAGTAGGGTTCCCCCTGCTCTGTCCAGTTCTTAGATTCGGTCCTCTTTCTTCTCAAGCACATTGTTTTCTATCTAGGTGTGTAAGGGTGCGGAGGTTTTAAGATTCCCTCAGTCTATGCTGCCATCTTACTGGAACTGCTGGGGTTAGTCCATATAATCAAATGTTAAGTACCCTTTTTGTCTTAGACATTTCTCCCATTGTATCAAAGTTGTCTCCCAGGAAGCCCAGTTCTTGGTTGAACTCTTTCTTTATTATCTATTGTAAAGTATCAACCTCTCCCTGATAATCCTGTCTTGTACTTCTCATTTCCTTATAGCCATTTTAAAGCCAATCAATCATACTTCCCTGTCCTTAGTTCCCCCAAAGGTATTTAAATCCTCATTTTAGTCCCATATTGTTTTTTGGACAATGAGCTAGTGGGATAGCACAATGGGATAATTCTGGGGATCTGTCCCCAGAGCTCCCAGCATTTGACTCTGTATGGCAGCCCATTATTAAGGACCTGTATCTTTCCTGATTAAAGGCTTGGTTTTTCTGACTTTAGTGGTTCTGTGTTTTTTCCAGGTTGACAGAACAGTTGGCTATCTCTTAAGCTTTGGTACCTTTTCATTCTCCATTGCCTGTGAAAGATCACTGATGGTGGTGAGCAATTACACCTTCTTGTTCTTTCAGTACTTGAGAATATTGTTCACTTGGTTTAGTTGTTAGATTTGTTCTTTAACTCCTTTTGTTTAAATTCTACTTATCTGAATTATTGAGAAGATGACTGATGACTTGTTATAGAGATTGAGAAGGAGCAATCAAGTAGAGGGGAGAAAAAACAGGGTGTAACAAATTAAATTCCAAGATACAAAGTTGGGGTATGATTTGATCAGTTTGTTAATAAGACTGACAGTTACCAATAAATTGAGGTCCTCGTAGAGTCTTCAGGACTTTAGCTGAATGTCACGAGCCCCTTTAAACTGAGGTCTGCTTTTCTAACAGTACATCATTGGTAGATCGCCTGGCAAGCAAAATGTAACACTGATTGGTGGACATTGAGCTAGGAGATCTCAGCATTTCCCTATTATTTTATAGGTGGGGTGGGGGGTGAGAAGGAATCAGCTGAGGGAAGTGGCCTGGCCATGAAAATCAGCTGCCTCTTGCAATCTGGACAAGTAAAACCAACCTAATCTGGATATCTTTGGTTTAGTTTTCTTTCTGTAGACCAAGTTGCCCTCAGCTTTGATGAGAGAAATACCAAAGACAAAAAGGCATGTTCCCAGGGGAGCACCCAGGCAAGGCTGGCTTGTGTTTAGAGAGTAAACAAAAGTGAGGATCTCTGCCAAAGTTGATTCCTTGCCTTAGTGAGTAATTACATTCCTCAGCTACATTGGGTTGGGATAGGTTGTTCTTTAAGCTCATCATGAAGGAGGGTTTTAGACAGAGAAAAGAATATTACAAATTATATTAATAATCAAGTGATACAGCATTATAATTAATTTTCCTTAAGACAATATAAGTATCATGATAATACAAGGGAGAGAGAATATCACAAAATAAATTTTATATTATAGAAAAGAAATGGAACAAAGATGTGGAGTAAAGGCAGAGGCTCACTAAACAACTAAAACAAAAATGGATAGCATAAATTTACTATCCAGTGAAGAGGAAAATAAATCTATCATTAGGAATTATTTTTCCCAAATATATGCTAATAAGTCTTATAATCTAAGTTAAATGGAGGAATATTTTTAAGAAATATAAATTTCCTAGGTAAATATTAGAAATCGAATACTTATGAATCTATTTTAGAAAAAAATGAGTAGCCTGTCATTGATCTCCCACAACCAGATGTATTTATATGTAAATTCTATCAAAAATGTAAAGAACAATTAATTCCAACAGTATATAAAGTATTTTGGGAAAATAGGCAAAGAAGGATTCCTACCAAATTCCTTTTATAGCACAAATATGGTTTTAATGCCTACAGCAGAGAGAACAAAAACAGAAAAAAGCTAGTTGACCAATTGCCCTAATTAAAACTGCTGAAAATAAAAATTCCTTGTGAAGAGATTATAACAATGTATCTTGAAGGTCATGAATCATAACCTAGTGGGGATTATGCCAGGATTGTAGGGCTAACTCAAAATTAGGAAAACTATTAGCATAATTGACCATATCGATAATAAAAAATAGCAAAAATCTTATTGATTTTCAGGATAAAGCAAAGATGCCAATTATCACCACTATTCTTCAATATTGTACTAGATATGCTAGCTATAGCAAAAGAAGAAAAAGAAATTAATGTTGACAATGAAGAAACAAAACTATCATTCTTTGTATATGATACAGTAGTATAACTAGAGAATCCATGACAATCAACTAAAAAATATTTGAAATAATTATCAGTTTTAGTAATGTTGTAGAATATAAAGGTCATACAAATCATTAGTATTTCTATATATTACCAACAAAGTACAGCAGCAAGAGATAGAAGAAGAAATTCCATTTAAAATAACTGTGGACAATATAAAATGCTTGAGAGTCTGTCTGTGAAGACAAACCCAGAAACTCTATGAACACAATGAAAATACTTTTTACACAAATAATCAGACCTAAGTAAATGCAAAAATAAAAATTTCTCATGGGTAGACAAAGTCAATATAATAATAAGATAACAATTATACTTATGCTAATTTACTATTTCAGTGCTATGCCAGACAAACCACTAAAATTATTTTATAAAGCTAGAAAAAAGAATTAAATCAATCTGGAAAAACAAAAATCAAAAACATAAAGGGAATCAATAAAAAATGTGAAGGGAGGTGGCCTAATAGTAAAAAACGATCTCAAACTATATCATAAAGCAGTAGTATTAAAAATAAATTGTTTGCCTTCTCAAAGAGGAGTGAGGTAAGAAAGGGTAATACTCTAAGAGAATTTCAAACAAAAAAAAAGAATGTTAATTATTTTAATATAATTAAAATATTTTTCATAGAGTCAATAAAAGTAACAATTTTGAAAAGGTCATCAGATTGAGCACTTAATAGATCATTGGTTACTTTGGAGAAAATCATTTCAATCAAATGGTGGGCCCAAAAGCCATATTGGAAGACAATGAGAAGTGAATGAACAGGAATATCAGAAAATCAAGGCAAGAGGTATAGATATATTTTTTGACTAGTTTAACTGCTAAAGTGAAGAATAGTCGAGCATGAAGGGGAAAAAATAGGGTGATTTAAGAATAACAAGACCTGGGCATTTTTATAGGAAAGAGAAGAAGGGAAGCAGTAGAAGTGGAAAGGAAGGAAGGAGACAGAGAGAGAGAGAGAAAGAGAGAGAGAGAGAGAGAGAGAGAGAGAGAGAGAGAGAGAGAGAGAGAGAACACTTGGAGTCAAGAAAGCCTCAATAGAAATCTAGTATCAGACATTTACTCTCTCTATGACCCAGAGAGGGAGAAAAAAATCATTTTGCCTCAGTTTCCTCATCTGTTAAATGAACTGGAGAAGGGAATTGCAAACCACTCCAATATATTTCCCCAAGAAAACCGAAAATGTGGTCATGAAGAGTTGGACATAATTGAAATGCCCTACTAATAACAGAAAGACTAGCCTTTTCTGTATAACATGGTCAGCTAGTTGTAGTGAAATACTTTTCTTTTTTCTTTCTTTCTTTTTTTTTTTTTTGTCTTTCAAACTTAGGATAGCTGGCTGATGCAATGAAAGGTGACAGTTTAATAGTTCTGGGTAGTACATTGTTCAGTTCAGAAACATTATACATCCCACACAAACAGTGAAGATAAAAGCACCTCTATTCTCCTCTGTCATCATTATCATCAACAAACATTTTTGAGTGCTTCTTATATGCAAGGCAATGTTCCTTGTCTCTGGATTGTTCTCAACCCTAATTTAAAGTTATATGCTCTATAAGTTTCATTGTCCCACTACTCTCTACCAGAAATAGTCAAGGATTATATAAATTCCAATAGTACTTGATTTTTTAAAAGATGTGGCTGGTTATTTTTTCCCGAAAATGAGATGGATTCAAACCATCAAAGAACCAACTTGTGAAATTTTCTTATGCCCGATCCCGCCCCCCTCCAGGGTCACATCCAAATCAGGGACCTATAAAGAAGAGGTGTTGACATTATTAAAGCATTTACCGGAGCAGAAGAAGAGAGACATTCAAGTCTCCTCTATTCTAGGTTTAAAAAAATCTCTTAAAAATTCTTGCCTGATGGAGAGGTTTCCATGGAAACTGACTTCAAAACATAATATAAGGGAAAAAAGAGAAGTACCTTCAGTGAGTGAATTAAATGGATTTCCAAGAAGCCTTTAAGTAGGTTAAAATACAAATGCAAATTTTCTCCTATGGAAAATGTCTACAGAAGATTAGATTTCTAGAAGATTTAACTTTATATGATTGGTGCTGTGAGAAGAGTATAAATATTTTGTTATACCCCGCCCCTCACAAATATACACATTTAATGCAACTCATGCAGTGTTTATACTATGGTCCATCTTCAAGATACTTTATATGAATACTAATGCTCTTTTTTTGGCTACAAGTACCCACGTTTTTTGCCATTATGGCACACTCAAAATACATTTCCATTTTAACACTAGTTAGTCCTCTAGCACCTAAAAGCATTCTTTTATTAAGAGAATGAATTCTAAACTGAAGAACACAGCACTTTCCATGGTTTAAAAAAAAGGCTCTTTCTTTGTTAATTCTTGTAGTGGTGGTGGTGTTTTTAACTTGTGCTTACTTTTTTCTTCCTCCTCCTCCTCTGTAAAAAATGGTTCCCTTTTTGAGGATGAGAACTACTATTATCACTGGAGGACAGGTAAATATTTTCATGTAAATATTAGTGAATAGAAAATTCCTCTGGTGCTGGAGAAAATGGAAAAGTCAGCACCCTACTACACTGTTCCAATAATTCATATCAAATAATTAGATACTTAGTGAGCTCTTACTCCTTGATGACCTTTTACAAGCTATTATTCAATACCCCCCTTTTTTGCCATTAGAGGGCATAGCCTTATGTTTATCTACAAAATCCATAAATGGTCATTTTTCTTATATTTTTCTGTATTTTATCTTTTTAGAAAAGTCATAAAGGAAAGTAAAGAACTTCATGATGATTGAATCATTTGTGTGTGTGTGTGTGTGTGTATGCATATGATATTTCATCTATGGTCATTTAAAGACTTTGCTACATGAATGTGACTAACCTCACATGGCTACAGGATTGGAGTTATTCCTTGCATTCATTTATAGTATATTTTAATATGTAATTTGTATTCATTACCTACAACTTTGAATTTGCAAGTGTGAAAACTAATGGTCAGAGATTCCAAGGTAAAGCTTTTTGGGAATGGGACCACCAGGGAGCAAGGATTCACACATATCCTATGATTATTATATAAGTTTGAAACTATTCTACTGCTCAAGGTTCCAAGTAACATAGTTAAATCTACATATTTGTCTTTAAACTGCTCAGTGTTAACACAGCATAATCCTTGAATCATCACATTTAAATGAAAGCTATCTTAGTGTGATATATTTGTAGCACAACCTTGGCTTCATTCTCCCAATCCAAATACTGACTAGCAGATTGAGTTCCACAGTTGAGCTACTGCCACCTTCCTCAGAGCTCTAAGGATAGTCCTGAGGGATTTGGGGTCACTTTCTATTATTAATTTTGAGGTTACAAATTGTTCTCAGCAAATCATTTCCCAGAAAAATTTTTTTCTGTAGTTTATCAGTCTTTTCCCTCTTTGTGACCCCATTTGGTGTTTTTTGGGCAAAGATACTGGAGTGGTTTGCCATTTCTTCTTCCAAACAGTAAAATATCTCTCTGACATTATTTTGATATTTTACAAAGGAATATTACTGAGAAGATATTGTAAGGACAGAAGTAGATAAAAAGTCCACAATCAGGCATCTACTCTTCCCTAAAATCTTCATTCCTCAGGAAATTGAACTTAAATATAAAATGGTGATTCCCAAATATTCCTTCCACTGAGTCTGTGTGTGGCTTAGATGATAGAAGAAAGGTTCTCTAGATAAAATGAATCATGGCTACTGGGTTAATTTCTGCATGGTCAAGATAAGCAGATTACTCGTCAGGGCAAGTTTGTTACTAGGATCAGCTGCTATGGTGACTGGCAGACTCTACAGTGGATTCCAATGGATAGAATTCCAATTCTCCTGGTATTTCAAGCTCAAATAGTTTTAATCTGATTCCTTAGCCTGATACCCATTCACCTAAAATCAGGAAAGAATACAGATATCATAGAAACAGAGGCAGCACTATAATCCAGGTGACACCTATAGACAGTGAGGTAGCAGAGCGGATAGAATTCTGAGCCTGGAATAAGAAAAATGAATTCAAATCTATCTTATATACTAACTTTGACTCACAGGATTCCCAAAGTGGGCGCCACCGCCCCCTGATGGGTGCTGCAGTGATGGCCACAGGTGCATTTACCTTTCCTATTAATTGCTATTAAAATTTAAAAAAATTAATTTCCAGGGGGATAAGTACTATTTTTTCTGGAAAGGCAGTGGTAGGCCAAAAGAGTTTGGGAACCACTGCTCTAGGGTAAGTTATTTCAACTCTGCCTTCTTTTGTTCAATTGTAAAATGGGGATGATAATACCACTTAGCACTCAAAATTATTTAGAGGATCAGTGCCTAGCACAGTCAGTGTAGGCATATAATCAATGTGTATTTCACCAATCTGTCTACCTTTCACAATTATATGGTGGATTGGGTGGGGAATTAAGGCACCCATAGCACTGCCTGTCACTACTATATCTACACCTCTTCCTCTCACAGTCTCTCCACATTTCTTCTCCTAACTCAAAAGTCATGAGGGAAGAAAAAAGATGCTATCTGTTTGAGCCTTGTTTATGCACACTCATTTACAGTTCAGCAGTGTTTTCCTGTATTATAGTGTAAACTGACTTACAACAGCCAGAAAATATTAGCACAAGTTCTAAGACATAGATGAGGCACTCTCTCTTCTTTATAGATAGGATCTCCAAACCTTGAAATAGATTGTGGCAGCCCAGCAAAGAACTTTGGAGATGCATGAAAGACTGAACTTTCCTTGGCTAGTCCCTTTATTATAAGAGAGATCATCTAATTAGGAGGTATCAATCTCATGATCTGGTGGCCCCAAAGCATCTAGCACAATTCCTGAGTACAATTAGAATCTGCTTTCATGTAGTTGGGAACTGTTGAACAAAACAAATACATTAAAACAAAAATAATGTTAATTTGTGGTTTTCTGTGGCAATATCCATGCTGGCCTTCAGGGCTACATTTCTATTTGAGATCAATAGCACTGATCTAGTCTATTTTTCCTATTTTATATATGAAGGAGAGAATTTAGAACAATAATTTGTTTCTCTCTCATTCTATCTTTATCTCTCTTTCTCTGTTCTTGTTTCTTCTCTCCCTATATATAGATATAGACATTTGCTAATAGATATATACCTAATATATAAAAATATATGCCTACATCAATATGATATTCTAAACTAAATGTCTCTAACTCTCTTTATTCTTAATTGAAACAACCAGGTGGTGCAACAGACAAAACACCTGGCCTGAAATCAGTAAGACCTAAGTTCACAAGTGGCTTCTGACATTTTCTACAAGATCTATGACCCTGGCCAAGTCACTTAACTGCTGTTTGCCTCAGTTTCCTCATCTGTAAAAAAGGATAATAAGATCACCTACCTCTAAAGGATTGTTGTGAGGATTAATGAGATAATAATGTTTGGCACAGTGCCTTGCACATAGTAAATACTGTATGAATATAAGCTATAATTGATGTTTTTGTTGTTTTCCTTTTAATCGTATTTATATTATATCTGGGGACAGGTTCTCATTTTTAAAACTTAAAATTATATTTTCCAAAGTATCCATTTTATTTTCTGAGATATTTTCTATCTCATTTGGTCATGAACTTTTCTCCTATTCATAGATCTAAGTATTTTTTCAATATTTCCTGAATTTATTTTTTATGTGATCTATTATATCTAGATCACACCTCTATTCATAGCTTATCATTGTAAAAGTGAGAGAGGTGTTGGTCTAAATCTAATCTTATACATAGTAGTATCAATCCTTCCAGAATATTTTTTCCAATGTGTAGTCCTTATTCTTATAGCTATGTTCTTTATGTTACGGTATAGTAGGATATTAGTTATATATATATATATATATATATATATATATATGTATATTCTCCTAGCTAATTTGCTTCATGGATCAATCTCTAATTTTTTTATCATGCCAAAGTTGTTTTTTTTTTAACCCTTGTACTTCGGTGTATTCTCTCATAGGTGGAAGAGTGGTAAAGGTGGGCAATGGGGGTCAAGTGACTTGCCCAGGGTAACACAGCTGGGAAGTGGCTGAGGCCGGGTTTGAACCTAGGACCTCCCGTCTCTAGGCCTGACTCTCACTCCACTGAGCTACCCAGCTGCCCCATCATGTCAAAGTATTTTAAGAATGATATGTTTGTAGTATTATGAGACTTGGGAAAGTCGAACCCCTATATTCTAACTTCTTTTTATTATTTCCATAAATGTTCATAACCTTTTTCTCCTTTCCATATGAACTTCATTATTAATATTCTAGTTACATAAAGTAAATCTTTGGAAGTTTTGTTGTTATGGTATAGAATAAGTAAATTAGTTAAGGAACTTTTGTAATTTTTATCATATTAGCCATAAATAATTAATATTTTTCAAAATATATAGATCTATTCCTTTATCTATAAATTGTGGTTTATAGTTATAGTTCTTGTGTGTATCTTGGAAAGTAGACTGACAAGGATTTTATATGTTTTTATTTATTTTAAAATGCATTCCTCTTTCTATCTCTCTCTCCTAGATTTTATTCTTATCATATAGAAATAATTGTTATTTGTGTGGATTTATTTTACATCATATAAATTGTCTCTAGTAAATTTTCAATTAGTTTTAATTGAGTTTACTCTGATCCTTTAAATATACAATCATTTGTTTTCAGTCATTTTTCAATTGTGTCCAATCTGTATGATCCCATGTGGAGTTTTCTTGGCAATGATATGGAGTTGTTTTCCATTTTCTTCTTCACCTAATTTTACAGAGGAGGAAACTGAGACAAACAGCATTAAATGATCTGCCCCAAGTCAATGGACTAGTAAGTATCTGAGGTCAGATTTGAACTCAGGAAGATGAGTTTTCCTAGCTCTGGGCCCTGTATTCTATTTACTGTGTTACCTAGATGCCCCATATGATCATGTCATTGGCCAAAGTTAATAATTTTATTTCTCCTTTAGCTATGCATATTTTCTCTTTTTTTGTCTTATTTCTACTATTCTACTAGTCAATATTTCTACTATTAACTCAACTAGAAATAGTAACATTAGACATCTTGTTACAACCCTGATTTTACTGGTTGGGATTCTAGTTTACATATAATAGGATTTCTAGGTTTCAGATATATGCTATTTGTCATTTTAATGAAAGGTATATTTAATAGCATATTTTCTAAAGTTTTTCAAATATGTTGTATTGTGTAAAAAGATTTTCCTGCAACATTAATATCATGAATTTTGTTATTGTTTATTATCTATGTGGTTGTGTTAGTAGTTTTCCAAATATAAATCTAACTTTATGTTCCTTATATAAACATAGTCATAGAACATGTTTTTATGATGTTACTTTAACCTCTTCCCTAATATTTTAATTATATTTTTTCTCCTAACTTGATTAGTGGTATTAGTCATTAGTGTTGTTTTTCAGTTTTGACCTCCTTTGATCTATGTGTCAATTCATATCTTAAAAAAATGTATAGGAAGCATTTTTTCTACTTTTGCCAGAAGTTTACATAATAGTACAATTAACTAATTAATTTTATTTCCCACTTGGTATTTCATTTATAATTATAGTTATAGTTATTTATCGCTTGCTAGATCACAAGAATGTCCACATTGATGATGAGGTTGACTCACGTCTTGCCAGTTAGCTCAGGGTTTGGGATGCTTTGAAGGAAGGTTTTGGAGAAGAGAGGTATTAGATTTATTTCCAAACTGAAGGTTTATAGAGCCAGCTGATCTCATTATTATATGCATTTGAAACATGGACTGTATACACAAACATCATTCCAGGAAATTTAATCACTTTCATTTGAACCAACTTAAGAAGATTTTAGAGATCACCTGGCAAGATTGGGCACTGAGATCCTCTGAAGCTGACCTACCAAGTATTCGGATAAAACTACAGAGAATGCTGCTGTCAGAAAAAGGGATACAACAACTATTTTGAGATATGGGCACAGAACTGTTCTGTATGGTGTGCCTGAACTAATGAAGGCCCTGTGCTCTGCAAGCAAGGCAGGATTGTAGTAACTCAAAAGAAACATGAAATGTACAAATGTAGAGGCATCTCTATCCCAAATGTTCCTATACACGATGTGTTCCTTCTCTGTGGTCACTCATTCCAAGCTCACAAGGGTCTGATCAGTCACAGTCAGACACACTATACATTAACCATCAGCTTAGTAATGCCATTTTGATGTTCTCTGAGTATAAAGGACAATAATCACTCATAGAGAGTTCAGTTCTTTCTTTTGAAATTAAACTATTTAATTTCTTATTTTCTGTTACTTTCTATAGTTTATATTTTTGGAAATATTTCTTTATTACTTTTAAGTGATCATTGTTTGGAGATAAAATTTCTCCTCAGAATTTATTTGTTATATCCTTGACATTTTAGTATGTTTTCTCTTCTTGTTAATTATCCTTGATGAAGCTGTCATTTCTATGATTTATTCTTTGATTCATTAATCTCTAGGCTTATGTTATTTAGTCTCCTGTGGAACTTCATCTTTTTTCCCCAACAGCCTTCTATTTAGTATAATTTTATTGCATTTTGATCCATAAAACTTCTGTGTAATATTGTTGTATCGTGTCTTAGATCCTATGACATGTTGAGCTTTTATAAACTTGCTACACACAGCTGAGACATATGTACACTTCTCTAAAATTCCAATTGACCAGTAAAGTCTATCATATATATTTTTTCTAAAAATGTTTAGGTTTATATCATCCTTCTTACTTTCTTTTTTTTGCTAGATTTATCTGGACTTATAGACATATATTGAGGTACCCCCATTTACTATCATTTTCCTCCCAATAACGCAATTAGATTTTCCTTTTAGTATTTAGAAACCAGTACATTCAGTGGTTATACTAAATATCCATTCTTCTTTAAAAAGTCCTTTGTGACTTTTTGTTAGTAGTCACCTTAATTCTATTTCATTATTTGTATTTGAAGTGCCCATTTCAGTTTTTTTTATTATTAAAATGTTTCAAAGTCCTCAATTTCATTGAGGTCAGAGTTTGTTGATTTTTAAGGCTTACACTTAGACTCCATACATTATTATTGATTATAAACCTTTAGCTATGGCCTTTTGGAATATTTCATTCTCTGTTCTCTGATTTATGTGGAAATACGTTATAAATCTTGGGCAAACCTATCTGTGATTCCTTTATATTTAAATTCTTTCTCTACCAATGTGGGTAGTATTCTTTTTTTCTAGAAACCTTTGGTTTTGTCAGTGACATTCTTGTTGAATTTTATTTTGGATTTTCTTTATGAGTAGAAATTCCTTTTATTTTCACCTTGCTTTCTTGTTCTAATTATCTGAGGATTTTCTTTAATTGTTTCTTGAAATATTATATGCAGGTTCTTACTTTTCCACTTTATTTTGTTTATTGATATCAGATAATCCTGTGATTTTAAAATGATCTCTTCTCAATGTTTTCTAGATAAGTTTTTTAATAAAGGAATAAATTATGCTTTTTAATTTTTACATTCTTTTGAATTTGTTTTAGTATTTTGGGTTATTTTGGGATTCCTTAATTTATGTTTATCCATTCTGCTTTTCATAAAGATATTATGATGGCAAAATTCTGTAACTTTTTTTAAAGTTAATAATTTCTCCAACTATTTCCTCTGAATTTTCATTTATTTGATTTAAAAAAAATTCATATATCATTTTTGAATTCTAATTATTCTGTTAGACAAGCTTTTTTGAAGGTTGTTTGTTTTTGTTTTGTTATACTCTTCTTTGTGCTTTGTCTGTCTAGGTCGTTCCTGGCATTATGCCCTTCATTAATTCATTCACATCAACTTATGATCTTTCTATCTATCATGTATTTTTCTTTGCTCATAGTTTTTTATTAAGTCTTCAAGATGTGAATTCTATGTCTCCTCTACCCTGGAGATCAAAACAATTTGAGTACCTTTACTGTGTCATAAGGATCTTTACGATATCCTAGACTAGACTTTGTTTTTCCTCTGTTTAAGATGTCAAACCCTGACTTTTCCTTCACCTGTTACATCATAGTTCTCTCCTATGATCAATCTTTTTTTTTTTTTTTTTTTTTTTTTTTTTACCCTTGTACTTCGGTGTATTGTCTCATAGGTGGAAGATTGGTAAGGGTGGGCAATGGGGGTCAAGTGACTTGCCCAGGGTCACACAGCTGGGAAGTGGCTGAGGCCGGGTTTGAACCTAGGACCTTCTGTCTCTAGGCCTGGCTCTCACTCCACTGAGCTACCCAGCTGCCCCCTATGATCAATCTTAATTGTAGCCCTGGGTAACTTACACTGAACTTTTTTTTTTTTCTTTTTAACACTGAGGGGGTTTTAAAAATCACCGTAACCATCATCTTCATCAATGTCACTGTTGTCAAAGGTTTCACTCATCATCATTTTACCTAAATATCAAATACTTTATGTTTTACTTTAATTGCTCAAGTGATTTCTTCCAGATGAGGTCTAAGACTTTTAGCAATGTATCCTTCACTTTCCCTTTCCCTTTTGTCTTTTAGGATATTTCTTACGACTGGAGTTGTTTTTCTGTTTCTATTCAAACATTTCCTTTTTTAATTCCTTTGGAATTAGGGTCTTAATTTACTTCTTCTCTAAGAGAGTGAATTTTTAAAAATGAACTTATAGAGTTATGCTATATTTTTTTCATCTCTTCTGCCATCTTGATCCTGTCCTCCATTGCCATCATATCACACCAAAGTAATATTATATTAGTTTCATATGTGACAATGAATGTGCTTAGATATTACCCATTCACTAGACATCAAGTTTGTGTCTGATTCTTTACTATTATAAAAATGATCATAAGACAAACACACACAAAATTTAAATACATATCAGAATTTTATGTATATGTATGGCTATATATCACATATATATATATATTATTAAATATATGTATATACATGCATGCATATATACCTATATACACATACATGCACATATAATATGTATACATGCATGTAGCTATATGTGTGTATGTACATGTATGTACACACATACATAAACATGTGTGTATGTAAATACACACACCTACATTTTTAAGAAATCTGCTTGGGAATTATGTACCTGTATCAAAACATATGGACATTTAGTCATTTTGTAAGGAAGGAAGGAGCATAAAAGGAAATAAAAAATGAATCAAGAATGATTAGTAAAAGCAAAAAGGAAGACATATGAAAGAAGAAAAAAGAGGAAGGAGGAAAGAGAGAGAGAGAGGAAAAGAGGAAGAGGCTGAATAGTTCCTGAGGGTTATTGAAATCTACTTGCTGCATTTGTTTCTATTTGATCTATAGTTTTTAGATCTTATTACCTTTTATTTTTGCATTTCAAAATGCTACTTAGCTGATTAACCATCATTTGGTACTCTTTATCCTTTAAAACCTTTATGTTATGGTTAATAGCTTATTTTGGAATGGGATATGGTATTGACCGAGGAGATTAGCTATATTTTTAATATGAAGAAATTAACTTGATTTTAAAACCATACTTTTAATTGGAATTGTTTGCTAATGTCTTGTTATTCATTAATTTATAAAAATTAATCTATGGTAATCTAAATTTAGAAAGCACATTTATATAACATTATAATTTAATCCGATTACTAAAATATTATATTTGTATTTTAAATCATTATAAGAATAACAAGCATGTGCTTAGCAGCATCAATGCTTGTAGCTAAAATACTGCATTTGTACATGCTCAGAATAATTTTAAATTCATTTTGATTAGAGCAAACCACTTACTCTCAAGAGGTTGACACACGTTAAAGATTTCCACTTTAGTGGTTTACAGTGACATCAAAGTTATATTGCATCTTTGCAAAGATCTGTTTCCTTGGCAACAGGAAGCATACTGTTCATTTCAGGAAAGCCAATAGAACCAAATGAGATTTTATTTTCACATTAAATACCACAACTTAATATGGATAATTACATTATGTAGAATATAGGATTCTAATTAAAAGGGTTCTGCAATCCTCTTAAAAAGAATAAAAGCCACATTGCTTTCCCAATGATAGTAAGTATAAAAAATACTGCTTTCAATGATACAAAAAAGGATAATTGTTTTGTAAATCAATATCATGTAAAAATGGTAAAATAAAGCACATTCTCAGTTCTACACCTCAGATATAATTAATAATAATTCATTTAACCCTTGACCTTACCCTCAATTTTCTTAACTTCAAAAATTAGTGTTTGAATATATGTTTTCTAAAGTCCTTTCTAGACCTAAAATTCTATAAGACTATATGATTCCTAGTTGCTTGGGAATCTAGTGGAGAGCCAAATAGTCAGTATATAATATGGGGTGGGGGGAAGCATTTTGCAATATTTGGTGGCTTCACAGCTAGAGGCAAATAATAATAAATTAAACTTGCTACCTGTCTCCTGTTAATGATTTTTTGATCATTGTAGGAAAGTGGAAGAGAAGTGGGGTAACAGAAAAGCATGGAATAATTTAACATTATTGGTCATATACTGTGCTTTTTAAAAATACTATTTTATTTTTCCCAGTTACATGTAAAAACAATTTTTGATCAGCCATCATTTTAAAATTGTGAGTTCCAATTCCCTTCCATTCCTAAGAGAGGAAATAATCTGATATAGACTTTACATGTGCAAAAATGTAAAATATTGAAGAACATTGTACACAGAGACTGACATACTGTGGTAAAATCGAATGTAATGGGCTTCTGTACCAGCAACAATGTAATGACCCAGGACAGCTCTGAGGGATTTATGGTAAAGACGCTACCTACATTCAGAGGAAGAACTGCAGGAGAGGAAACATATAAGAAAAGCAACTGCTTGAACGCATGGGTCGGGGTGGACATGATTGGGGATGTGGACTTGAAACTACCACACCAATGCAACCACCAACAATTTGGAAATAGGTCTTGATCAAGGACACATGACAAAACCAGTGGAAATGTGCGTCGGCCATGGGTGGGGGGAGAGCGGGGGGTGAAGGGGAAAGTAGGAGCATGAATCATGTAACCATGTTAAAAATGATTATTAGTAAATGTTAAAAAATGTAAAATATTTTCCATATTAATTATTTTGTGGAAGAGATCTCAAAACAAAAGAAAAAGAAAAAAAAGAAGAATGTGAAATATACTGTGTTTTTGGTCTCCTTTCAGATCCCTGAGCAGATAGCATTTTTTATCATGAATTTCTGGAATTGTCTTTGGATCACTGTATTATTGAGAATAACTAGATCATTCACAGTTTTTGATCAAAGACTTGCTGTTTTTGTGTACCATTTTCTTCTGATTTTGTTAATTTCACTTTGTACCAGTTAATACAAGTCTTTCCAGGTTTTTGCTGAAACCATCCTACTTGTCATTTTTTATACAAAAAATGTATGTCATTATAATCACATACTATAACTTGTTCAGTCATTCCTCAATTAATAGAGAAATCTTCAATTTCAATTTCAATTCTTTGCTATAATAGAAACAGCTATTATAATTACTTTTAGTATAAACAGATCTTTTGCTCTTTTTTGGAACTGTTTGGGAAACAGAACTTGTAGTGGTATTCTATTTCAAAGAGTATGGATAGTTTTTGAGCCCTTTGAGGATAGTTCCAAAACAATCTTCAAAATTTGTTGGATCAGATTGCAATTCCACCAACAATGTATTAGTGTGATAATTTCCCACATTCATTCCAACATTTATCAGTCTTATTTTCTGTAATACTGGCCAGCCTAATACATGTGAGGTGGTATTTCATAGCTGTTATAATTTGTATTTCTGTAATCGAGTGATTTCGAGCATTTTTTTTAATGTGACTCTTGAAGTAGCTTTGATATCTTCATCTGAAAACTGCTTTGTTTATATCCTTTGAACATTTTATCAATTGGGGAATGACATGTGTATCCAGTTTAAAACTTGAAGAGTCTTGTGCAGACAAATCTGTCTTTTCCCTAAGAAGTTATAGCATTTGGGAGTGCACTAAGCAAGGACAACGTTAATATCATGATAAATAATGAGCACAGTAGGATTTGAAGGACACCAAGAAGTTCTTCTGCCTGAAAACATAGGGAGGCAGTGAAGTATAGTGGGTTTGTAGCCAGAAGATTTGGTTTCAAATGAACATGACCAAAATTATAAGCTCTGTGGGGGTCAGAGATTATCTTTAGCCCTTTTATTGTATTTCCTATTCTAAGTACAAAGCCTGACATCGAGTGGGAGTATAATAAATGTCCATAAATTGGTTGATTGAAAAATTCCATCTTTCTGGACCTCATTTTATTCATCTATAAAGTAAAGGTTTTAGTTTAGATAATCTCTACCTCTAAATCTATGATTCTATGAAATCATTTTCTCTCCTGTCACTGTACACTAATATTCCACTCTTAGTTTTCTTCTTCCACAATGGCAAAAGCCTTTGTATGTTAGAGTCAGAATTCCTTTCACGTATGAGTTGCACTACATGATCCTTGATGTCCCTTCCAACCCACAAATTCTATGACTTCATATATTTGGAGGACTGCCAGAATGTTACAAAACATACCATTTGCCTACTTCTTTAATTCCATTATTTCTTAATCCACTTGGGCCTCACATCATCTAGCACAAGACCTTCATTTTGCACAGGAAAAACAAAACAAGACGAAACTAAGAGCCATAAAATTTATAAAATTTAGTTTACTTACCAAGATCACAAAATTTAAAATAGGAGATTTGCAATTTGAATCTAGGTGTTCTTCCCCTAAATCCTTCGCACTTTTCAATATGCCTATTTATTGAACAATTATTAGATATCCTCTGAGCTCAGGTTGTGAAAGATTTTAATTTCAACTCTGCAGTAACCAGCAATAGAACATGGAACATATCACAACCTGAGCCTTGATTTCCTCATATGCTCTACATGAAGAAAGGATGAAGAGGGAAAATAAACTAAAAACTCCAAACAATACCTTCTTTTCAACAACCAATGAATACCTTATTCTATGTTTTTAGCCTAGTAGTAACAAGAAACAAAATGAAATAAAAAATAATTACCCATCACAATTTGATCCTACCCAAAGAGGGAAAAATGCTGTTAAACCAGAGTTATATTGGTATTCCTCCCCAAAGGAAACTATACTTTCTTTTAAGCAGCGTTGTTTGCAAAGTTTCCTAGGTACTAGGCAAAGTGACCTCAGTTCTTTAGAGAGAAGAATTTCTATTGTTGACTTGGCAAATCAAGGATATAGTTTTTCAAGCTTATGACTGCTTATCTTTCCTTTAATAATAGGTAACATTTAGAATGAGGCTTTGAGTTTTGAAAACATTTAAAAATGGATTATATTATTTGATTACAATAACCCTGTGATGTTGGTATCATTATTATGTCCATTTTACAAATGTGAAAGTGTGAGGTTGGTGTTATCATAATCCCCACTTCTCAAATAGCAGAATTGAGGTGGAGATAAATTAAATGACTTCCCTTGGATTACATAGATGGTAGGTTTTTGAGGTAGGATTCAAAGTCAATAAATCAATTATTTGATATCTACTATGTGTCTGGTACTGTGCTAAGTACTGGGTATTCAGAAAGAGTCAAAATATAGTACCTACTCTTAATGAATTCATAATCTAATGGAAGGAGACCATAAACAAAGAAAAATATACTAACGAGCTATCTGCAAGATAAGCTCTAGTGTCAGCAGAAACTACTTCGGCCAAATTTTGAATTTTGGAATGAATTGTTCTCATCAAGCCATTCCACCTGGGGAAGAGTAGTCTTAAAATGCTTGCTTACACATCCCTTCTAAGCTCCCAATGGGTTTGAGGTCTATTAGTTACACACAATCTGGTTAGCCTGTCTGCTGAATGGTTATGGTTATAGCACCCACATCCCAGGTTTGCTGTGAGGTATTGAGAGTGGGTGCTATATACACTCTAAGAATAATAGCAAAAAACAATTATTGTTTTTATAATGATTTTATTTATAATTGAACAATGATTTATATTTTAATATTTTAATTTATTATTTGATAATTTAATAACTTATTAATAGTTTCTTTAATAATGATTAATAATTTCTTCTTATTATTATGTTTATGACATTGGAGAAGTCACTTAATTTCTTTGAACTTCAGTAAAGTAGACTTAAATAAATCTAGTTGCATGAAGTCCAGGGTACCTCTTAGTGTTCTAAGACTGATGATATCATAGAAGAATGAGAGACAAAATGATATGACAAAAAGGAGGCCATTTAATCTTGAAGATTTCCATTGAAATTTGTTTCTGATTCGTAATCTCTGACAGAGTTCCCCTTATGAATGAAATCATAGTTTTGAAACATGCCCTTCCCTTACCGATTCACCCCTAATAAAAATGATGTTAGAATGTAAAGATTATCCCTGGACCACTAAGGATTAAAAAATGCAGCAGCAGTAACTGCTAATTACCATTGACCATCATGGGAAACTGGAAATGGTCTCAGGGTCATATAGCTCAGTTGTTTAGAACATAGTGTTAATGAAGTCAGGATCATGAGTTCAGTCTTTCTATGAGCCAGCTAGGCACACAGAGGAGCAATTTATTCCAGGCCAGAGCTGTTTCCAAATCCCAGCCAGCTGTCTCCACAAATGTGTACTGTTGATCAGAAGATGGCTCAACATAACCAATCGACTCTGAAAACCCTAGAAAAAATAACTCAGAATATCTGGCTCACTCATTTTTATGAATGAAAAGAAATGATTAGGATGAAATGATATTAATTTTGCTCTGACTTTCATACTCCTTTCTACTTAACCAAAAATATGAAAATTGGTTTCAGTATAGAGCAGAAGTGGTGGTGACCCAAAGAAATCTTATTAAGATTTTCAAATTCATTTGGAAATAAATAGGAAATAGGCTCATAATTTCACCAAAATTATAACCGACAACTCAAATGAGATTCTATGAATCAATATGAAGGGACTCTTTTTTTTTTCAAGTTAAAGCCTAACTCTCTAAAATATTAAGGTACTGTCCCAAGGTCACACAGTCCATATGCATCAAAAGCATGACTCAAAAAGTCATGTTTTCTTTGCCTGCAATTCAGCATTTTTATCTACCACTACTTCACTACCACTTCTCAGGAGGGAGGTCATTGCTCAATTGTTTTCATACATTTCTCTACAACATATGATGCACTCCTTCCTGAAAGATCTTCTTCTAATACTTCACTGAGGCATAGCCATTTTACCCTAAGGCGGGGGTCGGCAACATATGGCTCTCGAGCCATATCTAGCTCTTTTTAGGGCCAGAAATGGCTCTTTCTGCAGGAGCCATAAAGTCAATTTTTTTTCAGGCGCTGTTACAGGAGTGCACACTGTGAGCACTGTACGGTTCTCACGAAATTACATTTTTTAAAATGTGGCGTTTATAGCTCTCACGGCCAAAAAGGTTGCTGACCCCTGCCCTAAGGTCTAAAGGGCTAAGCTAGGGAAGGACAATTTCTGGAATTTCCTACTCATTTAGAAAGTATTCAAATAGAGATCTAGATAAAGAGAATAATTACGTAGTGTAGGAATTAGCCTAGCTCATAGTACCAGCAATAATGTACAATCATCATCTGTGGATAAAACTTAACTATTATAATAAATTCAAGAATCCAAGACAACCCCAAAGGACAAATGACTGAGAAGGCTATCCATTGACATAGAAAGAACTGATGGAGATTGTATTAGGGATTTTGGAGATGAGATTAGATCAGTATCAGTGGATTACTTTGGGCCAGTATCAAGGTTTTCACACTGTGGGTTGAAGGGCCTAACAGTTAGCCTGGTCAGGCCAGAGCCTGATCTGGGACCAGCACACAGATTTCCTCTGTCACAGTAAATGGAAGGTGTAGTTTATTTCCAAAAAGAGACGTTAAGAGGGAAAGGGAAATGCCTGGCACTGATTCGCTAGCTAAATACCTAGAATCTAAAACCTTCTCACAAAGGGCCTTCAGAGGTTTGATTTTCTGTTCTTATCACTCTGTCCTCACTATATTGTCCCAGTCCCTGTTATAGATATCCTACACTAAACCCTCTCTTGGTTATTACTAGAGATGCTGGTCTGTGACAGATTAGGCAGGGACTAGATCCACCCAAACCTCTGCTTACTGACAAGGCAGACAGCTGGATGTTGATACAGACTAGTGACACATTCACAAGATCTTTCTCCAAGGACACACAGCAAGGACAGCAACACGGATAGCAACACAGACCAGATCAAACCCCTTAGGACTTGGCAGCCATTCCTTCCAGGTTAACATCGAGAGAGAGAGAGAGAGAGAGAGAGAGAGAGAGAGAGAGAGAGAGAGAGAGAGAGAGAGCCCTAACAGTCTCTGAGTTTCAGCTTAAGCCTTCCTTCCAGCATTCCAGAATCTTTCCCTGTAGATCTCATGCATCTGTCCTCTGCAAAACCTTCATTTTCCTACTAAATTTATCTCTACCTTATGACAAGACCTACTGTAGATTCTTCATACAGTTCTTCACTTTATTTTCTCCATGAACTTTCCTCTAATATAAGTGATATATATCTTTCATAACATGATGAACATTGAAATATGTGTTGTGTAGTAACACATGTACAATATACAATGGTACCT
This sequence comes from Gracilinanus agilis, assembly GCF_016433145.1. Classification (NCBI taxonomy): domain Eukaryota; kingdom Metazoa; phylum Chordata; class Mammalia; order Didelphimorphia; family Didelphidae; genus Gracilinanus; species Gracilinanus agilis. The sequence continues at coordinate 169,591,691 of NC_058135.1, read as the reverse complement.
TACTACTTGCCATTAATTAATTTCAGAATTCAGGTTAAGTACCAAATGAATTTCTCCCAAAAGGAACAATGTTAATTGAATTAATCTGTTTAAGACACCCAGAAAGCCCAGATATTATAAGGCATAATATGCATTAATGCAGTTGTATTTTACTAAATAAACAATAATAATATATAGACATAAAACAATAATTACATTAAATAAAATAATTTAACCTTACCTGTATTGAGAGGAATTCATGGCCTAAGGGGATGGTGGGGAGGAAAAATATTATTACCTGGAAGAAGAGTCCCCCTTTCATGATATCTGAGGGCAACGACCTTCTGAATTCTTTCTCTTTCTCTTTTCTGTCCCTTATCACCACTGAACCCTGCTTGAGATTAATCAGGTATAAAATTAATAAGAAACCTATCCAATGATGTTTGCTTTTGTCTGCATTTCAAAATTTTTCTAAAATGTGAAATGGTCTGATCAGTTAACAAATTTAAAAGTCTGCTTGTTAAAGTTTTATCAGGGTGATATTTTTCAACAAAGTTTTGTATTTCCACCCTTTTTGCACACATTTCCTTGATTGGTAAAGTAGAGATATTTTACTTTGCCTCCTCTTCACCTTCATATAAAACATTTTCCTGATATTAATTGTTTTTTTTAAAAGAAGAAAATTGGGAAAGTGAAAAAAGTTTGCTTTAGTTTTGATTTACACTCCATCAGTTCTTTCTTTGGAAGCAGATGGCATTTTTTTAGCATGAGAGCTTTGAGATTATTTTAGATCTTTATATTGCTGAGAATACCTAAGTTATTCACAATTGTTCATTGTAGAATATTGCTGTCACTGTGTATCATCTTGGCTCTGCTTGCCTCATTCTGTATCAGTTCATTTAAGCTTTTCCAGGTTGTTATGAACTCTTTCTGCTCATCATTTCTTATACTATAATAATAGACCATTATAATCATATACTATAATTTACTCAGCCATGCCCTTGTTTATAGGCATTCCCTCACTTTCCAATTCTTTGTCTCCACAAAAAGAGCTGAGCTCCACTTCCACTCCTGTGCAATAGAACTTATATTCAAGCCTCCTAAGTTGTTTTGGGCTGAAAATTTGTTTTACTTCATCCTCCTTATGTGGGTTCTGCCATTCCAAATTTTATTTCGTGGCCTTATATCAAAGTTGTTTGGAGGGTAATTGTGTAGAAACCAGGAGAGACTGTGTATCTTGTCATCTTGGTTCTCTCTACCTCCCCATATTCATTTAAAGCTTTTAGTAATTGAAGCTCCTCCTGTTTGTGAGTTTGCCAAGCAATTTTCAAGTCTGTTCATCTACCTTTGGTGAGTTCCGATCAATGAATTCTCAAAACTGGCTCTACAAAACTTTAGTCTGTGAAGCAGCCACATTCCAGGAAAAATTTGACTGATGGGCAAAACTAAGTTGAGGGTAACTATTGACAAGCCTCAAATTTGACAGTGGGTTAGTGAGATTATATGTATACAGTTTTATGTTTCCTTGGGTCTGGTTTCATATTGTTTTCCAGAATGATTATATCAGTTCAAAGTTCTACAGTGCATTAATGTCCCAATTTCCCCACTCCCCATCTAACATTTATCATTTTCCTTTTTGTTATATTAGGTAATCTGATAGGTATTAGGTAGTATCTCAGAAGTATTTCAATTTATATTTCCTTAATTAATAGTAATTTGGAGCAATTTTATATGACTATAAATAATTTAAATTCTTCACCTGAAAACTGCCTGTTAATATCCTTTGACCATCAATCAATTGGAGAATGTCTTGTAGTCTTATAAATTTGATTCAGTTTTCTTTTTATTTGAGAAATGGAACCTTTGCCAGAGATACATGCTCTAGTATTCCCCCTCTTTTTTTGTTTTTCTTCTGATCTTATTTTTATTCATTTTCTTTATACAAAAAAAATAATTTAATATGATAAAAATTAACCTGAGCTACACCTGAAAAATTATTTTTTCTAGATGTATAGAAAGTTTGGTGTAGCTGTTCAAATAGTTGTTGGTTTTGTCTTTGCATATAGTCTCCCAGGTATTTCATGTTGTCTATAGATTTTTAAATGGAATTTCCCTTTTTATTTCTTACATTTCAATTTTACCGTTAGCATGAAGAAATGCTGATTTATGTGAGGTTTTTATATGCTGAGACTTTGCTGAAATAAATTATTTTTTTAACATTTATTAATATTCATTTTTAACATGGTTACATGATTCATGCTCCACCTTTCCCCTTCAACCCCCCCGCCCCCGCACCACCCCCACCCATGGCCGATGCACATTTCCACTAGTTTTGTCATGTGTCCTTGATCGAGACCAATTTCCAAATTGTTGGTAGTTGCATTGGTGTGGTAGTTTCGAGTCTACACCCTCAGTCATGTCCACCCCGACCCATGCGTTCAAGCAGTTGTTTTTCTTATATGTTTCCTCTCCTGCAGTCCTTCCTCTGAATGTGGGTAGCGTCTTTACCATAAATCCCTCAGAATTGTCCTGGGTCATTGTATTGCTGCTGGTACAGAGGTCCATTACATTCAATTTTACCACAGTATATCAGTCTCTGTGTATAGAGTTCTTCTGGCTCTGCTCCTTTCACTCTGCATCAGTTCCCGGAGGTCTCTCCAGTTCGCCTGGAACTTCTCCAGTTTATTATTCCTTTTAGCACAATAGTATTCCATCACCCGCATATACCACAGTTTGTTCAGCCATTCCCCAATTGAAGGACATACCCTCCTTTTCCAATTTGTTGCCACCACAAAAAGCGCAGCTATGAATATTTTCGTAAAAGTCTGTTTATCTATGATCTCTTTGGGGTACAAACCCAGCAATGGTATGACTGGATCAAAGGGCAGGCATTCTTTTATAGCCCTTTGAGCGTGATTCCAAATTGCCAGCCAGAATGGCTGGATCAGTTCACAACTCCACCAGCAATGCATTAATATCCCAATTTTGCCACATCCCCTCTAGCATTCATTGCTCTCCCCTTCTTTCATTTTAGCCAATCTGCTAGGTGTGAGGTGATACCTCAGAGTTGTTTTGATTTGCATTTCTCTAATTATTAGAGATTTGGAACACTTTCTCATGTGCTTATTGATACTTTTGATTTCTTTACCTGAAAATTGCCTATTCATGTCTCTTGCCCATTTATCAATTGGGGAATGGCTTGATGTTTTATACAATTGCTTTAACTCCTTGTATATTTGAGTGATTAGACCCCTGTCAGAGTTTTTCGTTATAAAGATTTTTTCCCAATTTGTTGTTTCCCTTCTGATTTTGACTATATTGTTTTTGTTTGTACTGAAATAAATTATTTTTATTAGCTTTTTGATTGATTCAGATTCTCAAAGTAAACCATCATATCATCTAAAAAGAGAAATATTTTTACTTCCTCGTTGCCTGTTCTAATTCCTTTAATTTCTTCTTCTCTTATTGCTGAAGTTTACATGTCTAATACAATTCTGAATAATAGTGTTGATAATGGACATCCTTGTTTCATTCCTAAACTTATTGGGAAGGTTCCTAGTTTATTCTTATTGTAGATTATGTTTAAAAAGGGTTTTAGGTACATTCTATTCATCATTTGAAGGACTATTCCATTTATTGAAATATTCTATAGTGTTTTAAAGAGGAATTATCAAATTGTGTCAAAAGTTTTTTGGCATCTATTCAGATAATCACATGGTTTCTGTTGGTTTTATTATTGATATGATCAATTATGCTGTTAGTTTTCCTAACACTGAACCATCCTTGAATTACTAGTATAAAATCCACCTGGCCATAGCATGTGATCCTTGGAATGTATTACTATAATATCTTCACTAATATTTTATTTAGATTTTTGCATCTATATTCATTAGGGAAAGTGGTATTTTATTCCTCTAATTTTTTTTTCTCTTCCTGGTTTAGGTATTAACATCATACTTTGTCATACAATGAATTTGCTAGAATTTCTTCCTTGGTTATTTTCCATACAGTGTATATGGTGTTGGAATTACTTGTTCCTTAAATGTTTGGTAGAATTCACTTGTAAATCTATCTAGCTATGATGTGTTCATTTACAAAAATGAATAATATAGAAATGTTTGTATGATTGTGCATTTATAGCTCAGAAAAAAAATTAAAATAAAATAAATAAGTAAAAAAAATAAAAATACTTATATTTTTATCCATTTAGCTTAGATTGTCAGATTTACTGCTAAATAATTGGATAGAATAGCTCTTTATAATTCCTCTAATTTCCTCATCATTGTTTGTGAGTTCACTCTTTTCATTTTGGTACTGGTAATTTGTTTTTCTTCTTTCTTTTTTTTCATCATATTAAAAGTGATTTGTCTTTTTTTCACAAAACCAGTCAAAGACAAAATTATAGAAATATAATTTATTTTTCTTTAAAATAATAATGAAGAAGCTATTCCTCAATTGACAAATGGTCAAGGCACATGAGTAGGCAGTTTTCACATGAAGAAATCAAAACTATCATTAAGCACATGAAAAAGTGTTCTAAATCCCCCCCTGATTAGAGAAATGCAAACTAAAACAATTCTGAGGTACTGCCTCTCACCTAGCAGACTGACCAATATGGCAGCAAAAGAAAGTGATATATGTTGGAGTGGATGTGTAGGAGGGAAATTTTGAATTATTGCACATAGGGCTTTTAAAAATTGCCTGCCCTTTGATCCAGCCATACCACTGCTGGGTTAATACCCCAAAGAGATAATGAGAAAAAAACATTTGTCCAAAAATATTTATAGTCACCCTCTTTGTGGTGGCAAAAAATTGGAAAATGACTGGTGTCTGTCGATTGGGTAATGGCTAAACAAATTGTGGTATTTGATGGTCATGGAATACTATTGTTCTGAAAGGAAGGATGAACTGGAGGAATTCTATATGAACTGGAAAGACTCCAGGAATTGATGCAGAGTGAAAGGAGCAGAACCAGGAGAACCTTATACACAGAGAATGATACATTATGGCATAATCAAATGTAATAGACTTTTCTATTAGCAGCAATGCAATGACCCAGGACAATCCAGAGTAATTTATTAGGAAGAATGCTATCCACACACGGAGAAAGAACTGTGGGAACAGAAATGCAGAAGAGAAACATATGATCAATCACATAGTTCATTGTGGATATGATTAGGATTCTGTTGTTAAAAGATCACTCTATTGAAAATATGAATAACAAGGAAATAGGTTTTGAACAATGAATCATGTCTAACCCAGTGGAATTGCTTATCAGCACTGGGAGAGGGGAGGAAAGAGGAGTGAGAAAAATCATGAATCATGTAACCATGGAAAAATATTCTAAATAAAAAAATAATGATGATGAGACCATATAATTTGGGAAAAATCTATATCTCTAAACACTTTCATCAACAAAGGAGAAAAAGAACAGATCAATTAATTTGGCATGCATTTAAAATGAAACAAAAAATTTTTAAAAATTAGACCATTCAATTCTTGGCAAAAATTTTAAACACAAAATATAGGAAACTAAAGAAGAGTTTAACAATATTAACACCAATAATTTAAACAAATCCATATAAAACTATTAAACAAAATCAGTAGCCACTTAATATAATGGATATATCATTAATTAATTGAGTAAAAATTATGAAAGCCATATTTATTGTTGAGTCCTTTCATTTGCAGAGTCTTTGTAAATCCATTTGGGGGTTTTCTTGGAAAAATGTTAGTTTGCCATTTTCTTCTCCAGCTTATTTTACAGATTAGAATTCAACAGGGTAAATTGACTTGTTTAGGGTAATCAAATAGTAAGTGTCTGATGTTCTGTCAAATAATTCACAGTGCTTCCTATCTACCCTATATTAACAATATTAACAATAATACCCTAAATTAACAATATCAAAATAAAACTGGGAATTACACAAAAAATGAAAAAGTAATAAAGATTATTATTCCAAGCTATTTTCCCAGATACATGAGAGAATAAAAATAAATCTTAAACCTTAAGTGAAATTTAATAATACTAAAATATTCATAAATTTATCTCAGAAAGGTAATAGAAAATTTGATTAATGTTCTCTCATTTGAAAAAAAACAAAAGAAAACAAACCAAAATAAGGCAGAAAAAATACTAGGACCAAGTACATTTGTAAGTGAATTCTGTCAAACATTAAAAGAAAATTTTCTTTCAATATACAATGTTTATTAAAATAAGAAAAGAAGACTTCCAAACAGATTACTCCTAACATGTAAAGATGGTCTTACTACCTCAGCAAGGCTGTGTTAAAATAGAAAAAAAAAAAACAAAAAACTAAGGCTGAAGTGTCTTACCCCTACACTTACTAGATGTAAGTAGCATAAACAATTTTTGAGTCTAGTTCCTCTGACTCTAGATTTTATTATCTTTCAGGTATTACACGAGCTTTGATTATGATCATCATTTTTTTCTCCAATTTTAAAAGAGCAGCCTTGCCATGTTTGGTGTTTTTTTATCCCACTTAAAAATGTGTTTCTTTATGAATTTTGAGTCTTTTAGTATTTTCTCTTTTAATAACAATTGAAACCTGTCATTGTGTCTCCTTATGTAAATGATTTTCTAGTCTAGAGTACAAACTCCATGTTATCAGTTTTGAATACCAGTTTTCATATCAATGACTGACAAGAGTGTTATTTGAATAAGGCTTTTTAAAATATTCAATCACTTATGTGCCATGTATTTATTACCCAGTGGCATATATGAATCAAGCATTCTTTACATAAATTAAGTTATGCAAATGAACTTTGGAATACAGAGTCTATTATATTTCCTAGTCATAAAATTGCCTTTGGGCTTCAGGTCAATCATCCAGCTTTGCAAACTTCTCCACAATTTACATGAGGTATCACATTTAATTCTTTGCAGAAACCTCAGAGGAAAGTGGATATGTCAAATAAAGCACCTTTAAATTATTGAAAGCCAGACACTTTTCTAGCATTGTACCTTTCAGGCTTTGAGCTGATTTCCCATCTTAATTTATATATATATATATATCTTCTATGGAACCAATCAACACAGGGAGTGATACAATCTTGCCTGTATTCCTCTTCCAAACACAAAAAGATCGTGTATATTTTCCATTGTAGTCTGGGGTTTTACTACAATGTATACATAGAGCAAATGGAAATTAAGCCAGACTTCTGACTGTGGATATGCTTAGCTGCCTGGTGCTAAATCCTAGAATATGGAAGATACCAGGAAGCACCCCTTCTCAAAAATATCAAAACCTTTCTCCAAGCTTAAATTCTTTTAAAAAGAAAATAATATTTAAAATGTTTAAGCCCCATTGATTATTCACACTGTTATTTGTATATGGATCTGTATTGCTGCCCTAAGGAATAAAATTAATTTTGTGGGCATTGAAAATACTCCATAAGTTGGCTAAGTATTGACACAGGTGCCTGGCCAGTCCAGGGAACCTGCTTCATCCTCCTTTGCCTGCTCTGACCCTGTGTCCAACCTTCCCAAGTGAGGACTTCCTCCCTCTGCTTTCTTGAGTAATGGGGGAGGGATGGCTCACAGGCAGCTTGAAGTTGCAGTTTGGGCACATGAACTTGAAAAAGTTTGCCAACACTGCTCCATAATGGGGAAAGCTCTCTCCTCTTCAACCTTATCTTACATCTGCTGTTCTGGTACTCTGGGTTCTGGCCAAACTAAACTGCTTAATATAGAATCTTTTCATCCACCAGGCAGAATTCTGCATTTTAAATATGTATCAGGTATTATTTTGCATTGAACTTATTTTATATATCCTCTAAAAGACTGTGAGTTCCAGGAAGATAGGCATCATTTGTGGTCTAACCTTATGTTACTGGAACCCAACTCAGTGCTCTGTTCACAAGAGACACTTAATATTGATAAATTGATTTGTTGGTTGACTTAACTTAATATAGAAGATTTTTTTCACATTTGACATAAAAAAGCTATATTAAATGAATGTATTTCAAAAAGCTTGGGAAAAGAGGATAGAGATAAATTTCTGGCAATGATGAAATACTAGAGGATATTGGAATTGGAATGGGATTCCAATTCCAAATGAAGGTGAGAAAATTCAATTGTACATGATTCAATTTCAGTATTAACATTTTTTGTCATTAAGTTCTTTAGAGTTACACTGTAAATTTTAAAATGCTATATAAGTGTAAGGGCATATAAAGTAGTAGAAACAGGAATATTAGTATATCTATCTATCTCTATGTATCTATATCTATATCAATATCTATATCTATATATCTTTTATGGAACCAATCTACATGGAGAGTGATACAATCTTACATATGTTCCTCTTCTAAACATAAAGAAGATTATATATATATATATATATATATATATATGTTTTTTTTTGAGGGAAGAAAGGCAAATCCAGTCTTTTCAGTCCCCTTCAATGAACACTCCCATGTGGGAAAAATAAAGAAAAGATGATGATTCAATAGAAGTAGTAGTTTCAATTTTCTTACCAGTTTCCTTCTTTTCCTTTTCCATTAAAGTAGAACCCTGGGGACAGTGACCCTAACCTGTGGGATATGAAATGAACTGACTGGCTAGTCAAAGAAACTCACTAGGGACAACTTGTGAGCTGCAGCTTTGAGAGAATTCTGATCCACATATTAGTTCAAACAAAACTTCTAGAGGTCCCATGGATGCTACATGTTATTTCCTCACTCTAGTCCTAGAATTTTTTCAGTACGTGAAGCTCTCAAGTAGAGATGCTTCCTCTATTTGCAGGGACTATTTTGTAAGTTAAAGTCTTTACAAATTGCCTTGTGCAGTGACAAGTTATAAGATTTCCCCCAGGCCAGTGATGGTGAAACTTTTAGAACTTTTTAGGGACCCCTGTGCCATGCCCTGCCCTACCCCAGACTTTGTGCCTGTGCCCCAACCCCCATTGCATATCATGCCCTGTCCCCAACTGCATTTGGACATGAGGCCAGGATGCAGCGCGGGAAGCCAGGGCCAAGCTCTGTGGGGAGGCCCCATACACTTCTCTCTTATGCTCAGAGGTGGGGCTATTATTTGAGTTCAGTGGGGAAGCCCCAGTGCCCTCTTGCGTTTGGAGGGGGTGGGGTCAGGCTACTGGTCCCAGGCTGGTCTTGCTTTGCTGCCAGGTTGGTGTCAGCCCCACACACCCCTCCCCCCATCCTCCTGCATTCAGAGGCAGGGCTAGGCTTCTGACTGGCCAAGCCGGGCTGAACTCCTCCTGGAGAGAGGCTCAAGTGCCCCATGCTCTGCATTCAGGGGTGAGGCCAGGCTCCTAACCAGCCAAGCCAGGGGCCTGCGCATGCCCATAGACATGCTATATTTGGCACACTTGCCATAGGTTCGCCATCAAGTCCCTGGGTCAAACAGTCAATATGTGGCAAAAACACAACTCAAACCCAGTTAATTCCACTTCTAAAGAGCATCTTCTTTCTACTATATTCTGGTGCATCTGAATAATTGTAAAGATATTATTGCAATTTTATGAAGGAAGACAAGTACTTACTATTATGTGGATTTCAATGATTTCCCAGCTACTAATATGGAAAACATTGACCCTATCCACTTATTAGATTGAGAACAAATTTGCTAGCTATATTCTAATAGACCAAACCCTAGAGGCAAAATAATTTAGAGCTACACAATTAAATAACTTTAAATTAAATAGAACATTACGTATAAAGATTCAATTAAGGAATAACACGTTTCAAAATGCTCCATAGCCAGAGAAATATATTTCAGACTTCTGTTTTGTTTTGATTTCCTTTCTCATGTTTACTACTGATACAAATCACAACAAAACAGATTTCAAGCAAAAGGTTTCATCTCCTGATTTATTCAAATCTCTTGATTCAGTTTGAATTAAGTTGCTTCAGGAATTGAAGCAACTAATTTGGTTAGGTGACAATGGTTTACTTCACTTAGATTTATGGAAACTGAGAAAATGAGGGAGTGACTTGTAGCAAAGCCAAGACACCAAGAGGATTGTGCTAAATAATAACTTTCTCTTCCCTTGACTTTTCTGTTTTATGGGAATGTGACAAGACATTGTCAAAGCTTTTGCTGCTCAAAAGGGAAAATCCTCGGGTAATAAATCATAAAATCAGAAGTGATAATCATGAGCATTAGATCAAGGATTTCACCTCTAAGCAACATAAAATGTAATACAATTTTGAGCAGTCGGTCATAAAGCTAGAATACACATTTCTACAATGAAATTAAAATCTATAATCCTGCCCTAGTCAATATCTCAAAAACTTTTCAGAAGCATTTTCAGTAGACAAGTTTCCCTATAATGACCTTACCCTAGTTTCAGATTGTTTATTTTGCCTGTAACAAAGGTCAGATGAAGACACAGCAAAACTGTAGAAATAATTCAATTTAAAATATTCAGCTTAGTTTTCTAACTTCTAGTTACTGTTCTAGGTTCTAAGTATCTTATATTCATCAGATTTGCCTTCAAGTGAATTATAATCTAATAGAAAGAATCAATTAATACTTAAATGACTGTGATGTGTGATAGAATGTGATGAGAACAAAAGAGAAATTCAAAGAGATCCAGGAATATTAAGGCACAGTTTTTGCCAACAGAGAAAAACTGAGACCCCAATGAAGCTAAAATGTAAAGGGAAAGAAAGAATTATATACATATATAAACATATATATGTATACTAAATGCCTGTGAGGTGTCAAGTCCAATAATAAGCACTTTAATAATACTCTCATTTAAGCCTCACAACAACCCTGAGAAGTAGGTACTATTTTATCCTGTTACAGATGAGGAATCAGAGACAGACAGAGGCTAAGTGAATTGTCCAGGGTCACACAGCTATGAATTCCTTTGGAATGTTTTAAACATAGGTCTTTTGGGCACTAACAACACATATTGCTTTAGTAGCATAGAATTGAACTTAACCTTGTACCTTGGTGTTACAAATTATCAGTGAAAACAGAAAAGTGCCAAGTAGTGTATTTGGATCCCTGGTCATTTCCCCCAGTTGAACATCTCTCCAATCTAGGTTCTGTTCTTTTCCTAGCATTTTAGCCTCTCTAGGATTGACATTTCTTTGTCTCCAATGTCTGTCTTACAAAAAGTAACTTTATGTTAGAGGATCCTTCCCATATTTTCAAATGAAATTGTCTTTGTAAAGTTTATTTTACCAAAGGGTTTCTGCTGCTTAATGTCTTTGGCTCTAGAAAACAAATTGCTATTTATTTCTATCATGGACAGCTTCATGGCTCCTAAGATATGCTCTAAAATAAAAGAAGATTTTCAAAATGGAAAGAGGTAATGAGTAAGTACTGTCGCAAACCCAGAGATGCTTAGACAAATACACAGATGAGGGACAGTTAGGGAATAATGGTGGAACACCTATTAGTATCATTTGAATGAACAAAGAGTATAGGAAGTGGAGTAAATTATAGTGTGAAAAAAATTTAAAGCCTAGAATTAAGTAAGGTGCATTCAGATCCTTCATAGTCTTAAAGCTGTAAATAAATGAAAACCACTGATCATTGTGGGGGGGGAATGGATATGGTCAAGATAGTGCATTAGGAAGATGATTCTGATAACTTTGCAAAGATAAACAAGAAAAAAGACTATAGTAAGTGATATGAGTGAGGAAGGTTTTCCTGGTAGGATAGTAAAAGGTAATTATTCTGAACTAAGATGGTAAAAGTTTGAGTGGAGAATTGTGAGAGATTTTGAAGCTAGAAATCAAAAGACTTTGTAATTGATTGGATGTGAGAGGTGAGAAAAGGAAAAATCAATCATGACTGAGGTTTTGACTGTGAGTCAGTAGAGAGGTAGATAGTGTTTCAGTCAGGCAAAATAAGAAAAAAAGGAAAAAGAATAGATTTGGATTTCTGTGTGTCTTGAGGAAGGGGAGGATTTGGGGGTCTTTGTGTGACAAAGTATTTAGTTTTGTGTTGTAATAAACCAAAATGGCAATGCTAAAATCCTATATTACAGTGTTTATTGAGATTAAGGCACAGAAGAAAGTAAAACATGAAATGATAGAACATGAGAAAAAAATCAAGATCATATACATTTTAGAGCCATTTTGTATGGGTTATGAATGAAGTCACTGAGAAATAAAGGAGAGGAAGAAGAACAAGATCAAGAGCAAGAAGAACAATAACAAGAACAAGGAGAAAAGAAAGTGAGGAGGAGGAGGAGGAGGAGGATCAAGATGAAGAAATAGAAGGAGGAGGAAAAAGAAAAAGGAGAAGAGCCAGGAAAGGTGGAAGGAAGAAAAGAAAGAAAGAAAAATTATGAAGTCAGCTTTGAAGCTTTGAAGTTCACACCATGCAGGTGAGAATAAGAAAATAAATAAACTAAGGAAACTAAGAAAGGACACTGAGATAAAGAACACAATATTTGGAGAAGGAAGTGTCCTGAAAATCAAGAGAGGGAGGGTTCGCAAGAAGAAATTAATGATTTATAGTGCCAAATGTTACATAGAAAGTTAAAAGAAGTTAAAGACACAAAAGAAAGACCACTATGTTCCTTAAATAAGATATCATTTGTGACTTTGGGGAGAGAAGATGTATTGCACAGGAGAATAAAAATAATATTGTCAGCAGTTTAGAAAAAGATGGTAAATCAAAAGTCACTAAGTACAAACTATTCTTTCTAGGTTTGTAGTGAATGGAGAGGAGAATCTTGTATGATCAATGAGGAGTTTTTGTTGTTGTTGTGTGGAAGGAGCTGATTTCTGTTAAGCACAGGAAAGTGTGCTAACTAAACAAGAGTAGATAACGAGAAGCTACCTGAGGCTTAAAATTACAAAAACATGAAATACTTTAAGTTCTCTGAGAACCAACACTAGGAAACATCATTCATTCAAACGTTCCATCTGGATGCTGTTAAGCACCCCTGCTATTTATGTGTGTGTGTGTGTGTGTGTGTGTGTGTGTGTATGTGTGTGCATATGTGTGTAGTGAATTACTTATATCCAACTGTGACCCCATTTGGGATTTCTTGGCAAAAACACTGCAATGGTTTGCATTTATTCTTCCAATTCATTTTATAAATAAGGAAATTGAGGCAAATACAATTACCAGACTTGCCCAGAGTCACACAGCTAGTAAATATCTGAGGTAAAGTTGAACTCAGATCTTTCTGACTCTAGGCCCAGTGCTCTATTCACTGCTCCACCACCTGATGACAGATTCCTTTATTTTTATTCTACCCTAAGCAACAGCCAACCAAGGCAAATATGATAGACCCATCATTCACTGTCTGTCAAAGTCTATTGCTAAAATCACTCATGTATAAATACTAATAGTCATTCAGCATATAGACTGATCATATTCTATCTAAAATTTCAAATAAATTTTAAAAATTCTTCATTAAGAATTTTTTTTGGGATAGCTAGGTAGTACAGTGGATAAAGTGTCAGACTTAGAGTCAAGGAGACATGGGTTCAAATCTATCTTTAGTCATTTACCATCTGTGTGTTCCTGGGCGAGTCACTTGATACAAATGGCCATATCCTTGCCACCATTCTGCCTTAAAATTGATATTTAGAAGATAAGATTTTTTTAAAGGTTTAATACATAAAGTTTATGCTAATCTCTAAAGATACAAGGTAAGGTTAAAAATAAACAAAAAAATACCTGCTGTCTAGGAGATCATACTGTCTTGGAGGAAGCAATACATGAATATCTTGGTCCATATAAAGTATATAAAGAACATAGAGGAGTTAAATCTCAGAGGCGAAGTTACTTGGCAAAGGCTTTCTGTGAAAGATGGGATTTGAGATGAATCCTAAAAGAATCCAAGAAAACAAAAAGGCAGAGCTAAAGATGAAAGCTATTCCATATATGCTCTAAAGGTTAAGAAAAGGCCATTCAGTTCTACATATTATGAAATCACTGGTAACTTTGGAGGGAGCAATTTCAGTTGCATGATGAGATTAAACGTTAAAGTATAAAAGGCTTAGAAGTGAAAGCAGAAGCAGCATCTAATTTAGATGGATTCCCTGAGGATTTTAGCAGAGAAAACTAGAAGAAATATGGAGTGATAGTAGGCAGGGATGGTAGGATCCCACCAAGAGTTTTGTGTTATTTGATATATTTATTCATTCATCCTTTTTATTTTTATGATAGGGATACACAAACCCTTCTAGGCAGCATTGGTGTGTTCAATAGGTAAAAATTAAAGATAAAGTAGAGATTAAAGTTAATAGTGGAGGCAATCCGGTAGAAAAGAAATGATGGGGAGGGAGCATCAAGCTTACCCATAGAGGAATTGATCTGGGCGAGAGAACTTTCTCTTTATCCCAGTCTAGAGTGTAGAAGAGATAGTTGGAGATGATGTTCAAATATTCTAAGAAGGAGAAAAGAGAAGGAGGAGCTCTTGGCCAATGGCCTTTTATTCAGATAACGAGAATAGATCCTTAGCAAACTGGTGATGGAGAAAAGTAAATAGAATAATTAAACAACATCTAAGTAAAGGAAATAGAGCAAGCCATCAATGGATGACCTGAAAAATTACCGTGGGCCAGATGGATTCACAAGTGAATTCTAGAAAACATTTAAAGAACAACTAGTTTTAATATTATATAAACTATGGGGGAAAATAGCTGAGGAAAGAACTCAGTTTCCTTTCATGATACAAATATTGCACTGGTACCTAAAACAGAAAGAAAAAAAAAGCAAAATAGGTGATGAGAAGTGGGGTAATAGAATTTATCAAATTCTAGAAATAATAAAGAATAGTATAAAAATTGGTTCCTCCACAATTTTTAACATTCCATCATAAAAATCTAGGACTATCTTCTTTTTCCCCCTCTGTCTTTCTTAGGATAGGATAATTCTATTGATTTCTTTCTTTTGCCTTCAATTGTCCTCTTTCTATTGACTATTCCTGTTAGACTAAAGAGATAGCAATTAACTGATGCAGTCACAAGAAGTCAAGAATGATGTACAGGATAACAATAACATAAAAGAAAACAATATTGAAAGACGTTAAATTCAGACTTTTGCAGTGACGAAGCAATAATTTGCACTGATGGCTAAAAGAAAAGGCTTCATACATTTGGCATAGATGTAGATAATAGGAACACAATAACATCCATATCTTAGACATGGTCTATATGAGTTTTTGTTTATTAATCTTGATTGCAATTATTTGTTATGAGGGTATTTCTCTTGGTCAAGAAAATAAGGAAACCAATGAGAAAATGAAAATCAATGAGAAATAAGTAAAGTAAAAACAAGAAAATAATATCAATGAAATTTGGTTGAAAAAACAGCTGTGAAACTCAATTAGAGAGAACTCATAGATACTCATGACAATTGTTTACATCTTCAAATTATGAAGGAAATGACATGTCATTTCATTTGAAATAAATGGAATAATAAATGTTTGGTAAAGAAAATAAACTTATTTTTAAATTTGAAGGAGAGAAGCAAGGAATGATGATTAGGAAAATTTTGGGGGTCTGAAGGGTGCTCAGTACATGAAACTTAAAAAATTTCTTAACAAAGCCAGTTATTTGGTGAAAGTAGAAAGGATAGATGGTAGATAGATGGTTGGAAGCTTAAGGAAAGACAAAATGTTTGATGCTTTACACTAGAGCAGTGATGGTGAATCAATGGCATGGGTTCCAAAGATGACATGCACAGCACTCTCTATGGGTACTTGGCCACCTTCCCTACCCCACCATCCACAGAATTCCTTACTAGAAAGGTAGAGGGACACTGGTGGAGTTGCTCCCCTCCCCCTCTCCACCATGCCTGATGATATTTTTTCACTTCCCTGGCCCCATTTGCCCAGCAGCCCAAAGGGAGAGCACGGGGTGGGTAGAGCGGAAGGTGGGTGGCTCACAGGCAGCAGAGCTTGAGGGGAGCAGAGTACTTGGGCCACTCACCTCCCCCTCTACACTGACTGAGGACATTCCTCACTTCACTCCCCCTCTATCCAACAGCCCATTGGGAGTGCTTTCTCCCTGCCCTGTGTGGAGTGGAGGGTGGCATTCCCAGCATGTGGTGAGAGGGAAGGGCATGCCATGGTCTGGGGCAGGGTGGGGCACTCTCTCTCTCTAAAAGATTTGCCATCACTGCACTAGAGAGGAAAGAAATGCTTGCAACATTACTTGCAAAAAGACTTCTAATAAACAATACCTAACTTGCTACTATATAGTTTCAAATCTAAAGAAAGCAATTTTAAATCCACTTTTGGAAAACTACATTTGTTCAGCTATTGCAGGAACAACTGTGCTTGTGAATATGTGCGTGTATGCATGTATGTTAAAAATCAATTTAGCATATTCGTGGATTTATTCCTTCAATTTTTCTCTTTCCATAACTTTTCAGAATATTTGATCTAACATCTTCCACTGCTGAAGATTTGTATTGGAAGGAATGGTAGAAGAAGAAACAAAAAAAGTAGCAAAAACCAGGACTCGATGAATAGAGAAGGCCCAAAAAATCTTTATTCAAGTCTTGCTTCTGATACATACTATGTGACTGAATGAGTCACTTGAACTTCACAGTGTTTTAGGGTAATCTCTAAGACTCTCTGCTCAAAAAAGTAGAGAGATTATTTCATCATTTGGGAATTGTTTATAGCAAGGAAATAGTCCACTGTGGCAAAAAACTTAAAGCAAGATAGAGCAATGATTGCTTAATTTGGAGGATCATATCGTATCATTTACTGATTCCCTCTCTAACTGAAGAAAAGTGTATAATTCTATATTCACATACATAGTGCTTGTGATAGAAATTATGTTCAAATATATTTTATAGAACTCTATGTATACCTAGCACATCCTTAATTAAATTTTTTTAAATAGTGAGTAGCTACCTGACTCTCCTAGATGTTTTTGCAAGATTGAAAAGTTAATGTGCTTACATATTGATTCAATCATTACATATGCAGTTATCCAACCAATATCTATTTTTTACACAAGCTTATTCAGAATGAGATTTTAAAATGACATTCAAATCACTTGGTTAATTTAAAGTTACATATTTTGAACCTAGCAAGGAGCTGCTTCTTCCAGCTATTTAACCTGGTAATAGTTTTTACTTGTAAAAGACTGTCTGGGGGTAGCTATATATTTCTTGGAATAGTACTGAGTAACTACTGTGTCACTTCATGTCTTGTAGGACACTCATCTGCTGTGACAAAGTTGTTATAAAAGAGACACTATAGCTTCAATGGGAGTTTTCAGTAAAAATCAGCTCGGTCACCAGCTGGGAAAGGCCAAAAAGGTACAAAAAATATCTCTAGGGATGACAGGGTAGCATCAAAAGTTTTAGACCCAGAAAGCAAGAATCAAAAGGTCTTTGTTATGTGAATATAATGAGTACAGTATGAAGCAGTCAGCAGAGGAGGCTCCCCTGGGGAAAGCCCTGGGGAAAGGGGAGCCTATACCTTCTGAACCTTTTCATAGACAAGTGAAACAAATTGTCAATCTATTTTCTTGTTTAGTCATGTTTGATTCTTTGTGACCCCATTTGAGATATTCTTGGGAAAAAAATACTTGAGTGGTTTCCTTCATTTTACTGATGAGGAAACAGACAAATTGAGTTAAGTGACTTGCCCAGTTTACAACTAGTAAGTGTCTGAAGCTGGATTTGAACTCAGGAAGAGGAGTCTCCTTGACTCCAGTCACCACTCTCTATCTAAGTCACCTCACTGCCATTTCATAAGCTGGAGCAAATCAGAGTTATGCCTATAATAAGTCATGTGAACAGTATTAAAACCTAGTTCAACCTGGCATTTACTAGGAGTATTGTATGTATCTGTATGTATGTGGGTGAAATCAGTTAGTACCCTTGTACCTTCTCAAAGATGAGACTTAATCATGGTGTGTTTGCCCTCAGTTAGTCCAATATAGTCTTTAGTTTTGTAGGTTGGGGAGATATTTGTAAGTATCTTTTTGTGGAAAATAAATTTAGTTGAAAATAAATTCATTTGAAATAATGTCTAAAGTACCTTTCTGAGAAATATCATCTTATGCCTAAGAATATTGAGGACTCTTCTATGGTAACACCATCTTCTTATCCTTCACATGGAGCTTTAATATTTCCCTACATAGTATTGAAGAAAGAGAATTTTGATGGGTTCTCATATCCTTTTACACAGGAAAAATGCCCAGAGAGATTGTAGAAGAGAGGACATAAAAGGAGTGTGAGTTTGGAAAATGGAGGTCAAGAGGGATAAGTTATGCAACTGGAAAAAGATCGTGATGCTTTATATTTTATAGTCTGTTGGAGGCCTACAATTTTAAATGTTTTTTTTAAACTAATTACATTTATGATTCTAGTAGAATATTAGCTCCTAGAAAGAGGGACTGTGTTTTTGTTTTCCTCTTCAATCACTCAGCACCTATCCTAGCACTTTGAACCTAGGAGATGCTTAAAAATCTTTGCTGAATTGAATTTCCTTTTCTCCTGCTGTTCCAGAGAATAACTGTATGGCGACCTTCACGTGACTCTCAGGCTTTTAACACAAATTTATTAAACAATATATTGAATGAATGAGAAGATACAAAGGCATAAAGCTAATGATATTTATTTAGATTTCTCTGCCAATTAAAATTATCCCCATCCCCTGGAAAAGCTCTTACTAGTTAACATATGCCATAAATAAATGTATTCATGGACAATAAGCCAAACCTTCCCATTGGTCCAGACAGTATAATTAATTCGGAAAATATTTAATCAACATCCACTATATTCAGGATATGGTGCTGGATTTTCTATATTATATGCTCTGAGCATGTTTGTACACAGTTTCATACAGCATTATATATAATACATAATATTTAATTGGCTCCTGTCCTGCTCAGCAGTAATTCTTCCTGTAAATGTGACTGTATTCAGGCATAGATTTTCTTTTATCTGATCTGTTTTTAGATTTCAGACTGTATTTCCACCCAGAAGTAATAACAGAGGATAAATCTTTTATGTATCTAAAAATGTAATTTTCTTGGAAAGAGATATATTGCTATTAATCTTATCTTTTAAATGCTGCAGTTTTCAGATAAATGTTATTCCAACTTATTTTGGGGCAGGATAACTTACCTTTGAATTTATATTCTTAGTTTCCCAGTCCTTATTCTCTTCCTATATTTATGTTCATTAATTCTTTCATCCATACCATTATAAACTGAGCAATGGGCAAAATGGGAAAGGGAGAAATTCTCAATATAAAGAGCT
This sequence comes from Gracilinanus agilis, assembly GCF_016433145.1. NCBI lineage: Eukaryota > Metazoa > Chordata > Mammalia > Didelphimorphia > Didelphidae > Gracilinanus > Gracilinanus agilis. The sequence goes on along the minus strand of NC_058135.1, from coordinate 169,572,517 downwards.
TGATAATTCTAAAAGGAAGAATTAAACCCCTAATGCTAAACTTTATTTTATAATCCAAAATATTTTTTAATTCTTAAAAAGTTTTCAAAAAATAAAAAATCATAAAAATGGCCATAGACTATTAATTAATAAATCATTATTTATACAGAGCATTAATAGAAATCAAGAAAGAGCCCCACAACTAGGAATGTATAGCTTAGAATGTCAGAGAAAAATAATATATACTTAGATATGCTTTCTGAATAATCTAATTCATTTCTAATAAAGATTCAGTAAAAGCCTCATCATTACATCTGGAGAACAGAAATAAAAAAAATTCATTTCATTCCTCAATGATAGATTGGATATGATAGATCATTTAAAGAAGTATAGAGAATCCCCCACCTCTCCTGAAATCTCTAATTGCAGCATCCTAAGAATTATATTAGAGAGAAGGACCTGATCACCTGAGGTCATTCTGACTCTGAAGGCTGTCTAGATAAGAAACTATTAAAGTTTCAGAGAATTCAGGAAGAGTCACCTCAATGGCAACAAAAACAACAATAACAAAATGGACCTGCAATAAGTAATAATAATATTAAAATAGCTAGCATTTACATAGTGCTTTCTAATGTGGAAGGCACTGTACCAAGTACTTTACAGTTATTTTCTCATTATTATTGTTACTCTGTTTTTACAGTAGAGGAACTTGAGGCAGAGAGATAGTAAGCAATTTGCCAAAAGACATACAACTAGTAAGCACCTGAGCCTGGATTTGAATTCAAATCTTCCTGGCTTCAAGCCAAATGCACTATATTAAACTTCATCTCATGAGTGAAAATTCAGGAAATAAGCATTTTTACCTTTCAACTTCTTGGTCCTATTTAGGAAATCATGGTTTTAATAAACTAAACTACAATGCAATAGCTAATAGAAGTTCTCCACGGTTAATAATTCCCTTGATTTTCTATACATTTGCAAAGGGACTCTGAAAGTATAACTGGGGGCTCCCAAATCAATAATAAATCACCTCTGTTAATGCAGGTTACCACCATTCTTCTCCATAATTTATTGTCTTTTCCAGCTGCTTAGAGCATTTAATTGAGATTTAATGAGAACATTAATGATGTATGCCGTGTCAAACAAATGGTATGTCTGAGTCATCACTTGAACCCAGATCTTCTTGAGTTTGGAAATAGCTCTCTTCACTATATACATCCTTATTCATACATCTCTATTATCATAGATAGTAGCATATATAGGCACATATATTTTTGTGTGTGTATATATATATATATATATGTATATGTATTTTAGCTTCCTGTCTGATCTTGGCTTCTTTTATGGAACTGCCACACTTACAAATAGTTTTGGCTTTTCTATCTTATCCTCTTGAATTTAGAACTGAAAAGAAAGCTTCATAACTAATAAAAAAGGGAATTCTTTGTTCTCTGCTTTTACACTTCTGAAAGGGAATCCTTTATTACTTTGAAAACTCACCACTGGCCTTCCTGGTTGAGCACTAATTAATCTCTGCCTGGATTAAGATAGGATAGATAACTTTTCTAGGCCCTTCACATTTCTCTACTTTATTGTTTCCTCTCTATTTTGTAAATAAATTTCTGACTTGAGATATAATAAATATTGACAAACACATAATTTCATAAAATAATTAGTATGGTTTGGAGTTTATGCTTGTTTTTCATCCTCTTGTCACCTCACTAGAATACTTGGCCTCCTAGGCATAGACTACCACAGTTAACATTGAAAAAGGAAATAAAAAGGTATAAACAGGTGATTTATTTCCTAGAGTTTTGTGTGAAGGAAAGTTGGAAAACTAAGTGTTGAAATCTACAGATTAGAGAAAAAGAGGTCAAAAAAGTCCCATTTAGGTAAAAGTATAAGAACCAGAAGAAAATACCAATACCAATTTTATTTTACTTAATAGCTGACTTACCTTCCAGGAGAATTGATTAGGTCCCTTGTCTTTCTTCCATATAACTCACTCCAAATCATTTTGATAAAGAAAAGGAATGCCCCTCGGGAAAATGTAACTTTTTAAAAAAAATAAGGATTCAAACAACTGCAAATTTATTCAGTGGCAACTGAGAGTTACTAAGCAATCATTTTAACTAAATGAAAACTACCATTTTATTCAAACTGCTTTTTAAATGCATGCATTTTTATGCAAAGTCATTTTGAATAGCTTCATGATTGAGCGAATTAGAAATTATCCAATAGAGAAAAAATTTAACTTAAATTATTCCTGGACAAGAAAATAAGTGGACATGTCTATTTTGCATAATATAGAAATTTTTAAAAGAGTATGACATATATATGAATGCATATTAACATAATAGCTAATAGTTCTATAGGGCTTGCTTTATAAACATGTAAATATATTCATATATTTATATGTATAGAGATATAGATTAAGTGACCTGTGCAATGCCACATAGTTTATGTCAGAAATTGGACTTGGACTCATTTCTTTCTTGACTTTGGAAATAACATACTCTCTCTCTCTGTGTATGTATCTGTATATATACACATATACATATATGCTTACATATATTTGTATGAACATACATACATGTATAAGGTACCTATATCTATATATCTATACTTACATATTAATATCTATATTACATATAGATGTGTAGCATACATATTTGCATATATATGCCTGTGAGTATTATATATTTACACATTATATCTGTGTTGTATAATGTATTGCAAATATTATACTACATAGATTATATCTATTAAATTTGTATCACATATTTATTATACAATAAAGCTATTTATACAATATAAATATTATGTGATAAATATGTTTACCCAACATATTTTATTCATCTTAAAATTTATTGTTATATTTTATTATATAAATATTATATCAAATGTTTGATATAAATTAAGAAATATATGTTTCATCTAAACACATTTACATTTGCAAATATTTGATATAATGTATTTATGTAGATAAGACATATTATTTATTTACTGTATAATAAATACATACAGTATATATACATATATTCTAGTGAGGTGACAAGAGGATTAAAAACAAGCATAACCTCCAAACTATACTAATTAGTGTAAAGGTGAATATAATAATTTTTGAAATTATGTCATTGTCAATATTGATTATATCTCAAGTCAGAAATTTATTTACAAAATAGAGAGGAAACAATAAAGTAGAGAAATGTGAAGGGCCTAGAAAAGTTATCTATCCTATCTTAATCCAGGCAGAGATTAATTAGCTCTCAACTAGGAAGGCCACTGGTGAATTCTCTAAGTAATAAAGGATTCCCTTTCAGAAGTGTAAATGCAGAGAACAAAGAATTCCCTTTTATATTAGTTATGAAGCTCTCTTCTGAGTTCTAAATTCAAGAGGATAAGACAGAAACCAAAACTATTTGTAAGTGTGGCAGTTCCATCAAAGAAATCATCAGACAAGAAGCTAAAATACAAGGAATCATGTGTGTACTGTGTGACTCAACCTGTCTCTAAAACAAAACAAAGCCTCTTTATGAAAGTCACACCTTTCTCCTAGTCCAATATTTGGGGAAATGGACAGGAACTTAGGTTATCTATTATGCCTTCGTCCTACTTGGTTGAATCTGTGAGATTGCTGATGAAGGCATTATGACAAAAAGTATACCAGCTCCTTTAGATTATCTAATGCTTGTTATATCTAGTCACTATAGAAATTGTGTACTTTGGTATACTGATGAATCTGTTATTTCATATTGTAGCTATTCCCACTATAGGTGCAGATCATAACCCTTTCTTACCTAAACTATCTATTCTTTTTCTTTTCTTTTTAAAATACTGGAATAGTTTTTTTTAATGATTTAATTTTAAAATGCTTTAAATCATTTAAAAGGTTATTTTTAAAAATTTACCATTTTTTTCTGTTTTCACTGAATCTTCATTGGGATGAAAGGTCCCTTATAAAGAGTATGCATAGTCATCAAAATATTTCCATTTCCTCTACATAGAAGATATTCCCAATATAATGGGACCTTTTCACTAATTTAACTTCCAGGCCATATTAATATATACCCTGGCTATCCAATTTTATTATATGACTGGAGAATATTTTTTCAATATCCTTGATGCTTACTCACATCTACAAAAAATTCATTCATAAAATCATATTCAATCATAAAATCATAGATACGAAAAGGAACTTATTTTATAGATCAAGAAGCCAAGAATCAGAGAGCTTGAGTTATTTATACAAGGTAGCTCAGATAACAGAGTCAGTAAAAGTACTGAAGAGCTGAAGACCTTGACCTCTGAATTCACTCTTGCCTTCATAATATGTAGCAAACTTCTTAAGCTCATCATCAAATATTTCCATTTTACTTTGTTATTGATTCATGATATATGATTCAATCATTCACTAATTACTTTGAGCTATTGATTTCATTGGTACAAATTAATTTGGAATCATTGAAAATACTTATATGGTTTTCTAGAACATATTTCTAGGATGATCTTTCTGCTTAGTTCTAGGTTCATCTCATTGTTTTATCTTACAAAATATGTTCAAGATATACACACAGATACACATAACATATGTATATGTACATAAACACATATTGAAGGACTAAGCTAATGGTCTGCTTGTCTAGTTTCTTTATTAAAATATTTTATCTGCTTTTTAAATAATGTGGCTTTTGAGATAAATTTACTTTGCATTTCTCTGGATTTCATTTTGTATAACATTTGCAAAGGGACACTTATTTAATGCACAATGTAAATAATGTGATAACTCTCCTAGGATATGATGAAAGACACCATAGTTTGTTTAAATTTTACATATAATTCAATGCCCCAAATACATAGTATTTTGCAGATTGTGGTAGTGGAAAATATATCATCAACAAAAACAGTGACAATATTAAAAATCTAACCAACACAGGGAATACAGCTTCTTTAGGGTTCCAGTAAGTAAGAAGATCAGTACCCAAAACATTAAATAAAAAGAAGCAAGAATATATTGTAGGAAAGTTGGGAAAAAAGTGGGGAAAGTCCAAAGCCACATAATCTGGGCAACAAATACTTGAGAACAGATATTAATTGGATTTATTAAACCTCAGGAAAATAATGCTAACCCCACTTGGGGCAAAAGTCCAAAACAAACTCTGTTTGGAGATGGAGGGAGATTACTTCCCAATGAAAGTAAGGTAAAGACTCTTAGACAATGAAGAAAAAGATGCTACTCTAGAGGAGTGAGGGAGCCAAGGGAGGAGCTTATCTGTCTATTCTCTTGTAGCTACCTATTTAAGCTGTTAATTAGATGATAAGCATTTTCATTTCTACACACTGCTAGACTTTATTAGTAAAACCCTCTAAATTGGGAACTCCTAGGCTTAGCCCATTTACTTACATTAATTAAGACTCTTCTTCTTAATTGGTCAAAAGTTCTACACAACATCAATTCAAGAACTAAGTTAGGGGGGTGGTAATTCTTAGGCTCAAGGTACCAAATATCCACTTAAAGGCTCTGAAAACCTGGGTCTTCTTACTACACTTCTAACAGGATGCTAGCCTGAGTATAGAAAAGTCTTTATACACACATTGAAACAGATAGACAAACATGGGCAGAAGAAATCTGAAGGCACAATTTTTAAACAAATTTTTTTTAATTTCATTAAGCCAAAAGCACTTAATTTATGCCTATATAACAGAATATCTTGGAAATGATTGAAAAAATTAATCAAATTATTTACTTGGCAGTATATAGAAAACATAGTGAGTTTCTCAACAACAATGGCACATCTAGTCCAAAGACATAATAAAACATAAACACATGTAGATAAACATTAGTTACAAACCTCAAAACATGAAACTCACTCCATACATGGATATAGAATGAAGGCCTAAAGTGCTGAGAGGACATCTGTTACCTCTTCATACATGATATAGCATTCAATAACAGTGATATCAACTAGGAAGGCTACCTAACAGCCGCTGAGTCTCTTGAGTATAAGCTTTCCCCATTCATTCTCTAAAATGATATAGTTCTAAATTAGTATAGATTGTCACATGACAATAGCAATAACCACTGATAGCTATTAGAAATGGGTAAACTCATCCATCTGCTAATGCAAAATTGTATTTCTGCCACATTGAATTGAATAAACCACTCATTTATTCAATTAAATTAAAAGAAGTCCCTGAAAGTATATTATAAATCAATATTTAAAAATATATACCCAATTATATATGTTACTCTATAGAAAAAAATCAAATTAAGAAATAGCATTAAAGAATAGATTTTTATATATACAATAATGAAATTTCAAATTGGTTAGTGACCTCTCTTATCAAGGGAGAATTTCAGCAGGGTATTACTTTCTCTAAGGAAACTAAGAAACATAGTTTTTATGTGTTTGTGGAAAGCTCAATGCTCTAACATCCATATGAAACCAGATGATTCTTAACAAGCATTTATAATAGTTGTAAAGCACTGTGGAAGGTGCTGGGGATATACATAAAAATATGAACACATATATGGGACCTTTTTTCAAGGAATTTGTTCTCAGATAAAGATAAAACTGAAGAACATTCAAATTCAGGAATATCATTAAAACACAGGTTTTACTAGACAGAAAAGAAATTCTTCAGTAATATAATTTTCCCAAAAAACAAGAGAGAAAAAAAAGCTGAAAGCCACACTGAAAAATCATGTCAAGGCAGCATCATTAAATTTCTTACTTTCATTTTATTCAAATATAATAATAGTACTCTTGCATACTAGAGGAATAAAAAAATTACAGAGTTCTTTCTTAGAAGTAAAGAATGAGATGCATAGTACAAGTAATTTCTCATTTTGGAGATGAGATCGAGGATCAGAAAGGTTAATTACTGTGACAAAGATCACACATCTAGTAGTTGTCAGTCAGGAATTAAACCCAAGTCCAGTGAATCTGAGTCCATTGGTCTTTCTCATATTCCATGCCAAGAAAAACCTCACACTCATAGAAAAAAAAATCTTGAAAACTTCTTATAATTATGCTTCTATTTTATGAGCTTGAAACAATCAATAGTGATATTAATAACCTCCACTTGTTTACCTCTCGCAACAAAATTTCACCAAGTCCCTTATAAGCTCTCCTCTACCTACTTCATATAAAATTAATTTTTAATCATATTTTCTCAATTACATGTAGATACAATTTTAGTAGTCTACTTTTGGACATTATGCAATGCACATTTTCACCCTCCCACCCTACCTTCCTTCCTCCCTGAGACACCAGGCAATATGATAAAGGTTATATACATGTGTTATCATGTAATACATGCCTGCTATATTATAAAAGATGACACATATTGCTTGTGTATAAGAAAAAAATCTCATGAAGGAAATATGAAAAATGGTTTGCTTCAATCTGCATTCAGACTCCCTCAGTTCTTTCTATGGTGATGGATACTCTTTTTTTCTGTCATGAGTCCCTTGGAGTTATCTTGGATCCTTGCATTGGTGATAATTGTTAATTCGTTCACTGTTGATAATTGTACATTATTGCGGTTACTGCATACAAAGTCCTCCTGGTTCTGTTCACTTCACTTTGAAAACAAAACAAAACAAAACAAAACTCTCACTTTACATCTCAGAATCAACACTAAGTATTGGTTCCAAGGCAGATGAGCATTGAGAGAATGAAGGAACTGGAGTTAAATGACTTGCCCAGGACCAGTTTCTGAGGTCATATTTGAACGCAGGACTTCTCGTCTCTCGGCATGGTTCTCCATCTCCTGAGCCATCAAGCCTCCTCTGCTCACTTCATATATGTCTTTGCAGGTAACTTATGATCATTCTGTTTGTTATTTCTTATTGCACAATAGTACCATTACAATCACATATCACAGCTTGTTTATCCATCCCCCAATTGATAGACAGTCCATCAGTTTCCAGTTCTTCTCCACCTCAAAAAGAGCTGCTATAAATATTTTTGTACAAGTATTTCCTTTTACCAAATTTATTTCCACAGCCATGGAAATATGGTGTGTCTTTACCTCTACCTTATAGAATTCATACTCTGAGATATTCAACCTACTTCTCATCTATTGCTTTCCACCCAGTATTTGATGATAGAGGTCATAAAGTGTGGGCATGTGTATGTATGAGTTTGGGTAAGGTTGGGGAAGGGTGTGCAGTTGGGTCTCTGTGAAAATTTATACTGAAATATATACTAGTGTTTCTCTGACCTTCCAATGGTGTTTTTACCCTAGTTGCCATTAATCATATAAGCTCTCTCTCATTGCTTTCAGTAAAAAGTATCAGATGCTCCAGGTGGAAATACTTACTGCCTTAAAAATAATTATTGTTATCACCTAAATCTTGCCCCTGCAGGGCTATATCTGTGTGTTAAAGTGAAACAGTAGCATATTCTCTTCGGTAGAGGTCAAGAAACTCAAGGAAATGAATAATAGTAAGTTGAGTAAACACAATGGGGATAAATAAGGGCTTCTCTTCTTGATACTTTAAGTCCTATCTAGAATACAGTTGAGTAGGCTGTCATATGCTCTATTTAGGAAGAGAGAGTGTAGCTATGATTTCGTTATTACAGTATGGGGAGCTCCTATTTAGGAATTCCCACTGACATTACAAATGACACCTCTGCAACTTCAAAACTTAGAAACCTATGTAGAGAGCTGAGTTTAAGTAAATTTCCCAGAGTCACACAAGCAGTGTGCATGAGAGATGGGACTTGAACCTTTGTCTTTCTAGCTTCAATGTGAATTCTTCATCAATTACAATACACTTCCTTTCTAAGAACAATCCAATCCAATTAAAAATCTGCCCATGGTGTATCTATGTAGATTAGGTGTCTTCAGTAGTACTCAAATAAATTTAAGGAGAAAAAAAATGAAACTGGTATACGAGATTAAATGTCAATTTCACTGATATTTATTTACTCCAGGAGTTTTCTGTGTATTTGTCCACATCCACAGAAGGAAAGTCCATCCATTTTATTGGTTTGATTTCCTTTTCTCATCCTTTCCTCTGAAGTGTACATAGTCTTGCTTCACAATTAACTACTTGATAATGTGTAAGGATGCAAATACAAAGCTCTCTAGGATAGTACTTCCTAAGGAGAAGTAATGACAGTAGAGACATAGTAATTACATAAAACGGTGTTGGGATCAGTCTCCATCTAAGTTTCTCTCCTCTATCCAGGTGTGCTCACTTATTATATTCTTTAAATAACTCCTTTTCTCACCTGCAGGCTGGCCCTGCCCTAGGGTTGCCTGTTAACTCAGCAGGAAGAAAGGTAAAAGCCTTTCTTGCAGGTAAAAATGTAGCTTTATTTTTAACATTCTTTGTTGTAAATGGTTCATATAAGCTATTTTGACATCCTGACATCTGACACACTGTCTTGCCTTGACCTTCAATAACCACATATGCTTTAACTCTATATTGCTCGACTTCTAAATCTCAGTTCTGTCTTAGTCACTTATTTTTGAGTATTCTTTGTGTCTAGCCCTCTCGTGTGCTTACTTCTTTCTTCTCAAGATTGCCTTTGTTCACTTGAAAAACACTGGCTCTCGTTGTCCAAGAAAAACGTTTCAGGTGGCTATTCAAGTTTTCCTAGCCACACCATTGCCCAGAGATCTGTAGCATCATAGAAGCATAGATATTAGAGATCAGCTAATACTACTAGCCATTATACCAATCAGAAAAGGGAGGCCCAGTGAAATGGTTTCTTCCCAACAGTCAACATGATAGCAAGTGGCAGAGCACAAATTGGAATTCTGGTTCTTTCTCCTTAGTTATACTATCTCTTGATTACTAGACTCTATATTCCATAAGGCCAGGAATGATGTATCTAAAATTTTTGTTTCCCATAGAGTTTAACATGGTACTCTACAGAAGAGATGGCAAGTAAATGATTTTGTATTACATTCAATAAAAAATAAGCTAATTCTATAGTCTAATTACTAGTGCATAGATATTATTTTATAGAATTTTTGCTTCCAGAGAATTAAATTATTTAGATTAATAAAACATTTTGACATGTTTGATTTGGTAATTATGTAGATCAATCATTCAGATCTCATTGTCTATGAAATGTCATGTTTTGCATTAGGAGGTGGAGGGACAAACAAGAAAAATTAAACAATGTCTGAGCCTCAGAGGTTTATAGAAATCTGAACATATAGTACTAACTATGAAGAGGACATTCAATGTGACTTTGGAGGTGGTGGCGGTCAGTAGCAGCCGAGAAGGTCGGTAAAGGATTCACAAAGCGGATGATACTTAAAGTAAAATATCATGAAATTTAGAGATCCAAAGACATTGAAGTGAGTGTGGGAGAGCATTCCATGAATATGGGAAAGCTTGTACAGAAGCACAGAGATGTAAGTTGGAATCTTGTGTGTCTGAGGAACAGCAGGTAGAACAATCTGGATGACTATAGCATACATGAAATGGAACAATGTAAAAGCAAGTTTAGAAAGGTAGTCTAGAAGCAGATTATGATTAGTTTACCACACAAGTGCTTGTACTTCTTCCTAGTGAAAAGAGAGTCTCTGGAGCTAATTTGCTAATTTAGTAGCAGTATGAAGTCATCTGACCCATTACTCCTTTTCAGAAGGTATTATTCTCTATTGAACAGAAAATATCACTAATAAGTGATGTTATTTGATGAATGTTAATTATATAATGCTTTAAGATCTACAAAAGGTTTTAATTTTTTTCTACAAGTCTTACCTCCTGTTTTGGAAGAGATCCTAAGTATTGATTCCCAGGCAGAAGAGTTGTAAGGCCTAAGCAATAGAGGGTAAGTGACTTGCCCAGGGGCACACAGCTAAGTGTTTGAGGCCAGATCTGAACTTAGGATGTCCCATATCTAGTTCTGGTTCTCTATACACGGAGCCAATTAGCTACCCTATACAAATGACTTTCTTTATAATAATCCTGTGAGGGAAATGGTAAAATTATTTTTTATGCCAATTCTTCAATTGAAGTAATTGAGTCTTGGTGATGTTGATTAATTTTCTAGAGTCACATAGCTATAATATAACATTTTTGGGACCTAAAACCAGGTATTTTTATTTTAAGAGATTTTCTTTTTCTACTATGCCATTGTTATGTATAAAATAACTTTACTCATATAAGGAATTTTTACATGTGTGCTGAAATCAAGTTATTATATTAGTCTCCTATTACTTCTTGCCTATATATTATTTTAATATATATCTGGAACTTATATAGAGCTTCTAAGTTTACAAATCACTTAACACATATTCTCATTTGATCCCCACAACAACCATAGGAGATAGATGGCATTTCATCCTGATTTAACAGACGAAGGAATGGATGCACATATACATTAAGTGACTGGTCTAGGATAACATAACTAGTTCATATCCAAGGCAGGATTTGGATTCAGATATTCCTGAGTCAAAATCCAGTGTCCTGGAAAATGTGCTACTTAGCTGTCTCATTGATTCCATAATTATTTTGAAGTCCATTGCTAGTCAACAATAAGTACATATTCATCATAATTTATTGATATTTGTTTTAAAATGTGTCTAAAGTACTTTAAAATTAATTCTGATACAAAAAATTTAATAAAATAATAACTGATATCTTGAGTAGCAAATCATTGAAATCACATGTTAGAAGGTTACATATTAGTTCCTAATGTGTTGGTATATTATGTTGTCTCTAATATTATTTTTTAATTCTGTGCTCACCTAATTTACTTATAGTTTCCTTTGTTATATTTAAGTCATTCACCCATTCTGAATTTATCTTGGTATAGGGTATGAGATTTTGATCTAAACCTAATCTCTCCCATACTGTTTTACAATTTTGCCAGCAGTTTTTGTCAAATAGTGGGTTCTTGTTCCAAAATCTGGGATCTTTGGGTTTATAAAATACTAGCTTACTAAGGTCATTTACTCCTAGTCTAATACACAGATCTACCCTTTTATCTCTTAGCAAGTATTATATTGTTTTGATGATCACTGCTTTGTACTTCTAGGCCCCCATCCTTCACATTTTTTTCATTATTTCCCTTGATATTCTTGATCTTTTGTTATTCCAAATGAACTTTGTTATATTTTTTCTAATTCAATAAAAAAGTTTTTTGGTAGATTGATAGGTATAACACTGAATAAGTAAATTAGTTTAGGTAGGAATGTTGTTTTTATTGTATTAGTTCATTCTACTGAGGAGCAATTAATTTTTTTCCAACTGTTTAGACCTAGTTTTATTTGTGTGAAAAGTGTTTTGTAGTTGTGTTCATATAATTCCTGAGTTTGTCTTGGCAAGTAGATTCCAAATATTTTATTTTGTCTAGAGTTATTTTAAATGGAGTTTTTTCCTAACTCCTGCTGTTGTTGATTTTTGTTGGAAATATATAGAAATACTGATGATTTCTGTGGATTTATTTTGTATACTGCAACTTTGCTAAAATTATTAATTGGTTCTTTTGGCTTTTTAGTTGATTTCTAGATTTCTCTCCATCATATGATCTGCAAAGAGTGATAGTTTAATTTCCTCATTGCCTACTTTGAACCTTTTAATTTCTTTTTCATCTCTAATTGCTACCTCTAGCATTTCTACTACACTATTAAATAATAGTGGTGATAATGGGCATCCTTGCTTCACTTCTGATTTCATTGGGAAGGCCCCAAACTTATTCCCATTTCAGATAGTATTTGCTGATATTTTTAAATAAATACTGTTTATTATTTTGAGGAAAGTCCCTTCTATTCCTACACCTTCTAGTGTTTTTCATAGGAATGGTTGTTATATTTTTTTAAAGGCTTTTTCTGTATTTATTGAGCTAATCATATGATTTTTATTGGTTTGATTATCAATATGCTCAATTATATGGATGGTTTTCCTAACATTAAACAAGCCTTGCATTTCTGGTATAAATCACACCTGGTCATAGTGAATAATCCTTGTAAGGACTTGCTGTAGTCTCTTTGTTGGTATTTTATTTAAGATATTTGTGTATATTCATTAAGGAGATTGGCCTGTAGTATTCTTTCTGTTTTTGGTCTTCCTGGCTTGGGAATCAATAACATATTTATATCTTAAAAAGAATTTAACAAGATTCCTTCTTTGCTTATTTTCTCAAATAGTTTGTATAGTATTGGGATTAGTTGTTCTTTGAAATTTTGAATTTATCTGGCCAAGGGGACTTTTTTCTCAGAGAGTTCCTTGATGGCTTGTTCAATTTCTTTTTCAGAGATGGGGCTATTTAAGTATTCTGTTTCCTCTTTTGTTAATTTAAGTAATTTATATTTTTGTAAATATTTGCCCATTTCACCTAGCTTGTCATATTTATTGCCATATATTTTGGCAAAGCAGTTCTTAATAATTGTCTTAAATTCCTCTTCATTAGAGGCTATATTGCCCTTTTCATCTTTTATACTCTTAATTTCATTCTTTCTCTTTTATTAATTTACCAGTATTTTCTATTTCATTTATTTTTTCAAAGTACCACCTCAGAGCATTATTTATTAGTTCAGTAATTATTTTAATTTCAATTTGATTACATTTTCCTTTAATTTTTAGGATTTCCAATTTAGTTTTTATCTGGAGATTTTTTATTTGTTCTTTTTCTAATTTTTTAAGTTGTAACCCCAATTCATTGATCTCCTCCCTCTCTAGTTTGTTGATATAGGTACTGAGGGATATAAATTTGGACCTGACTACTTCTTTGGATATGTCCCTTAGATTTTGATGTTTTCTCCCCATTGTCATTCTCATCATTGAAATAAGTAATTGTTTCTATGATTTGTTTTTTGACCCACCAGTTTTGATGAACCAGATTATTTGTTTTCCAATTAATCTTAAATTTCCTTCCCCATGAAACCTCATTTATAATATTTTATTGCATTATAATCAGAAAAATTTTCATTTATTATTTCTGATTTTCTGCATTTATTTGGGATATTCCTATGCCCTAGTACATGGTTGATATTTTTATATGCACCATGTACTGCTAAGAAGAAGACATATTCCTTTTTATCCCTGTTCAGTTTTCTCCAGATATGTATTAACTCTAATTTTTCTAACATTTTATTTACTTTCCTTTTTTCTTTCTTATTTATTTTTCAGTTTGATTCATCTAGTTCTGATAGGGGAAGATTGAGGTCCCCCACTAGTATAGTTTTACTATCTATTTCCTCCTTAAGTTTCTTTAGTTTCTCCTTTAGAAATCTGGATGCTATACCATTTGGTACATAAATGTTTAGTATTGATATTACTTCATTGTTTACAATACCTTTAGCAAGATGTAATTTCCTTCCTTATCTCTTTTAATCCAATCAATTTTCCTTTAGCTTTGTCTGATACCATGATTGCTATTCCTGATTTTTGTTTTGTTTTGTTTTACATTATATGTTGCATAATAAATTCTGCCCAAGCCTTTTAACCTTTATTCTGTGTGTCAACTGTTGTCTTAGGGAAGCTGTGTAAGATGCCAGGGGGTCTATAGCAATCAAGTCTCTCTAATCTTTTGGTCTATGGAGGGATACACACACACACACACACACACACGTAGGCTTGAACTGGAAGGGAGGGGCAGGATCTTGTTAAAGAGCTCCTTCACTTCTCCCCTCCCACTAGGCAGTTGGAAAATCAGTTACTGTATGATAATGATGGACAGACTAGTTAACTACAGGGCCAAGACAGCAAGCTAGGAAAGGCTGAACTCCTAAAGATGATAACTTTCTCTAAACTATTTCTCCACAGGAATGTATTGGAGAAGCTCGGTGTCTTAGAAGCTCACAGGCACAGGGAATAGGATTTATACCAAGGCTACAAAGTAGGAGGAACTCAGCTTGAGGAAGTCGTATTTCCCTAAATATATAACCAGGAACTGCTTCCAGTTGATGAAAGGTTTAATGATAGGCGGGTATGGGAAGGAAGGGAGATGGATAAGGATATATATATATATATATATATCCATCATTCACAGATTTACCCACTAATTTCTGGCAGGCCTGAGTTCTGTTTTAGAAAAAAGTTTATCACACTGTTGGAATCAGAGACTCTTGACCTATCTATTTTAACTGTTTTAATTTCTAGTTTAAAGTTATTATACACACAATTTTGTGTCAATACGTCAGAAATATTTTGTGAGTTCTGATTATATAATTGACATTATAAATTTACCAATCAATCTTTACTAAGTATCTACTATAGTAAATATCAATAATGTACATCTTAATGGGTAATATTTAATTATGCTTTCCATAATACTACATGACTTTAAAATCGGTTATTTTTAAGGAAAAACCAATTCTACAATGGAATTCAAAACAAAACAGGACATTGCAAAATAGAAGTAATCCAATACAGAAGTAAAGACACCTTTCTATTTTTTATATATTTAGGCCACTTAAGTGTACAATATATGTTCAAGTAGCAGGCAATAATTCATGATGTGATGTGGAGTTGAATGTACTCAGTACTAGCAACTTTTAGTATTAGAAAATTTGTCAATCACTGTCATAAAATTATGTACCTAGGAAGTTACTGCATTGAAAAAAAATTATTTCAAGCTTCTGAAATAAACCATTTTAAACATTCATTCAAATTCTCTTTGGCTTTTGACCCATACTTACAGAAGTGTTTACGTGGAGAAAGTGATGGTTAATGATTCTCAATGTGAAAAGAACTATCTCCAAGGAAACTTTAAATATGAGTCACAAAAGTTATAGAATACCTGTTCAGAAGAAAATTTACCAAAATAAGGAAAGATTTTTATCATTCTTAATAATTATTGCCATGGCTATAGGGGATATAATCCCTTGCTTGTTTAGTTTTCTTTGTTGCATTCTAAATAATTGTCCCATCTGTTCCAGTTAACCCATTTGTTAGAGGGAGTGGAAAAGCGAGCCATATTGAATCATGTATTGATTCAACCTAGTTTATTTTTAATATACAACAAATTGGAGGGAACATTGGCCATTACTCTAACATTTTTATACAAGACAACACTGAACACATAAGCAATTACTTGCCAATTTTGCCATTATTTTAGGATGGAAAGAAGTAACTACCAATAACCTTTTGCACAGTTGGGACGCTACTTGGCCATGCGAATCCTGATTTCTGCATTTCATTATAATTTCTTTCCCTTCTGAATTTTTTACTTCTCCTTCTCTGCTCTCTCTTTCTCTTGCTCTGTCTCTCACACACATACATGATTAAAATGTTTGCCTTTGCAGCTATTTTAATATCCTTTAGGCTAAAAATTATATTTTCAAAATTTCCAAATCTATCATCTTACAGTTGATGTCCATTTTAGTTACGTAGCTTGGAAGATTCAAAAAAAAAAAAATTGGGTGGGGCAAGTACGTCAAGAACTATTAAATTAAAGAATTGTTTTGCTTGGCTCCAGAATCAAGTCATGAGGAAGTTGAGGAGAAGCAGAATTAGGCTTGATTTAAAAATGGAAAAACACTATCGCTTCTCGGACTTTTGGCTAAGATCAAGTGTAAAAATGGGAAAACGAACAAAAAAATCATTATATTAAAGCTATTCAAATATGTAATCCACAATTTATTAGAGGAAATTCTTCTTCCTAAAAATTCTTCTGGCCCAGTTTGTTTTTTCACATCCTCAGCATGTTGCAGGAGAAAATTTTTTCAGATACAGATTGTAGGAGATGGACTCTACTTTTCATCCCAGTAGTGAGATTTGGGGATACTTTTCATTTCTTCCTTTTACAAGCACTAGGTGGTGCTGGTTAACAACTCAGTCTAAGCCATCATTAATCTTTGGGGCTGGGGTCCTAAATTCATATTACTCCCTCCTGTCTTCTTTTACATGGACAGAACTTCCCTAATAATTTACTGTCTTCTGGGATGTGATTTTCCTCCCCAAACCTATGCAGACATGTCTTCCAGGGGAAGGAGGACAAATGACTAGTTTCTTCATTAGTTGCCAACTTGAAATTACTAGTAATAGCTCCTTATCTTGGCTTTCTCTGCTGAAAGATAATCCATATCTCTTTCTCTCACAAATTCTCATTTTTATAAATTGTGTCCTAATTCTAATCCCTCCTAGACAGTTTGCTCTGGGATAATCCTTTTCCTTTGCCATCTCATTCTATCTTATTTCTTTGTAATTTCCTAACACACATTAAAGTAAATGGAATTGGTTCAGATGCAATGCCAGGTGGTTCTGATTTAGTCACATGCAAAACACCAACATTAATCAAAGATTATGACAATTTTAGATGGTGATTCTTCAGGAGGTAGGTAGGAATAATTTTCACCTCCTCTTATTCCTTTCTCTGTTAGAATATGTAAAAACATTTCTATAGGTTAAAGTAGATAAGAGAGGAGTTGCTCTTCACTTTGGGAGAGTGCATGAGCTCTTATGTACTCAAAAAATAGTTCCTTTGTGTGACAATCACAAGTGTCATGTAATAGCAATCCTATTATTATCCCTTTTGTATTTATGTTGGGCTCCTCTTTCATTGATCAGGAGTAGAATGAGGCCAAATAACCGCCTCTGGATGTGCTGACTTGTTTAAAAACAAGCTAACAAATAGCACCAGTCAGCCTTCTTACACAATTTTCTACTTACACTAATCCATATGGGTAGAAGAAAGAGTTTGGATGTTGCGGTAAAAACATATCATCACTAACAATAGCATTTCTATTGTACTTTGCATTTTGCAAAGCACTTTGCAAAAAAAGTTAGCTCATTTGATTATCACAATGATCCTGTGAGGTTAGTGCTCTTATTATCCTCATTTTACAGATGAAGGAACTGAGATGATGAGAAAGTAAATAACTTGCTCAGGGTCATATATTTAGTAAGATTCTAAGGTAGGATAAGGACTCTGGACTTTCTGACTCAAATACTAAAATGCTTCACCACCTAGCTACCTTAGCTAGAAAACAAAACAAAAACAAAACGACTCAAAACACAAGCTCTTTTGACATGGGACCAGTGGATTATATCAAATAAAGAGTAATGTGCATTTTAAATAATTTAGATTCTTTGCTGGGAATTACTATCCCTAAATATATATATATATATATATATATATATATATATATATATATATATATATATATCTTTTCCTGGAGATGGCATAATCCTTCTGAGGTGACAGAACCATTAGCACATTAAAGACTCTGATTTAAAGCTCCTCTATGTTCATCTGGGGCCCCATAAAGAGACTTCTAGTACCCTCTGAAGAGAGCAGCTGGAGACTGCTTTGTGCTTCACCAGCATGTTCATTCTTGGAAGCTTCCTGACTTGAGATCCCTATGTTCCCTTTGCAGCTCCATTATTATTGGTAGTACCAGAGGAACCATATAGAACTAGTAGAGTTGTTTCTCATTGCTGATTAACGCCCTATTAGAAGGATTTCAGTGGGAAAAAATTTCAGAGAATGTAGTAAAAGCTTTATAAGTGACATGCACAGGTAGTGCGATGGGTCTAGCACAGACAAATAAGCCAAATAATCATGTCCCTAAAAAACACAAATATTGGTTAAATACAACCATTTGAAAGCAGCCCAAGGGTTTGGTGGCTCAGAATCCTCTCTCCTTCTATGTGACAGTAATGCTGACAATAGCAGATAGGAGCAACAAATTCTGTTGACTGTGGCTAACCACATCTTGGAGTTTGTCTTTTCTAGTGGGAAAGTGAAACTTGCAGACCTTTTAAATTTATTTCCTGGATCCAGGATGAGAGAGAGTAGAATATGGCCCTTCCCTATGTCCTGTCCATCTCATGAATGTAACTAACAAACAATTTGCAAGCAACAATTTGTCTCTGTCACCTTTGTTCTCAGCCCTAGCCGATGGGATGAGAAGGTGGAGCGTCTCTTGGCAAGGGCTTTGGTATTTTCAAAGGGCTCTCCTGCATCTTAGAATCACTTGAAAGCAAGTTCATGCAAGTTTTGCTTCAAGACCCTTACTGAAGGAGAATGAACTACTTCCTGAAGTAAACCAGTCCACTTTTATGTACCTCTAGTTTAAGGAAGTTTTCCTCCCTTTTATTGAGCTAAAAATCACCGTCTCTAAGAGCCATTACTTTTAGTTCTGTTCTGTGGAGCCAAATAAAACAAATTAAATATCTTTTTGCATGCTAAAACTTCAGAAATATGAAGCTTTACCCTTCTACCATTCCTATATCCATTCAAATCTTTACTCTAGCTTAAATGTCCACATTTTTTTCAACCTTATATGTCATCTTTAAGAAGTGGTGTGACAGAGTGAAAGATAGGTGACCTTGAAGCCAAGAAAACTATTAAAATCTTACTTCTGAAAAATGTAGGTCATAATAGCTTTACTAAGTTATTTAACTGTTCAGTTTTCTGTGTTCAAGGTCTCAAACACTAAGTCTGTTGGACTCATGAAACACCTGAGTATAACAAAATCCAATTAAAATATAATTGGCAATATTTGACAAAATAGATGAAAATTCATTAGATAATAGATAATCTCAATATATGGTTCTTAAAGTCAATATACTCCCCTTAAGGACATTTATATACCATTTAGAGACCTCCATTTCTATTTTAATTTGAAGCTGTTACTGTAAACAACTCTGTAAGAGTATAAGTTTTGTACAAAATACCACATTAGTATACATTATGACTCTCAATTCATCTTAAAATTTCAATTTTTAATTTTTTTTCTGCTGCCATATTGTATTGTTAAGTTATACCAAGGTTTCAGTTCACTAAAATCTCTACATCTTTTATAAACCTCCATTTTCTTGTACTTACAAATTAACTTTTTTTGACTCCACATTTATTTACATTGTGTTTCATTTTTTTTGATTTTGTATCTTAATAGGCTTGAGATCTTCTGTATATGTGACTAGTTTCAATGATTTTCCTGTCATCTTAAGTATTATTGTATCTTCCTTATATAATATATTGGGTACTGAGATGAAAGTATGTGAATGTTTTTTTTTTTCCCTATTGCTGTCATTAATGGGAATTAATCTCTATAGAAAAGCCAGATATTTAATACTTCCATTATTCTTATAAATTCTCTTGGGATGATCACTCTTACCTGAATTTCATACAACACTTTCTGTGAGCTAATTTTCCCTTTAACTTCTTTTTTGCCTTTAAAAAGAGATCAAGTGACACTTTTCATAATCTTTAATTATTTTTAAAATTCTTTAAAAATTCTTTCCCAGATTATGTCAATACTGTTGGTAATAATAATTTTCCATTATTTTCTGATCCATTACTCTCTGCCCTTATTCTCCCTTATGGCCTCTCCCCAAGAAGATAGGAAATTGTAAGGATTTTTAATAGCAGCCATGTTGGGTCAAGCTTGATTGCCAGTTACCTGATCAGAATCAGAATGCACTGAGGTGGCATGAGCCTGGCATGAGCCATGGGGCAGTTGGAAACTGCCTATATAAGGGGCAAACCTGGACCACTCCTGGTCTCAGTCCTTGAGATAAACTGGACAAAGAAGGAGGTGTTTTAGGCTTATGCTAGGCAGAGTTAATTCTGAATTACTCTCAGTCTTTATCAACTAGAAACACATTCAACCTTATCTATCCACTTCAGTTCTCTAATATTTATATCATCAAGAAGATTTATTCAAAATCAAACCATCATCAGCTGAACAAAACTTCCACCAAAGACGTCAGGCCTTCTAGCCTGGCCAGACTGTCAAGCCATCTAAAGGTTTCTGATTATCAGTTAATTATCTGAGAGATTCACCAACTACTCATTATCTTAAATTCAATTTAGAAATCCTATTCCCGCTTTCCAACATTAATCCCATTTTCCCTCTGCACCAATATTTACCAACATTAATCATTCACAAAGAAGCCATCTTTAAACCTGTTTGTGAATCTCAGGATTCCAGAAAGAGGGCATTCAATAAAGAAATCATCTTGGTTGTTAAGGAAGAAGATTTCAAATTTATTAATCCTCAAATCATATTCTGAGTACATCTGCAGTCAGAACCAGTTATCTAAAGTAATTAGTCTTGATAAACCTAACACACAAGTCTACTAATTTAGTAATTAAGAGAATACAGTCATCTTCATTAGTTTCTTAGGGATTTAGTTAGAACCAGTCAGCTGTGTTCACCAATCAGCGGATTCCTTCAGTTCTCAAACTGCAGTAACAATCAACTGTTAGAAAGTCATTTAATTATTGAAGTAGGAAGATTCAACACTTTCTCCTACTTTGTCAAACTGCATTTGGGGTTGTCATTTTGGGATCATTACTTTGCATTTGTGACCCATTAGGATCTATAACTCCCAAAATTATCATAACACAATGTAAATTACATATGTGTTATTATGTGATACATATTAATATGTTTATTATATATTGTGAAAGAAGACATCATTCACACTAGAGAATAATTTATGCAGGACATACAATTAAGAATGCTATGATTCAATCTGCCTTTGGGCTGTCAATTCCGATGGCAATGAATAGATTTTTTTTTCAATAAGTAGTTTGTTAGAGTTGTACTGGATCATTTCATCCCTAATAATTTAGACATTTAGAGTTGATCCATCTATAATGTTTTGAAAATAGTTGTACTTCAAAATCCCTGTCCTCACTTTTTGACCAGGAAATCAACGTATTATTGCTGAATTGTTTTGGTGCTTATTTCTTCTCTTGACATTATTATTTTGTATGATTACCAGTCTTTAAACAATAGTAATATTCATTTTTCATATTTAATGGATTTTTCCAAAGAGATTAAAAATGGGGGAAAAGAAATACTTGTACAAAAATATTGATAGTAGCTATTTATGATGGCAAAGAAATAGAAGCTGAAGGGATATCCTTCAATCAAAAAATGGCTGAACAAATTGTGGTGTATGAATTTCAGTTCTTATAGCACAATAGTATTCCATTACAAACAAGAACACACACACAAACCTGGAAATACTTAGTTGAAGTGATGCAAAGTTAAGTAAGCAGTACAAAGAGAACATTGTACACAATGACAACATTAGTATATAGTGATCAATTGTAAATGACTTTCATTAGTAATCTTTGGATATCTTCTATGTTATTAAATGACACCTATACCACCCCACCCCCAAACCCCATAAGAATATAGTCAGTTTTGATGAGGAGGTGATTCTTGGTTGTAAACCTAGGTCCCTGGCCTTCCAGAATATTGTATTCTAAGCCTTCTAATCCTTTAATTATAGAGACTGCTAAAATCCTGTTTTATTCTGACTGTGGCTCCATGATATTTGAATTATTTCCTTCTGAATGCTTGCAGTATTTTCTTCTTGGTTTAGGAGCTCTTGAATTTGGCTATAATTTTCCTAGGAGTTGTCATTTGGGAATGTATTTCAAGCGGTAATCTGTGGATTCTTTCAATTTCTGTTTTACCCTTTTGTTCAAGAGTGTCAGGGCAATAGCCTTTGATACTTTCTTGTAATATGATTTTTCACCTTTTTTTTAAAATCATGACTATAAAGTAGTCCAGCATTTCTTAGATTATCACTCCTGGATCTATTTTCCAGGTTGATTTTTTTTCAATGAGCTATTTCCTATTTTCCTTCTATTTTTCAAATTCTTTTGACTTTGTTATATTGTTTCTTGATATCTCATGAAGTCATTAGCTCCTATTTGCCCAATTCTAATTTTTAAATAATTATTTTCTTCCATGACCTTTTAAAAACTCCCTTTCCTTTTGTTCATTTCTACTTTTCATGGAACTCTTTACTTCACCGGATTTTTAAGCCTCATTTCCCATTTAACCAAATTCTGCTTTTTTAAGCTATTATTTTCTTTTTGCATTACTTTCATTTCTTTTCCCCATTTTTCTTTCAAATCTCTTATTTATTTTTGAATTCTTCCAGAGGCTAAAACCAATTCCCATTTTTGATTTGAGGTTTTGCATGGGGCTGTTTTGCTCTCACTGTCCTCTACTAAGTCTGTAACTTGCTCTTCATTGTCTTCATTAAAATTTTCTATGGTTAGGTGTTTCTTTTACTGTTGGCTCCATTTCCCAGCTTTTTTCTTTATTTTTACTTTAAACATAGACTTTGTTTTTAGGGTAGAGAGTGTACTATCTTAAAATTTAGCTTTTTCTTTTTGCTACCCTTAACTCTAGTTCTGTTTTCTGCAAGTTTCACTTCTTCTGAGGTGGTATGATGGTCTGTGAACTGGGAGCTCTAAAAGCATCTAATTTAGTCCCCTATAGGGACTATTGATGACTTTCAGAGCTCAGAGGACTATAAGCTTCTTTGTCTGGGCCTAGGGGCCTTACTGAAGACTTGCGCCAGGGCTCATGACTCCCATGGGTGGGCATGTGGTCTCAGGTGTGGATTTAGATAGGTCCTGGGATCTCAGTGCTGGCTTCTGTCCAGGTTCAGAACCCAGCACAGTAAGTGGGTGGCTTGTGTTCCTCTCTGTAGTTTTATTTCCATTTTACCTCTTACTCTGTGAAATAAACCCTCTCTGCCTACCTCTCAAGTAATTTTCCACAGGAGAGTTACTTAATTTTGTCCCCTTGTTGGTTATGTAACTCTAGTTTTTGTTTTGAGGGTCTATTTTAAGGTTGGTGTGAGAGGATTCACAGGGTGATTCCAGCTTTCTGTGCTTTTAATATGACATCTTAACTCCACTTAGATATCTACTATATATCTTAAAACAGTACTAAAAATCTAGGTGGTCTGTTTTTATTGCTGTGAAATGCTGACATTTCTATAATGACACTGAGCTTGATCATTTGCCTTCATAATCTTATGGTTGTCAGTATTTCTTGCTGAACATTTTAATTTTACCATCTTTTATTTTGTCCCTAACCACTCTTATGAATGGAAATATCTTATTGGTGAAGAGTAAGAAGTTGATGGAAGAATAAAAAGTAATTTGCAAAGGCAAATCAGATGATAAAGTTGAGTAATTATATTGTGAATTCAATATAGACAACTAAAATATCATTAAAACCAATGATCTACTTTTATAAATCACCAGCAGTTATTTATAATCAACAAAATGATTCATATGACATTGCACAATGAAGTTTTCTGGTTTTTTGTCTGATTCTAAGGAGTAAATTGTTGGCAAAAATGAAAAAGTAAAACAAAAACTGTGGGAGGATAGGTGGCCTAGTGCTCATTTGAACTGATCTAGCAATTCTGGAAAACAATTCTTAAAATGTAATACCATATACTACCATACCTTTGATCTAAAGATAATAAATGCAGCTAATCTATAAAAAATTACTATTTGTTCTGAAATATTTGAATTGATTTCTCACATATTTTGGACATCATTTCCAGTAGTATTTGCTGCTAAAAATTTCCCACTTAGACAAATGTTTCTTTTCTACTTTTATTGGATTTAATTTTGTTTGGAGGGTTTTTTTAAGTTTAAGTTATCAAAATTGTCCATTTTAACCTTCTTTGATTCCCCTTTTTTGTAAAGTACTCCTTTTCTATAGTTGTAAAATATATCTCCCTCCATGTTGCTACAATTAGTTTATGGAACCCCATGAATTCATTTGAATCTTAGTATGATATCTGATACAAGGTGATGATTTAATTATAACATCTTCCAGACTGGGAATTTTTTGTTGAATAAGGAATGCTCATCTTTAATAGTTCAGATATTTGGGTTTATTAATACTCAACTCCTGATTGTTTTGTATGTTGTTTATCTATTCTGACTCAGGACCAAAGAATTTTGATGATTAGTGCTTTCTACCATAATTTGAAATTTGATGTTATTATTTCTCTTTTTCCATTCCTTTTTCTTTACTTTTCTTGAGATTGAAGAAACTTTATTCCTCCAGATAAAATTTACTATTTGGTGTTAATTCTTTAAAATAATCTTTTGATAGTTAGGCATGGAATTGAATTCATGAATTAATTTAAGTACTGTTGTCATTGTTATTATATTGGCATAACCCAGACATGAGCACCTTTTTTCTACTCCTGAGTTTACTTTACTTTTCTTTTCATTTTTATTGTTATGCAAAGTACACTTCCATGTTGTCATTGTTGTACACGTCATATTCCTCAATTAGGCTGGAAAATTCTTGGTTAGTGCCTGTTTTATTTAGGCTTATTTCCTCAGATATGAGCATATATGTATAAATTTGATAAATGATTGCTGAATTGCATTCTATTTAATTTAAGAAGAAAGTGTACTCTAATCCTCATTTTTAAAATGAAGCAACTGAGGCCCAGATTTGTGTGCTGTAAATAACAACAGAATGTCAAGTCCTTAAGGATAGGGATATTTTGTTTTTAATATCGTATCACTAGAAATCAGTATAGTGAATGACTCATGGTAGGACAATTAAGAAGATTTGTATCAACATTTACAATTCTTGAAAATATTTATGCTTTATAATTTTTTAATTTGAAAATTTTATTTAATTAATTAATTTAGAATATTTTTTCATGGTTACATGATTCATGTTCTTTCCTTCCCCTCTTCTTACTCCCCTCCTGTAGCCAATGAGCAATTCCACTGGGTTTTACATGTGTCATTGATCAAGACCTATTTCCATATTATTAATATTTACATTAGGATGATCGCTTAGAGTCTATATCCCCAATCATATCCCCATTGACCCATGTGGTCAAGCAATTGTTTTTCATCTGTGTTTCTACTCCCACAGTTCTTTCTCTGGATATGAATAGCATTCTTTCTCATAAGTCCCTCAGAATTGTCCTGGATCATTCCACTGCTGCTAGTAAAGAAGTCCATTACAATCAGTTGTGTCACAGTGATTTATTCTCTGTGCATAAGGTTCTCCTGGATCTGCTCCTTTCACTCTGCATCACTTCATGGACGTCATTGCAGTTCACATGGAACTCCTCCAGTGCATTATTCCTTTCAGCACAATAGTATTCCATCACCAACAGATACCACAATTTGTTCAGCCATTTCCCAATTGAAGGGCATCCCCTCATTTTCCATTTTTTTTATGCTTTAGAATTTATCACTGTTGTTTTTAGCTTAACTCCTGTATACGTTTCTTTCTGGAGTGAAGAAGAGGAAGGTATTTTTATTCATTTTTTCCTGAATTTTGTTAAAAGAATGAGAATGGAAGAGGATGAATTGACTGGGGGTAAAGAAAGAGAGAGAGAGAGAGAGAGAGAGAGAGAGAGAGAGAGAGAGAGAGACAGACTCTCTCACCCACTGAGGCCACTGAGTGGTAGCTGCTGCTGGCACAAGGGTTATGCCTTTCCCCACCTGACAGGCTTTGCTGGGCCGAGTAAGTCAATTGTCTCCTTTTAACAGCTGCCTAGGCAGGAAATCACTGGGAAGTTGTGGGTGTAATCAACTTCTCTAGCTCCTCAACCTGGGGTTGGAATGAATATTGATAAGGGCTATTGGTGAGCTGATTGAATAGCGAGTTGAATCTGACTGTGTAATTGTCTCCCCTTCCCAAGGGCTTTAGGTATATTCACCACTCAGGAAAGGTACTTTATAATAACTATATTTGATTCCATCTCAACAGGGTTAGGAACAAGTGAAAGGATGGAGGATTTGGGAACCTTATTGCTAATAGTCTAGATGATCAAGGCTATAGAGATTGCTAGATCAGGTAGAGACTAGAGAATCTTCACCCTCTCTCTAACTCTGACTTGACTTGGCTGCAGCCAAGCCAAAGATTAGGGAAGGCTATTGATGATCTTCTTGAATGACAGTAGTGCTCTCTCACAGCTCTATTGATGATGGATTGTAATAGTTCTCTACCTCTCTCTCAAGCAAGGCAGTTAAATTGCTGGTATAGGGCCTACTTTCCCTCTTGACCTCCCATCTCCCAAGATTGCTCCAGACTGAGCCGTCTTGTGCTATGCGTGATGGGTATTTATAGGGTTGGCTCCAGTGTACTTTTGGCCCTGGCTGACGGCACCTGGGTACATTCTGAGGTCTTCAACTGACAGTCTTGTCACTCAAGTGGTATCTATTTTGTCCTAGAAATTCATTATAACAATTTTTAGAATTTCACCCAGAGTGACTTTTGAGTACTCGCAATTGCAAAGCTGATTTGGCCCACAGATTGATTGGAAATACCAGCTGCAAAATTTAACTACTTAGACTAGGATACATATAACTATGGTTTCAAAGGAATTTTGCTTTGATATTGAACAAAATTCCTTGAAATTCAAAGGAAACAAATCAAGTGGCATGCTTTTATTTTATATGCCAAACATAATGTATTATAAATATAATATTACCCTAAAGACGGTTCTACATAACAAAATGTAAAAGAAGGCATTGTTAAAATAAAAAAAAATAACAAATCAATAATCCTTAGAGATGATAGCCATGATTTTCTAATCATCATAAAATTATCAAATAACCCAGAAGACCAGACAATGTCTAGAATAATACATTCAACATTTGGGAATGGAGAGACTATAATTTAATAAGAATAGGTAGCAATTACAGTTCTTAGTGTTTGCAAGTTTATAAGGGACTTTGTATGCATTAACTCTTTTTTAATCCTTAAAACATTTTAGTGTATTATCATCTCCATTTTACATCTGAGGAAACTGAGATCAAAAGAGATCTAATTAAATGCTCCAAATTGACCATCAAGTCCATGAGTAAGTAAGGCAGGAGTTAAATTTTACTTCACTTCCAGTCCCATTCAATAATAATTTAATTGAAGAAGCATAACATGCCTTCAGTGTATGAGACACTGTTTAGAAGAAATGAAGCCTTTTAATATCTGGAATCTTCCCCATAATTCTTAGCAGGAAAAGATATCTGTTCTAAGATTTGCAGAGACTGGGTTATAGCTCCAGTTCTTCCATTAACCAATTGTGTAACCTTGAGTAAGTTACCTCTGTGTACATGTGTTTTCTCATTTGTTTACTGTTGAAGTTGAATTTGAATACATGTAAAGTCCTTTCTGGCACAAAGATTCTGACATCCTTAGTTTCTGCTACAGTGAAAATCTATACTACCAAAAGTTCATCAGCTTAGGGCTATTATAGGGGAACTGAACACAGTCTAAGGAACAATCACTGTAGCTAAGATTTTCCAACTCAAGGTTATGGGTTGGGGCAGAGGACATAAAACAGGAATAAGCTAGTTTGAAATAGAGGTATCATTCCCTAGGATTCAGGAATCCATCAGGAATTAACCTCAACAGTATAAAGGTCACTTGGGGTATTTGCCTAATTGAAACCTCTGAGGCATAAAATATGATGTGCTTCATGTCCTGGAACTCTGAAATCTGAAAATCCTTCTTCAAAATTATCCTTAAGAGACCAAGTGAGTCGTCTTTGATTGGTAAGGATGATGATTTGGGTTTCATACAGCATATGAAATGCCCTCTGCCTATAAACTACACTGAAAGACATGTCATCCCCTGTTTATAGGCATTAATATTGGTGGCCAGTTTCTATGGTTTACCATCTGTGTTTCTGCTAAGGGAAACATTAATTAAATTTTTTAAAATTTTAATAAACATAACAAGCACATGGTTTTCTAGTTTTAAATTCACATAAGTGGAATGCAATCTCATTTTTGTGTGGTTCATCAGCTCCATTTAATGAAATTCTAACCAAGGAGAGAAAGGAGAATTCAAATTTGCATTTCTGTCTTCACTTCTCCATCCTTCCTAGGAAATTACAGGACTCCCATGGCTTGACCTAATAAATACACGGGGTCATTCCTCTCTGTACAGTTATACTAAACACTTACAGAAAAAGTTCAATGCACAGCTCCACTATAAGAGGAAGATTACAGCAATATAAACATTTTCCAATGTCTATAGTCTGGAAATGTATTGTAATGCAGCTCATCTTTATATAATCAGACCTCTCAAGATGGAAGAAACCACAGAGACAATTTATTCCAACAATGTAATTTTATAGATGGAGAGATTAAGAATTAGTAGTTTGAAGTCACTTGCCCAAGTCTCTTGTCACACAGGCAGGAAGTTTCAAAAGGAATTTTAGCCCAGATCCTCTGATTCCAGGACAAGTGATCTCTCCACAATAAGCACCCTCCTTTCAGAGTGAAAATTCCAATTTGTTAAGCATTTTCCTCATTTCAGTCTTGGGTTAAATTGGCCTCGGTCAATTAACTCATTTTCTGAAACTTTTTCAAATCTTCCACTAAACTTTGCTCTATGACAGCAATTGAAAGAGTAAACTTCTCTCTTTTACTCTTCACTTTCCCTAAAGTTTAGGTATAATTTTCAATTTTGTTTTTAAAATTATTGAAAAGCATTGGTTTTGTGCAACTATTCTAAAGGAAAGCAAAAAAAATTGACCCTCTACAGACAATCATAGAAAAAATAATTTAGAATTGGAAGGAACCTATGATGGTCATTAAGTACAAATATTTTATAGATGAGGAAACTGAGGTATAGTAAAAATTATTTTAACCAAAAACTTCAGTGCCAGAGTAAGAATGGGTCTTTGGCACATCTTCTTGATTTCAAATGCAATGTTTTTTTTTCTATTATACAGAGTGATAAATTTATGGCACAGAGGGAATATACTTATTACCAGATACTGAAAAATAAAATCCATCCCTTTACCCAAATTCTCCATTAACCCAGATTTATGGATTGATCCCATCATAGGAACTGGTCTCTTGCTTGTTTTGTAGCAGCCAATCATAGGATATCCTTCAATGACTTTCTATAACCTTATGATTTGTACTATTCACATTATGACTTATTTATATCCTGTACCTGTAGTTTGAATTTTCTGTGCCCAGCCGAATTCCAACACCCCAGGGCAAGAATTATATGCTGTATATTATTTTACTTTATATCACTGAGAATATGAACATATCTCATTGACAGAAATGCTACCTTTATATGTGTGTGACCTAGACACTAAAGGCCCCTTTAAGTGCTAAGATCTGAAGTAATTAAGTACATTTTAAAAGCAAGAGAGAAAAGTCAAGGGAGACAGGCTGCTCAGGAATCCTACAGTTCCAGCCCATTTAAACCAAGGAGTTGGAAAAGTAAAAGCACTATGGGGCATTAGTATATTCTCAAGAGCATCTTTTCTTATGAGACCAAAAGTTTTAGAACTTCAAAGTTTTATAGGTTTGGCAAGAAACCAACAGAGTGTATGGGTATAGAAACAAATAGAGAGAAACACTCTGAAGAAGAAATATAGAACTAGGCCAGAAAATGAGAAATTATACCTAAATCTTGCCTCATGAAGTGCTTAAGAATCCTAAGAAGAATGTCATCATGGATTTTATAAATATTTTTATATTCTGCACTGGCTAGGCATTTTTATTCTATATTTTAAGAGAATGATTTTATTTTATTTTTTAACTAATTAATTAATTAAGAATATTTTTCAATGGTTTCATGATTCTTATTCTTTTCCCTCCACTCTTCCTTCCCCTGTCCTTGAGCTGATAAGCAATTCCACTGGGTTATACATGTATCATTTTTCAAAACCTATTTCCATATGATTAATATTTGCAATAGAGTGATCGTTTAAAGTCAAAATCTCCAATTCCCAAACACCCCAAAATATCCATCAGCAAGTGATAAAACAGTTGTTTTTCCTGAGCTCTTTCTAGTTCACATGGAATTCTCCCAGTTCATCATTCTTTTCAGCACAATAGTATTACCTCACCATCAGATACCACAATTTGTTCCACCATTTCCCAATTGATGGACACCCCCTCATTTTCTAGATTTTTGCTACCACAAAGAGCATAGTTATAAATATTTTTGTAAATGTATTTTTCCTTATTATCTCTGGGGTACAAACCCAGTGGTGGTATTAAAGCCCTTTAGGCATAGTTCCAAATTGCCCTCCAGAATGGTTGAACCAATTCACAACTACACCAGCAGTGTATTAGTATCTCCATTTTGCCACAACCCCACCAACATTTATTATTTTCCTTTTCTGACATATTGGCCAATCTCCTAGGTGTGAGGTAGTACCTCAGAGTTGTTTTGATTTGCATTTCTTTAATTATGAGAGATTTATTTATTCATTTATTTATTTAAATAATTAATTTAGAATATTTTTCTATGGTTCCATGATTCATGTTCTTGCCCTTCCCTCCACCCTCATCCCTCCTGGAGCTGATGAGCAATTCCACTCTGTTTTACATGTATCATTATTCAAAACATATTTCCATATTACTAAGATTTGCAATAGAGCGATCATTTGAAATCAACATCCCCAATCATATTTCCATTGAACCATGTGATTTGTATTTTTCTAATTATGAGAGATTTTAGAACACTTTTTATGTTCTTATTGATAGTTTTGATTTCCTTATCTGAACACTGCCTATTCATGTCCCTTGTCTATTTATCAATTGGAGAGTGGCTTGATTATTTTTTGGGCAATTGACTTAGCTCCTTATAAATTTAAGAAATCAGACCTTTGTTAGAGGTTTTTTATTATAAAGATTTTTCCCGAATCCATTGCTTCCCTTCAATTTTTGTTTGCTTTGGTATTGTTTGTACAAAACCTTTTTAATTTAATATAATCAAAATTTTTCATTTTACATTTTATAATATTATCTATCTGATGCTTGGTCTTAAATTATTTCCTTTCCCAAAGACCTAACAGGTATACTATTCTATTTTTACCTAATTTACTAATAATTTCCTTCTTTGTATTTAAGTCATTTATTCATTCTGAATTTATCTTGGTGTAGGGTGTGAGATATTCATCTAAACCTAATCTCTCCCATACTGTTTTCCAATTTTCCCACAAGTTTTTGTAAAATAGTGGGTACTTGTCCCAAAATCTGGGATCTTTGGGTTTATCATTATACTGTCTTGCTGAGGTCATTTACCCCAGGTCTATTCCATTGAACTACCCTTCTGCCTCTTATCCAGTACCAAATTGTCTTGATGACCACTGATTTTTAGTACAATTTAAGATCTGATACTGCCAGGGCTCTTCAAATTTTTTCATTAGTTCCCTTGATGATCTTGATCTTTTGTTCTTCCAAATGAACTTTGTTATAATTTTTTCTACTTCAGTAAGAAGATTCTTGGTAGTTTGAAAAGTATGGCACTGAATAAGTAATTAATTTGGGTAGGTTCGTCATTTTTATTATATTAGCCTACCCATGAGAAATTAATATTTTTCCAGTTATTTAGATCTAGTTTTAATTGTGTGGGAAATGTTCATATAATTCCTGTGTCTGTCTCAGCAAATAGATTTTTATTTTATATTGTGTACAGTGATTTTAAATGGAGTTTCTCTTTCTAACTCTTGATGCTGGGTTGTGTTAGAAATATATAGAAATGCTGATGATTTATGTGGTTTTATTTTGTATTCTGCAACTTTGCTAAAGTTGGTGATTATTTCCAATAGTTTTTTAGTTGATTTTCTAGGATTCTTTAGGTAGACCATCATATCATCTGCAAAGAGTGAGAGTTTAGTCTCCTCATTGCCTACTTTAATTCCTTCAATTTCCTTTTTTCTTCTCTAATTGCTACCAATAGCATTTCCAGTAGTGTTAAATAATAATGGTGATAAAGAACCTTTCTTCACTCCTGATCTTATTGGGAAGGATTCTAACTTATACCCATTGCAGATGATGCTTGCTGAAGGTTTTTTTGTTTGTTTTTTTGTTTTTTTTTACCCTTGTACTTCGGTGTATTGGCTCATAGGTGGAAGATTGGTAAGGGTGGGCAATGGGGGTCAAGTGACTTGCCCAGGGTCACACAGCTGGGAAGTGTCTGAGGCCGGGTTTGAACCTAGGACCTCCTGTCTCTAGGCCTTGCTCTCAATCCACTGAGCTACCCAGCTGCCCCCTTTGCTGAGGGTTTTAAATACATACCGTTTATTATTTTTAGGAAAGGCCCTTCTATTCCTATATTCTCTAGTGTTTTCAATAGAAATGGGTGTTGTATTTGTCAAAGACTTTTTCTGCATCTATTGAGATAATCGTTTGATTTCTGATTTCACCTTATTGATATAGTATATTATATGGATGGTTTTCCTAATATTAAACCATCCTTTCATTCCTGGCATAAATCCCCCTTGATCATATTGAATAATTCTCATAATAAATTGCTGGAGTCTTTTTGCTAGAGTTCTATTTAAGATTTTTGCCTCTATATTCATTAAGGAGATTGGCCTGTAGTTTTCTTTCTCTGTTTTTGGGCTTCCTGGCTTTGCAATCAGTATCATATTTGTGTCATAAAAGAAATTTGGTAAAACTCCTCCTTTGCTTATTTTGTCAAACAGTTTGTATTGTATTGGGATTAGTTGTTCTTTAAATGTTTGATAGAATTCACTTGTGAATCCATCAGGCCCTGGGAATTTTTTCTTAGGGAGTTCCTTGATGGCTTGTTCAAGTTCTTTTTCTGAGATGGGATTGTTTAAGTATTCTATTTCCTCTTTTGTTAATTCAGGCAATTTATTTTTTTAAATATTCAACTATTTCACCTAGATTGTCATATTTATTGCCATATAGTTGGGCAAAATAGTTTTTAATAATTACCTTAATTTCTTCTTTGATACAGTGAAAAAATATGGAATGCTTCACGAATTTACATTTCATCCTTGATGCTAAACTTCTCTTTATCATTCCAATTTTAGTGTATGTGCTGCTGAAGCAAGTACTTCTTAGACATTTTTAAAAAAATTTTTTTAAACCCTTGTACTTCAGTGTATTGTCTCATAGGTGGCAAATTGGTAAGGGTGGCCAATGGGGGTCAAGTGCCTTGCCCAGGGTCACACAGCTGGGAAATGGCTGAGGCCGGGTTTGAACCCAGGACCTCCCGTCTCTAGGCCTGGCTCTCACTCCACTGAGCTACCCAGCTGCCCCCTTCTTAGACATTTTTAAGAGGATATAAGTCCATTTTATCCAAGTAGAAACCGAGTTTATCTAAACTATTTCTTCTGCCTTAGAAACATTCATATGTACCATATCCTTAACATATCCCACTTAATTTCCTCTTGATTACTTCTTGTTTTGTGGAGCACACAATTCAAACAAAATATTTCTTTCACTTTCAGACACCTTTCTGATTGTGGGACCTCTTTAATAATATTAAGTTGAGTTCTGTTTATTTGTATTTTAACACATTTTTCCTAGTTCTTAACTCTGAATCAAGAAAATTCATTTGACTCATCCATCTTCTATAAGGCAAGTATTTAAACCTCGTATCTACTATAACTTCTCTTTTCTATTCTAAATATGACCAATTCTTTAAGGTTTTATTACTGGAAGGGCCCTCAGTAGCCTGGTCTAAGCTGTACCTGAGCTACTAATACTCACTATAGCAAAAAGAAGAGAAAGTTATCCAGGACCCACTTGAAAACTTTCAGCTAACCCAGATGATCCCAATAGGATGTGCAGATCATGATGATGGTAACAATTACACCTGACATGTATCTGATATCTTGCAGTTAAATATAAGTATCAATATATGACTATATATACATATACATATGCACACCATATATACATAATATGCTTACATATATCCATAGTGTAATGGTTAGAATGGGTTTGACTAAATTATGAGAATAAAAAAATGTTGTGGTCTCCATTTATAGAAATTAGCTCTTAAGTCACAAGATTGTTAATAGCTCTAATTGCTTTATTATAGTAAGTTAAAGATATTAAGAAAGGGAAATATAGAAAGGAGGAAAAGATTTACCTAGCCTAACAACCTAAAGCCTAACAACCCCCCCACTCCCTGCTGGGTCTCACCTTATATGCTGTTCCCTTCATCCTCTCTCTCTCCTACATCGCCCTCCAGGAACAAATCACAATTCTTCAATTAGCCTGGGACCACCCAGGAGGCAACGTCTGTGGGATCAATTTCCTGATTGACGATCGACTCAAATTCAAATCAAATGGAAGGGAAGTCTAAATCTATTATTGTTAAATCAAAATACTAATTCCCATCTCACAATAGCCATCCATGTACCTTGATACACATGTGTGAATATATGTTTAATTAAAATGTAATTATAGTTGTATAATATAAAATGAAGTTGTATTATAGATAATATATACATTATATGTGTATATATATATATATATATAGTTAGTTAGTTAGTTAGTTAGTTGTTGTCCTTCATATTTGAAAAGGACAAAAATGGCATCACTAAATTTGAGCCAGTTTACTGTGGTTGATCAGACTTATATAAGCTCAGAAGGACAAATATCTGATTCACTGGATGAAGAGTCAGGCCTAGAGACAGGAGGTCCTGGATTCAAATCTGGCCTCAGATACCTCCTAGTTGTATGATCCTGGCCAAATCAATTAAGCTCCATTGGCTAACCTCTACATGTTTCTGCCTTGGAACCAATACTTAGCGTTGATTCTGAGAGAGAAGGTATGTGTTTTTGTTGTTGTTATTTTTAAGGCTCTACCAGAGGTTAGGAATAAAAAGTAAATATGAAGAGAGGTTCTCCATCAGCCAGCAACATACCATCCACATGTGGAACCTTCAGATAGATACACATACGTATGCAAGACTGAGGCTGGAAATATTGCTATCATTCTCACTTCAAAGATGAGAAAATTGATCTTCACAAATCAAAGGCTATATTTAAATCCATGTTTTCATGAAAAGATTAGAATGAGATAAATACAAACACATGATGAAAAATAGAACTACAATTCTTTTGATGGTGTTTTTCTATTGGAAAAAAACAGTGTCATGACATACTTGTATTCCAACTTCAACTCCATGACATGATATTGAAGCCAAAGATTCTATACAAAGAAGTAGAAATTGCATTTAAGCAGTTAGCATCAGGGAATATACTCAACTATCCAGGGAAATCATTTGACCCTGATGAAATAAACAATATATGTTCATATGATGGAAGAAATTTAAAAGTATTTAGATGCAGATTTTCAAATGATTTCAAAGAAGAGATGATTTCAAAAGAATAGGGGAAATCAGAAATAATATTTTCTTTTAAAAAACTGAGATGTCTGTAATGCTAGATACACATATATGCTTTCTAGTTTTTATAAATTATTT
This sequence comes from Gracilinanus agilis, assembly GCF_016433145.1. Lineage (NCBI taxonomy): Eukaryota > Metazoa > Chordata > Mammalia > Didelphimorphia > Didelphidae > Gracilinanus > Gracilinanus agilis. The sequence goes on along the minus strand of NC_058135.1, from coordinate 169,536,621 downwards.
ATAAGAATCAACTTTGTATGCATATATACCATCCTTCATGAAAACACAAGAAAGAATGGTTAGACCATTTCAAGAGATATTTTGTAGCCAAAACATCTTTCTAGACAAACAGCTGTGTGGAAGATGTAATGAGTATTATATTCTACTTTTTCCTTTTAATTTGACTCAGAAAAATACAACTTTAAATCTTCTTGAATTCATATGTTAAAATTAATCAACATTTTGTTTGTGACAGATGTGACTTGGGAGATAACTTTGTTCAGTGGCCTGCTGAGGATTACTATTAAGCAAGTCATAAAAGAGAGATAAAAATGTTTTCCAGGGTCTTGAAAATGTCCTCAATAGAATCCAAAAAGATTCTTCCACATCAAACAGGTTTTCTCCACATGCTCATATTTGTAGATAAATCATACTAATTACAGAGAATACTGAGACACTACAAAGCTTCCTCTGAGATATTCATAATTACTTGAACATATCCAATCCTTTGACAAGTCTTATTCTTTATACCTTTACAACATCTGTTATATGCATCCAATTCTCTCCACTCTTGCTTGGACTATGAAATGTTCTTTTTACTGGTCTCCCTACCTTAAATCTTTCCCTTAACCCAAGTAATATTTCTAACTGGTGCCAATCAATTGATCAACATTTGTTTATTTTTCTTATGTGTACCATGTGCTACTCTCTGTTCTAAATGTGAGAGATAAAAAAAGAAACCAAGAAGTCCGTTTCCTTAAGAAGCTAATAACATATTGTGAAAACATATCTATATAGAATAAGTTATATTAAAGATGAATATGAAATTATTGACAGAATGAAGCCACAGAATTTAGAGAAGTTGAAGAGACCTTTCAGTAAAAGATGGGATTTTATTTTTGATTCAAAAGAAGCTAGGAAACTCAGCAGGTGGAGCAAATGAGAGAAACTGCTACAGATATTGAGAACAGTCAGAGAAAATTCTCAGAGAAGAGAGATGGAGTATCTTGTTTATGGAACAGCCAGAAGTTCAGTGTCACTGAATTGAATATTATATCTCGGGGAGCAAGGTGTAAGAAGACTGGAAATATAGGAGGCAGTGAGGTCAAGAAGGGCTTTAAATGCCAAAAAGAGCATTTTATTTGTTTCTGGGAGCAATAGGATCAATGCATTAGTAAAATCACTTTAGTGACTAAATGAAGAATGAATTGAGTAGAAAGATTTGAGGCAGGCAATAGTAGGCTGTTACAATAGTGCAGGCATTAAATGATGAGGGCCTACAATGTAGAGATGACAGTGTCAGAAGAGAGAAGGAGGCATATTTGAAAGATATCATTGAGTTCAAATTGGCAGGGCTTGGCAGAAGATTGGATATGGAAGGTTGAAAGATAATGAGGAGTCCAGGATGCAAGCTTGAGGGACTGAGAGAATCATGATGTCCTCAAAGTAATAGTTAGACTAGAAAGTGAGAAGGAGTTTAGGTGAAAGAGAATACATTCAGTTTTAGACATGTTGGGTTTAAGATACCCACTAGATATGCAAGATAGTCAAGATGTCCTAAAGGTAGTTGATAATGGGAACTTGGAGGTCAGCAGAGAATTTTGGGGCAGTGTAGAATAGATTTGAGAATCATCAGCAGAGAGATAGTAATTAAAGCCATGGAAGTTGATGAAATTATGAACTGAAATAGTATAGAGAGAAAACTGAAGAGAGTCCAGGTCAGAACTCTGCTAAAGAAAAAGTTTTTTTCCCAAAGTAGTTATACAACAATGCCATCCTTCCCCCCACCCAAGAAATTCAAGTGATTCTTTATTACCTCTCCTATGCTTGACATTGAAAGCTCTTCATAGCCTAAGACCTTCTAGTCCTTGGAATCTTCTTACATTTAACTACTATCCATGTACTCTGCATTCTAGATACCTTCATCTACTATCTAAAAGGCCATTAGTATCTCCCCCATCTGTGCCTTTGGGATGACTTTCTCCTAGGTTTAAAATGCTGTACCTCTTCACTTCTGCCTCCTTAACTCCCTGGATCCCTTTAAGATGTAGTACAAAAGTAACCTTTTGTAGGAAGGCTTTTTTCTTTCCTATAAATGCTAGTGCATTTCCTTTTAGATTACATCATAAATTATGTAGAGATCTTGCATGTGTGAGGGGGTTGAAGAGAGGAAGGATGGATGGAACGGGAGAAAGGAGAGTGAAAGGTAGCGTCAGCCAGCCTCCAGGCTCGGGAGAGCAGAGAGACTGGTAGGGTCCCCAGCCCTGGCAGGGGGAAATGGACCAGAGCCCTTCAGGGGCTCAAATAAAAGATCAAAGAACAACTTTAGGGCTTAGAATAGCTAGGTTTTATTTTAATTAAAAAAAGAGAAGGTCTAGGAAAAAATTAGGATGTAGATAGAAAGGGAAAAAGATGCTGAGAGAGTGCTTAGGATTCAAGAGCCTCCAGGCCCCAGACCATACCCTCCAGGGTAAAGAGAGCAGAGCATCCAGGATAGAGAGAGAGAAAAGGTGCCAAACTTTCTCTTTTATACTTTCTCTGACACCTCCCACCAAGGAAGAGGGAGTTGTCAGGGGAAGTTGTAAAAGGGAGTCCTGGGAGTTGTAGTCTTCCAGGGCTTAAAATAATTCCAAATGACTCTTTGATTCAAGTGTTTCTTTCTGTCCTCCTCGGGGGGGGAGGGGGGAATGTATTTTTATTTCATATGGTTACTCTAGGTTATTTTAGGAAAAGAAGTTTACTGCCTCCTGGAATCCAAATGGAGATGGCTGTGGAGACCACATGGAGAATGCATGCTAATCCAGGAGCCCAAGAGAGCAACTGGATGTGCAAATTTTTTTTTAATTTTGGGGGGGTTTTCAAATTCATTTTTCTTGAAAAAAATCCATTTGTTTTGTTAAATTCATCTGCTTTTATAAAATGCATTTGTTTTATGTATCTATATGTTTTGTTGTGAAAAAAGAGGACTGCCCCCTGAATATTTTTGTAACAGAAGCGCCATTTGATTTCCTTATATTGTAAACAGTTGTTACCATTCTCCCCTTATATTGCCATATATACCCTTTATTTATTATAATGGTAAATGTATTTATGTTTTTTATGATCCATTGGGGAGATTGGTCTCCCAAAGGATCACAGGGGTGAATGTGTCATTTGAAATTGTTGTAAGCCCTGGAAGACTACAACTCCCAGAGCTCCCTGCTACAACTTCCCCTTAAAATTCCCACTTTCTTTGTGGGAGGTGACAGGGAAAGTATAAAAGGGAAAGTTTGGCACCTTTTCTCTCTCTACCCTGGAGCTCTCTAGCCTGGAGGCTCTGCTCTCTCTACCCTAGACGGTCTGCTCTCCAGCCCAGAGGCTCATATATTTTCAAAATATGGTGTTTCCCCTATTAGAATTTGAACTCCATTGGGACAGTGTTTTCAATTAAATATGTACATAAAATATATTTATTAATCACTATGTGCTGTAAGCATTGAGGATACAAATAGAAGCAAGCAAGGCAAGGAATTGACATAGTAGGGAAAGAAAAAAAACATATAGGGTGGAAGAAGTGGGAGGAACACACAAGTTGATGAAGAGAAGATATGGAAGTGACTTGGAAGGCATAGTCTCTAGTCAGACTAAGGCAGAAGCTCAGTTATCACAGTTGAGGATCTAAGGAAAAATCCAAGGTTCTAAAGGGATATTTTTGCTGATGATGACTGCATGGAATAGTATGGTGATGGTTACTAAGGAATATGGAGAGCTTGGGCCAAACAAGATAAATAATTTTCTTCTTTTTCTTCCTATGTATTTCTAACACTTAGCAGAGTGCATAGCATGTAGTAACTGCCCAATGAATTCTTGTCTATGTATTGTCTGAATTATCGGACAACACAGTCCATTGACTGCTCAGTACTGCACAAAGTATATAAGGAACAACTATGCGCAGAATAGAAAATACACTTGAATGGATAGTCAATCCACTGAGTTAGTCCAAATACAAATATATGAAAATGTATCAGTATTTATATTTTTGGCTTATATACATGCATATATGTATGTATATATACATGAGAAAATATAAATACATGTCTACTAAATGTATCTTATGTGTGTGTATATATATAGACTCCTATATGGCATAGTTCATAGAACAAGGATATTGGAGTCAAAAATTGCTGAGTTCAATTCAGGCCTCAGACTCTTACTGGAATGTGATCCTGGACAAGGCACCATCTCTCTCAATCTCAGTAAAATGGGGATAATAACATAGCAAATGTAAAAAGATGGAAATTAATAGGAGCAAATTAAATTATATTTGGATTAGAAAATTAGCTTCAAAAGTACAAAATGAGAAAGGAGTGGCACAAGAAGAGGTAATCTATACAAGATCAGGGTTTTATCCATACTACAAACTCAATGAGTCTATACTGTGCTATAGTAAACCAAAAAAGGCAGTTCCAATTTAGGCTACATCAAGAGAGGTATTATATTCATGATTATCAAGGACATATTACAACTGGGTCTATAAAGTCAGAAGAGTTATCTCAAGCATTGTTTTCAGTTCTTGGAGTTATACTTCAGAAAGGATATATATTCCAGAAAACATCCAAAGAAAGTGAAATAGAATGGTGAAAGTCATTTAAATTATGCCTTTTGGGGAATAAGAGTAGTTACCAATCAAGAATAATAGGAAAGTGGTCTACAGCAAAACTATGGTATTGCACAGGACATCCAATTAAGGAAAATGGAAGGAAAACCTTATAAAAACTTAAAGAAATTTTTTTTTTATTTCAAGCCTCTATTACTTCAATTTAGGTAAATGCCTTTAATCCACATATCAAGTGTATAAAGCAAGATATTATTTCAGTTTTCCTGTTATTATAATTATTGAGTTATAGTCATGATTAAGGCAAAAAAATGAAGCTATGTAAACTAATTACAGGTACCAAATCCATAGCCACTTAGGTTGTAATACAAAGTTGCAAGACAAAAACAGATGTACCCTATCAGCTTTTTTTTTTTAGATGGTTTCCTAAGAATGTTCCAAGATTGTTGTAAAATGACAGAAAGGTACCCTTGATAGTATGGCAGTGTACAAATGCATTTCAAGCCAGGAGTTCTGTAGAATATGAGATACCCAGGTAAGTGTCCTGAAATAAAAAACCTTGCCAGAGCCTGAAGATGTAGGAACCATATTCTCAAAAATGAAGTAAGAGAGAGGAGGTTATTTTTAGGTGAAGGAGGCCAATATAAGATCCTTTGGCCAGCCAATCTCTCCAAAATTGCAGCAAGGGTGTAATCTAGAACTGTAACAGATCCTCACTTCAAGAAATAAAGTTGGAGAGATTAATGAACCAAAGAATATAATGACCAGAATCAAAAATTATTTTAAATGTAAAGATCTCTCAAAAGAAAGAAAAAATAACGCCATTATAACCACAAATAGAGGATCAAACTAAACAAATTATTTTCCCCAAAAAATACATTAACACTTAAAATAATAAAAAAAGAAATTTAGTAAGTGAAATTAAATTTGTAAGGAATAAATTGGAAGGAAATAAAAAAAAAAAACATGGAAGAGAAAATGGTAAACTTTATACTTGTAACAAACTAAAAACTAAAAAAAAAACCAAAAACATTTTTTCCATGAAAAAGCAAGAAATAATAGAATAAAATCAAAGGTTTGAAAAAGATGGAAGACAATTCAAGATACTTTACATAACAAAAATAAAAAATAGGTCACAGAGAAATATTTTAATAGTCATTGAACTCCCTGAAAATCATGCCAACCTCCCCAAAACTCTAAGCCCTATATTTTTTAAAAATCATGAATGAGAACTGTCCAAATATATTTGAGGCAGAGAGTTAAAGTGAAGAATGAAAGAATTCATATTTTAACAGCTTAAAAAAATCTCAAATGGGGAAGTTCCAGAAATGTCATAGCCAAAATCTGAAATTAAATTTAAAGACAATTTACTACATGTACTTTGAAAGTAGTTCAAATATCAAAGAACCCCAATTGGGATAGCTGAAATTTTGCTACAATCTACAAAAATCTAGTGAAGACCTTGTAATATAATATTCCAAAAGGCTATATATGAATATAGCTTTACACCTAAGTTGGGTTTATATGGAAATGCTTAATATAATCCTGAACCTTTAGGGCAGCTTTGGTGAACCTTTTAGGGATCTCATGCCCAAACTGCAACAGTTCATGAAGATCTTTCTAGCTCTTTTTGAAATTATCGTGTTCATCATTCCTTGTAGCACAATAGTATTTCATCACCATCATATACCACAATTTGTTCAGACATTCCCCAGTTGAGGGACATTCCTTTATTTTCTAATTCTTTGCCATCACAAAAAGAACTGATAAATATTATTGTGCACAAAACTGTTTTCACATTTTAAAAATTTCTTTGGGATAGAGACACAGTACTGGTATTACTGCATCAAAAGGTATGCATTTTTAACAGGCCTTTGGATATAATTCCAAACTGGCCTCAAGAATGGTTGGATCAGTTCACAACTCCACCAGCCATAATGCATTAGTGTCCTTGCTTTGCTCCTGATCTTACTGGGAAGCATCCTTGCTTTGTTCCTGATCTTACTGGGAAGATTTCTAACTTATCCCCTTTGCAGATGATACTTGCTAAGGGTTTTAAATAAATATTACTTATTTTAAGGAAAGGCTCTCTTATTCCTATGATTTCTAATATTTTCAATAAGAATGGGTGTTGAATTTTGTCAAAGGCGTTTTCTGCATCTATTGAGATAATCATGTGATTTCTGTTAGTTTAATTATAGATACAGTCAATTGTGCTAATAGTTTTCCTATTATTAAACCAGCCTTGAATTCCTGGTATAAGTTCCATCTGGTCATAGTGAATAATCCTCATAATATATTGCTGTAGTCTTTTTTGCAAGTACTTTATTTAAGGTTTTTGCATCAATGATCATTAAGGAAATAGATTCCTAATTTTTTTCTCTGTTTTTTGTCTTTCTGGCTTAGGTATCAGCACCATATTTGTGCCTTAAACAGAATTTCTTAGGACCCTATTTTTGCTTATTTTGCCAAATAGTTTGCATAGTATTTGGGTTAATCATTCTTTAAATATTTGATAGAATTCACTTGCAAATCCATCTGGCCCTGGAAGTTTTTTTCTACATGAATTCATTGATGGCTTGTTCAATTTCTTTTTCTGAGATTAGATTATTTAAATATTCTATTTTCTCTTTTCTTGATTTGGCAGTTGATATTTTCGTTTTTGGTTTAATTTCATCTTTATTTGAAGTGAAATCAACTTTTTGTTTTTGATTCTGGTAATTTGATTCTCTCCTTTCTCTTTTTTAAATAAAATTAACAATACTCTATTTTGTTATTTGTTCACAGAACCATCTCCTAGTTTCATTTATAAGTCAGTAGTTCCTTTCCTTTACATTTCATTAATAACCTTTATGGTTTTGAAGAATGAGATCAATTATTTTCTAATTAATTTTAAATTTGCCTTTCCATGAACCCTTGTTGAGTATAATTTTTAGTGCATTATGATCTGAAAAAGTTGCATTTATTATTTCTGCTTTTCCACATTTTGTTGTGAAGTTTTTATACCCTTGTACCTTGGTGGCAAATTTATGGCATGTGTGCCAGAGTTCATTGTTAGAAAACCATTGGTGCTGAGCTTCTCCCATTCCCCTCTCCATTTGTGCCTGAGGGCATTACTTACTTCACTCTTCCCTCTGCCCAGCAGCCCAATGGGAGGTCTTCCTCCCTCCTTTGTCTGGGGTAAGGGAACCGCTTACATGCTGGTTCAGGGGAGAGAGCAGCCTGTTGATTCTATGGGGAAGGTGATTCCCAAGGTGGAGTTGGAAGATATATGGCACATAACTGGAGGAGAATGAAGCACTCAGGTGAGTCCCATCTACCGCTCTGGTATAAGGTGGTAGGGGTCATAGGGCATGGCAGTTGGTCTGGGGGGTTGGGGGGGCAGTAGGGCATGGCACTCAGTCTCTAAAAGGTTCACCATCACTGCCCTAGTATATGTTCAGTTTTTATATATGTACCATGTGCTGCTGAAAAGACAGTATATCCCTTTTTATCCCTATTCAGTTTTCTCCAGATACTTATAAAATCTAACTTTTTTAAAGCTTCATTCACTTCCTTTCCTTCTTTCTTATTTATTTTTTGGTTAGATTTATCTAGTTCTGGTAGGGGAAGATTCAGTTTCTCCACTAGTATAGTTTTACTCTCTATTTCCTCCATAAGGTTCTTTAATTTCTCTTGTAAAAATTTGGATGCTAAACCATTTTCTGTATATATGTTAAGTACTGATATTACTTCATTGTCTATACTACTTTTCATGAAGATGTAATTACCTTTCTTATCTCTTCTAATCAGATTTTTTTTTGCTTTAGCTCTGTCTGATATCATGAGTATCACTGCTGCCTTTTTTCCCATCTCAGTTGAAGCCCAATAATTTCTACACCAAGTTTCTTGCCTTTATTTTGTGTGTCTGCCTCAAATATGTTTCATGTAAACAACACATGGTTGGATTTTGGTTTTTAATCCACTTTGATATCGGCTTGTGTTTATTGGTTGGTTCATCCCATTTGCATTCACACTTATAATTACCATCTGTGTATTCCCCTCCATCTCGATTGCCTTTTGATCCTGCACTTTCTCCTTTTATTCTTTACCTCAACACTAGTTTTTTTTAATCACTCCCCCCATTCTACCTCCCTTTTATTATTCCACTTCCCACCACCACCCTTTTTCCCAACTTACTTCTCTATAGGGCCTCTTAATTCCCTCCTCAACTTCTCTCTCCCTTATATTACTCCCCTCCCCATCACCCCATTTTATATTACCCTTCAGCTTTACAGGGTAAAATGGGATTCTATACCCCAATGATTCTGGGTGTTCTTCCTTCTCTAAGCTGATTCCAATGAAAGTAAGGTTTAAGAATTACCCATAACCATCCTTATACTCCCTCCATAGCAATAGTTTCCATTCCCTTACATCTCTTGATGTTCTAGTTTACCCCATTTTGTTTCTCTCTTACCATTTCTCTTAGTGAAATACTCTTTTTCATCCATAGATATTTTTTACATGTCACCCTAACCAGTTAACTACCACACCCTCTGTTTATGTGCACTTTTTCTAATGATAATGGTAATTTTAAGAATTATAGATTTTATCTTTTCATATAGGAATTTAAACAATTTGACCTTATTGAAGCCCTTAATTTTTTCTCTTTCTTTCTTGCCTTTTTATGCTTCTCTTAAATTTTCTATTTTGACATCAAATATTCTATTTAAATCTGGCCTTTTCTTCAGGAATTATTGGAAATCTTCTATTTATTAAATGACCATACTTTCCCCTCAAAGAATATAGTCAGTTTTGATGAGTAGGTGGTTCTTGGTTATATACCCAGTTCCTTTACCTTCTGGAATATCATATTCCAAGACTTGTGATGCTTCAAAGTGGAAGTTTCCAGACCCTGTGTAATACTGACTGGGTTTCGATGATATTTGAATTATTTCCTTCAGCAGTATTTTCTTGTTGGCGTAGAAGCTCTTGAACTTAGCCATAACATTCCTGTAAATCCAAAACTCTCTCCAGCATCAATTTTATAGGTCAGCTATTTTTTAAATGAGATATTTCTTATTTTCTTCTATTTTTTCATTCTTTTGATTTTTTCTTGATTTTTTATAAAATCATTAGCTTTTACTTGCCCAATTCTAATCTTTAAAAATTAATTTCTTCCATGATCTTTTAGTCTTCCTTTTCCTTTTTGGACTATTCTACTTTTCATGGATGATTAATTAATATGCAATAGGTTAATAGCCTCTGAAGCCTGTTTAGCCTGTGATTCTGCAATAATGATATTGTTAGATTATATTTCCTTCCTGAAGAACCTTTTCTTAGGACAGACTATTTCTGTTTATGGTATTTGGCAAGTCGTCTCAAGTAATTAATTAAGTTCTATTCTCCTCTTATTACTTGGAGACCTACCTCCCCCCCCTGGAAATTTTGAAATTATTTCGCCTCAAGAAGAGAAGGTGGAGGTATTATACACAAGTATAGGAGGGAGTTTTATATGGAGAGCAATGTCCATCTACTTTAAGGTCAAAACAATAGGAAATTGTGTAAAATAAAAACGGTAGGGATTTCACCTTTACTTAACCCAACATTTTTTTCTAGTATACAACAATATATATTGTCAGATGTGAAAAATATTTCCCTGGAAATATATAAACATAGACATTTCTACCCAAAGTAGATCTTATAAAAATCCACCTAAAGGCAGAGAACAGATGTACATCTCTTTCTCCTGCCATGTTTCCAACATTCTTTGAAAACTGTTGCCTTTTTTTTTCTTCTAACAGTTTAATGTATCTTGATGAGGTAGCTCTTATTAACTGACTATTTCTGCCTTCCAGGTTTATTAAGATTCCATCACTTTTCTAGCCTGTAAGTTTTAGTTTGCAGATTTTAAGAGATGTAACAACAGCACACATTTGTCAAATACTAGTCCATAGAGGGTAAATTTTTTTCAGATAAACTTTCATTTAAACAGGCCTTAGAAGTTGTTTTTTCCCCTCTTTCCTGCTTGGAGAGTTTAGAATTAATGAAAAACTGTCTTAAGAAAACTTTAAAGTAGATTGCATTATTGATTTGTAGCTATTTTGAACTGTGGGTAGACTATCAATATTTTAGTGGAATTGCATAGTACATCCAATTTAGGAAAATAAAAGGAAAACTTTAAAAAAGCTTGGAGAGAGGATTTGATTTCAAGCATCTACTACTTCAAGTTGGGCAAACTTCTTTTATACACAAATCAACTGTAAAATCTAAAGTACTATTTCATTTCAATATTCCTGCTATTGTAAATTTTCATTTATAAGTATAATTGAAGCCAATATATATAAATCAGGAATAGAAAATCTACAACATCTACCTAATAAATGTATTTGTCTTTAGTATATTGAGGACCAGTACCTCTAGGTAAGAGTGCTTGTAGGGCACTTTTCAAGGTTATTCACATACCTTGAATGTCCACCTCTTACTCAACTTTCACCTATGTCTTTCAAGAAGCTGTAGCATGCATATCAGTGACATCAGGTAAAGCTATCTCAGCAAGTAGTCCAAACCAGGTTGAGATTAGCTGACAAGCTTTAAACCTTTTGAAGATATCTACCCCAAGTATTTGGAAACTTGTCCCAGTGACTTTTGGCACTGGACTACAATGACTGAGAAAGAGTAAGGCTGACACTTTTTGTGGAACTCTATCTCACTAAAATCCAGTTCACTTACAAGTGAGGACATTATTCGTTATTGGTCATTAATCTTCTTCAAAAATATAGGATGGACAACAGCAATTGCCACTCTTTATCAAAAACCAATTTAATAATTTTCTTTAAAAAGAAATCTCTTACAAAATGGCTATGCTCTTAATTTGGAAACCAAATAAAGACTTTGAGTAATACATTTCCCATAGAGTGCCTTTGTATTCCATATTAACTTTTAGTTAACATCTTCAGTCAAACGTAAACTCCTTGAGACAGAGATTATTTCACATTTATACATCTATTCCTAGACACTGAGCACTGATCTTTAGTAGAGAGTAAGCTTTAAACTAAAATGGCATGGTTTCAAGTCGTACCACTAATACTTATGACCTTGGACAGATCATGTAACATTTCAGAGCTCTAGTCCTAACACAGTGCCTAATGTATAGTGACTCTTAGTAACTGGTTAATGATTGATCCTGGAATTAATTTCCGTTAATCATGGAAATTGGATAGTTACTTCAAGAAGTGATAAGTACTTGTTCAGTCATCTCCCAATCAAGGGACAACCCTTCATTTTCCATTTTTTTGCCATCACAAAGAGTGTGGCTAAGAATATTTTTGCACAGATATTTTTCCTTATTACCTCTTTGGGGTATAAACCTAGTTGTGGCATTGCTGGATCAAAGGATATGTATTCTTTTAAAGCACCTTGTCCATAATTCCATATTGCTTCCAGAATGGCTGGATTAATTCACAACTCCACCAGCAATGCATTAGTGTCCCGATTTTGCCACAACCTTTCCAACATTTATTATTTTCCTTCACTGTCATATTGGCCAATCTGATAGGTCTGAGGTCAGACTTCACCATTGTTTTCATTTGCATTTCTCTAATTATGAGTGATTTAGAGCAAATTTTCATGTGTTTATTGGTAGTTTTTATTTCTTTATTTGAAATCTGATTATTCATGTCCCTTGACCAATTGTCAAATGGGGAATGACTTGAGTTAACTCTTCATAAATTTGAGAAATTAGGCCTTTGTCAGAGGTTTATGTTAAAAAATTTCTATCCCAATTTGTTGCTTCCCTTATAATTTTGGTTGCATTGATTTTGTTTGCATTGATTTCATTTGTACAGAAACTTTTTAATTTAATGTAATCAAAATTATTCATTTTACATTTTGTAGTATTCTGTATCTCCTGCTTGTTCTTAAATTCCTTCCTTTCCCATAGATCTGACAGGTATACTATCCTATGTTCACCTAATTTGTTTATGATTTTCCTGTTTATATTTAAGTTAACCCATTCTGAGTTAATCTTGGTATGGGGTGTAAGATGTTGATCTAAACTAATGAAATACTATTGTGCTGTAAAGATTGATGATCTGGAGGATTTCTATATAAACTGGGAGAACTTCAGTATATAATATAAAACATTGTGGAACAATCCAATAAAATGGACTTTGCTGCTAGTAGCAATGCAACAAGCCAAAACACTCCTGAAGGACTTATGTCAGAGAATGCTAACCACATTGAAAGAAAGAACTATGGGAGTAGGAATGCAAAAACAAAACATATGACATCACTTATCACATGTATCTATGGGTATGTGGTTTGAGGTTTAGTCTTTAAAATATTGCTCTATAGCAAAAATGAATGATATGGAAATAGGTACCAAGTGATAACATTTGTACAACCCAGTGCAATTGCTTGTCAGCTTTGGAATGGGGAGGGAAAGAAAATGGATCATGTAAACATGGAAAAATATTTTTAATTAACAAAAATAAACTACAGTCTTATACTTTGGCCTCTCAAAAAAAAATAAGAAGAAGAAGAAGAAGTTGTAGGATCTCCCTCACTAGTTGACCATTTGTTGGATAAGTTGAAAATGGATTCTTTCTCAGATATGGATTGGACTAGATGGGTACAATGGTTCCTTTGAACTATAAACACCAAGAATCCCATGATTCTGTAAATAATATGCAAGAAAGGAAAAGGATAGTATTGAATAAAGTCAAAGATTTGAATTACCACTGACTTATTTTGACTTGTTAGTTGCATGCATAGCATGTTCCAGTTACAATCACTCCAGTTATATTTATTGCAAGGGTGTTTTGACAAAGAAACTTTTGGTAAGCCCCCACTATGTACTATGTACTTTATATTCTTTTATTCATTTTTTGCTTTTTTTGTCTTTATTAAACTTTTATTTTAATAATATATTTACACTTAAGTTTTCTGAAATAATATGATCCATATTGTATCCCTCCCTTATTCCTTCCCAGAAGCTGACTAGCAATTCAATCTAGGTTATACATGTGTTATCATGCAAAACACATTTCCATATTATTAATTTTTGTAAGTGAATAATCTTTTGGAACAAAACATATACTCAGATAATCAAATGATGAATCATGTTTTCATCTGAATTTCTATTCCAGCAGTCTGGAAGTGGATAGCATTCTTTTTCATAAGTCTTCAGAATTTTCCTGCATTATTGTATTGTTGTTAGTAGCAAAATCTATCACATTTCATCATTCCAAAATATTGCAGTTACTCTGTAACTCCTGGTTCTACTTATTTCACTCCACAACAGTTCATGTTGGTTTTTCCAGCTCTTTCTGAAATAATCCTTTTCATGACAGGACAGTAGTATTAAGTCACCATCATATACAATTTGTCCTTCTTTATGAATTTTTAAAATATTTACCCCATTTTGTCTCTTTTCCCATTTCTCTTAGTATTTTCCCTTTTTTTATCTCTAGGAACACACACATTTATTTATCTATCTATTTATTCATTTGTTTTTTTGTTTATTTATTTATTTGTTAGGCCATTCATCATTTATTTATTTATTTATTTGTTCCTTTGCTTGTTTATTCATTTATTTGTTAGGTCATTCATTATTTATTTATTTATTTGTTTGTTTGCTTCTTTCTTTCTTTCTTTATTTGTTTACATTTAATCCTATAAAGTTTGTTACTGTTTGCAGTTTTAACTTGTTCTCTTTCCATAGTGGGCCAGTTCACCTTCTTTAGCCTCCTGGATTTGCTTTAGCTTATTATAGCTCAGAAATCCTAAAATAAGTAATACAACAACATCAACCTCTTCAGAATCAGAGATTACTGTTGTGTGCCAACCTATTTACTCATTTATATCACCATTTTACACAGGTATTCCACTTCTATGATCAAGAATTCTGAAATTATTTTATCCAATGATAACTTATTATTACTTCTCCCATTGTGAGTTATATATTCTAAATTTATTGTTGACTTTCCTTGTATTGCCTGTATCTCCATCCTTCAGGAGTCTCCCAAACTCATCCCTATATTTAACCATTTCACATTTGTACTCTCCTCTTCTCCAAACTTCCCTGCCTCCTTGTCCTTATGACTTATTAAATGATATTTCAGGATTGTCCTCACCACCAAACTCCTAACCCATTTAATTTCTATTGATCATTCCCAGAAGGAATTACCCAAATGCTAATTGTCACCGATATTTCCTACAATGACTTTTAAAAACATTTTTACATGTTGATACAATTTGAAATGATCATTTTCTAACATATTTCTTTCTTTGTAATCACCCTCTTTTCTTCTCCTCCTTCTCCCTGAAATAGCAGGCAATGAGATACAGATGATATATATTCCATCATGAAATACATATTCCCACATTTGTTATATTGTGAAAGAATACATATATATTATATAAGAAAAAAATCATGAAGGAGATAACTGAAAATGGCATTCAGACTCCATCAGTTCCTTCCAGTGAAAGATAACTTTTTATTTTGTCATGGTCCTTTTGTAATTTATTTTGGATTTTTATTTTGCTGATAATAATTAATTCATTCAAAAATAATTAAGTTATTCACAGTTGATCATCCTACATTATTGCTCTTACTGTGTACAATGATTTGATTCTACTCACTTCACTTTATATCTCTTCATATAAGTCTTTTCAGGATTTTTTATGATTGTCCTATCAGAATGATTTTTCTAAATCTTCTCTAAGTCTCCTGTAATGATCCTTCTTTTTTCCCCTGACAACTTCAACTTAGATTTACTGGGAAAAAAATAGGGCTATGTGCCCTGAGATATTCCTTATTCCCTATAATATCCAATTTGCTAGGCAATCCTTGCACACTGATTATATGCTATGCTCTTATATTTATTCTATGTCTTATTAAAAGTGGCATGCTTGTTTTTTGCCTCTATTATTTCAGTGGCTTTGCAAAGGCATGGAGGACTGTCTCCCATTCTTGGTTTTACTCTTTTCTTTTTTCTCCTTTTACTCTGGAATCTTTCAGAGTTCAGCTCAAGTATCATATCATTCATTAAACCTTTCCTGAGGCCTAAAACTAGTTACTATCAATTCCTGTTTCTCTAAAATCATATCTATACATTTATAGGGGGCCATGCCTCTATATGATTTTTTGGGGTCCTGAGCGGCGTGGTGGCATAGGATGGTTAAAGCAGGAGAAAGAAAATGAGAACAACTAGACTAGTGGTTAGCCCATGCTGTCCCGAATTCTGCGGGCATCGAAGTTTATTATATATCTTTCTCAAGTAAAAAAGTCACAGTTGATAAGGGGCAATAAATCACGTATAATCCATTGAAGTCTAAAGAATACAGATGCAAAGACAAATGGTCAAATTCCAAACCCCAATTCAGAGGGGATAATTCCAGGAGAGGAAATATCCCAGGGAGATGCTCACCAGTCAAATCCTAAAGGAGCCAGTTCTAATCTGAATATGCACTCTTATCTGATTAACATTTGTTAGGAAAGGAATCATTAACTCAGTAGATGCTGGTCTCCACTTCAAAGGTCTCCAATAAGAATTCTAAGAAAGGTGGGGATCAAAGACTGAGTCAAAAGAGGAGCCTCAGATTTTTATCTTAGATGGCCCATTCAGTCTGCATCCTGACATGCAGTGCAGAAAAATCATACACACAGTTTTACTTGCCGATGATTTTGTAATGGGATCCAGATAAAATATCTGTTACAGACTCTGTTTCTCTAAATGACTCCTAATAACCTTTTTGGAGGGATCAAGTTGATTTTGGATTAACCTACCTTCTGGTACCAGAGCCTTTTTGGGGCTCAAGTGACCAGGACCAAACACAAAGACTGCCTCAGCCTGGATTGGTCACGTAGGGAATCCAGATAACAGGCCCTAAATTTGATCCTATTTCTCCAAAGGTTTTAATACATAGAACGGCTTCCCACATACATTGGTTATAATTTATAAATATTTGGATGCAGGCAGCAAATATGTAATCTCCTTGGAAGTAGAGCCTATATCCATTTTAGGAAACCTATGGCATGTGTGCTGGAGCCTGCTGGAGAAGGCTGATCTCTTTCACATGACCTGCCCCTCTGCCCAGAAGTCCAATGGAAGCTCTTCCTTCCTCCCTTTTCTATAATAAGACAAGGGACTTACATGGGGTTTGAGGGTTATAGTTTGGGCACTTCGTCTCTAAGGTCTCTAAAAGGCTCATCATCACTGGCCTATATCATGCTTGTCTTTGTATCCTATAATGTGGAAAATAGGAAATTTAAAATAAGGCAGAATATTTGACATCTTGAAGAAATATTGGACTTCATGGACATTCTATAATGGAATGAAGCCAGGGTTCATTGAAGAGAGAGTGTGGTTTAGCCAATCTGAAGGAAGGACATTTTGGCTGGTGTGGTCAAGCTTTGCCAAATATTCAAGGAGCTGACAGAGTGGGATATCATTGAGAAATAGATACTTCAATCAACTATCATAGCCTAGGTAGAAAAAGGTCTTGGATATCTGTTGGTGGACAGCAGATTTATCTACCTTACTCCCTAGAGCTTTTTGAGGATTAACTGGCTGTGGATAAAACTTGATCCTGGATTCCTGTGACATCTGTGACATCATGGAGCACCATGGACAAGTGTAGTGAGAATCCCACCTCTCCAGCCCTCTCTTATTGTAGTTAGAGACTTAGTTTAGTTTAGACCTTAGTTTAGTTAAGTCATCTAACTTAAATTAGGGCAAGTCCTGACCCAACCCCCAGTTCCTGAGTTTGTCCTTAGATAACTAGGTTAGGGTGACCTCTCTACCTCTACTGCCCTTACACTTTAAAGTCATTATTAATAAAATGTTTTTTTTTATTCCTGTTGTGTCTTTCCTTGTAGAAGTAAGATAACCCTGACTGATTTAGTCTAAGTGGCAGTTGGATTCCAATTGCCACTCACTCACATTGTCACAGGCCCTTTTTTATTTGTTTAAGATAGTTATATATCTTCACCCCTGATTCTTCCTTCATCCCTTTCCCCCCAAAAGAACCCCTGTGTGTGTATTTGTGTTTATTTACCCACACCAGTCCCCATAACCTAGCACAGTGCTGGACACATTGACAGATATTTAATAGATTACTGTTATTGTTGATTAATAACCCAAGCATTAGAAGAAAAGGGACTGGACCAAGACCAGAATTATGACAATATATCACAAAAAAGGATAGCATAAATATTTTAATATATGACTAATATTTATGTCAATAACATTTCTTTGTATACAACTTTATGCATTATTAATAAAACCAGTTCTGCTAAACTGCTTATTTTTAAAAATGTTAATTTTTTTCAACATAATTTATATATTAGGAAAAGGTTTGAGCAATTTTGTACTTATTTACACATTATTTTGTCCTCTAAGAGATATATGGCTCCAGTTGAAGGAAATACTTGTGAGGTGATCACCTTCTTTTCCCCAAGATGTGAGATGACCTTTATTCCATGCTTAGGTATTATTCCTCTAACTCATTTTTTCCTTGTCATGTCATTTTTCTTGTGTGTTTTTCAATAGCCCAATAATTTTTAGGAACACATTTTTGTGATAGCAAAACTGCATGTACTTTCATACCCCTTTTGCTACTTAATATTCACAACAACCAAATGATAATAATATATAATTGGGGTGATAAGTTCTCCTTTTATTTCTACATTTTCATCAAGTCTGATGGTACAACCTTTCCTTTTTGGAGAATAATATTTTTTCCAAGATAAACCATCTTTTCATGTTTACTCTACTTATGGTTCCAGATTGCTTACAACTCTTCCCCAAGGGCAACTTCATACCAAAGTAGATGCTGCAGGAGAATTTCCTCCCTTAAGAGTAAGTAAGCTATTTTAGCCACAATTATCCAGAAGAGAAGCACCAGTATTCAAAATGGGATCTTCTGAAGCTCACAGAATATAGAAAGTCGTCCCCAAACTGAGCATGGGAGGCAGATACAAGATGAAAATCAAGATATGATGAACTTCATGCTGTCGGAATTACCATATATCACAGAGTGTCCTTCTTCTGAACCCAGGAAAAGATGGTTAATTGGAAATTGGACCATTAATGGTAGGGCTAATTTGTCAGTAGGTCATTTGGAAATGGAATGTTTCACTTTGAGTCAAAGTAACTTATTTTGGAACTACTTATAGCTATAATCATTTTGTAATTTTTGGCTTTTAAGAATAGGAATTATATCAGGTAGATGAGTCTGCTGTCATTTGCTAGGACTGTGGCATCATAATCACTGAAGGCCCAAAGCAAATGCTTAAAATCAAATGTGAATATAAGGACAAGCAGAATAAATCAAACTTCCATTTTTTATAATGAATATAAAGTGATTCTAATGAATATCTGTATATACCTATAAATATATTTGTGTATATGTAGACTATATTAGACTGTATCCTCTTGGAGGCCAGGGGTATTTTTTCCCCTGTGTCTGTACTTACAGTGTCTAAACTGTGCCTTGTATGAACTAAGAACTATTACATGCTTGTGGGATTAGAGAAGCAATTTTTAATAATAACTGTCACATTAAAATAAACATTGCCTAAGATATTGGGCTTTTTATTCTTTTCATTAAATTTTAAGTTGTAGATGATATATCATTTACTCAAGTGATTATTTACCCAATAGGACTTTTTTCCACTCGTCATTCTGATACATATATTGAACACCAAATGTTTGCCTTAACAGATTTTAAAATCCTACAGATCACTTGCTAAGGGGTCTATTTTAAAACATTCATCTTTCTCTTTTCTTTCTAAATGCATTTATTATCAAAAGCATTAGTGATTGTTATAGGTAGTACAAGACAGTCACTAATCCATGTGTTCTCCAAACACCTAGTCACATTCCCTTTTTTCCTGCCTTCCCTGGAAGGACTTCTAGAGGAGTGGTTGGTGGCATCTCTTTTGACCAGCTTGGAATTTGAGAACAGTGAGCTTTCTGAAATTGATAATGCTGCTGTTCTTTTTCTTTTTCTGAACTCCAAGAGATATGGGAAGATGGGATCTGGCAGAGTAGCTT
Source organism: Gracilinanus agilis (assembly GCF_016433145.1). Lineage (NCBI taxonomy): Eukaryota > Metazoa > Chordata > Mammalia > Didelphimorphia > Didelphidae > Gracilinanus > Gracilinanus agilis. The sequence goes on along the minus strand of NC_058135.1, from coordinate 169,517,007 downwards.
CAATGTTGGCAGGCATGTTCCCTATAGGAGCTTTCCCTTTGACCAAATCATGGTGCCTCCTTAGAGAATGACTCCATTGTGTGGAACGATGGGAGTGCATTTCCCTTCAGGGAATAGGACCAATCATCATTCAGGCTATGAGAGTATTGTTAAGAGGTGAGACTGCTTCTCTGGAAGTCCAATGCTTTTCAATGCCTTCAAAATATAACTCATTCTCATAGTCCTTATGTTCTGAATCTTTGGCCATAGATCTAAAGACTCCTGATAGGAATCAGAATAACAATTCTGCTTTCTCTTAACTTTCACTTCCTCCACAGCCTGTCACCTAGAAAACTGGGGGCCCTACTGCTTGTGAAATGATTTCACTGGTTCTCTGGCAGTAGAAAGATCTTCAATCAAGAAAGAAAGGTAGGTAACCCTACATTCCATACTTTCTGAAACTAAGTACAACATGCTTTAGTGATGATCATCTCTTCCTCTTTAGCCTTATGGAAAGGACTGGTCAAGTTTGAGTTTCTGGAATTCCTTCCTAAGTACTCTAACATTCCATTCATGGCATAGGAATGAGTTGGTTTTAGAGGCACTGGCATCAGAGGGAAGCTCGCTTGTGGGGAAGAATCTTGCCAAAGTAAAATGTCCATTTGGCAAGATAAAACCTCAATTTCCTGTCAGCAAACTATTAGAATTTCCCCCATCATCTGGGCCATTAGTGCCTGACCCTGTTTTGTATGCCATGGCTGAGTCAGGGTTTCATGGGGCAGTAGCCCCAGATTGGACAGCAGTGACAGCATTTTAGCATCAGCATTATGTTGGATAATAGGATGATGTAGGTCAACATGACATGGCATTTGGTATCCTCCAATACTGCCAACAGAGAGAGCTCTCCTGGTGGGGGCCAGATGAAAAGAAATTAGCTCTAGGTACATAATGACTTCTTTGTACTCAGAATTTCCAAGGCAAAATTCTGTTATGTAGGCAACTTAGTGCCTTCATTAAGTATACTTAGCATCTCTAAGTGGAAATTCTGATTCCAAATTCTGAAGCACTGGGCAGCTATTATTCATCACTTATTTTTGTTTGACATGAGGCAAGTCATTTAACTATAAAATGATAGGGTGGGATTCAATAGGCTTTAACATCCTTTCTGTCTATATGAAAAATCTAAACACTTCTGCTTTCCTTCAAAATATAACTCAAGTAGTACCTCTTTAATAAAAATTTCCCTGACCTTCCTGGGCAAAAAAGATGCTTTCAAATTTCTAATGGCACTTTTCCTGCACCTCTCCTTTACACTTAACAGAAATCATTTATCCTCCTTTGATTCAGTTGTTTTATCTTCATAATGAAGGAGTTGGACTAAATAATCATTATATTGTCTATAATTCTAAATCTCAGATTTTTGTCTTTTGGAGCTATAGTTCTTGGAATTTTAAAAAATCCTTACCTTATGCCTTAAAATCAACACTGTGAATTGGTTCTAAGGCAGAAGAGTGGTAGGGGCTAGCCAATAGGGGTTAAGTGATTTGCCCAGAGTCACAGAGGTAGGAAGCCAGATTTGGACCTAGAACCTCCTGTCTCTAGGCCTGGCTCTCAATCTACTGAGCCAGCCAGCTGCTCCCAGTTCTTGGAATTTTTAATGAAAAGAACTTTAGCCATCCCACACATATGATACTGCATTCATTTGTTCCCTTTAACAACGTAGACTTATAAGTATATCTCATATTGTTCTTGATTTTCCTACTCCTTATGCCCCAGTATGAATACTACAAAACAATTAATGCAGTAAACATACTTGCCAAAACTTACCCATCATTCTCCTCTGCTTTTTAAGTGTTTTGGGAAGAAATACCTAAAGTTAGAATTAGGTCTGGGTTTGTTATGTTATTGGTCTATGTGACTTCCAGTGAAGAAACTCACTCATTCAACGCAGATCAGCATAGATATATAATTTATTGTCTTAAAGAGTTACCTGAGATATGGGCAGGTTAAATTACTTATTCAGAATAATACATCCAGTAAATGTCAAAGGCAGGACTTTAATCAAGATTCTCCATGATTATCCTTATCCTCTGAGATATGCCTAAGGGAAATTTCCTTGACCATAACAGGAATGTCTTGTTATTGTCATTTCCCACTGGAATGATTGACTCAGAACTTGGCTGCTAAGATATAATCAGTATAAACTTTATAGCAGTGATGGTGAACCTATGTTCACAGTGGCCAAAGAGGTCATGCAGAGCATTCTCTGTGGGCACTCAGATACATTTCTCCCTTTCCCCCAGATTTTGTTACTAGAAAGGCAGAGGGACTGAGCTCTTCTCCTCCCCTTCTCCATAGTGCCTGACAACATTTTTTCACATCACCTGTCCCTCCTTCCAGCAGCCCAATGGGAGAGTTTCCTCTATCCTCTGTGTGGGGCAGAGGAAGGAACCATGGCATGTGGTCTCTGGTGGGGAGTGTGGCATAGCACTCAGTATGGTCTGCAGAGTGGGGTGGGAGCAGGATCTGGCACTCTGTCTCTAAAAGGTTTGACATCACTGCCCTCTACGATAGAGGTAGTACTTGACTCTCCCCAAATTGATAAGGGACATTTTCATACCTAGTTTAAAATTTGGATTAATTAATGTTAGTTAGACCTTCTGTAATTATATTGTGATTGGGAAGTGTGATATCCCCCTCCTTCCTCAAACATGTAGGCAAACCACAATTAATTAAACTTTGCCCTTAAAAAAAAACATTTAAGTACCCTTGCCCATTCTTAAAGCAGGAGATGTACATACAATGGGAGTGAATCAGAGAGAAAAATTAATTTACTTTAATTGTCATCATTATAGTAAACAGACCTTACTAAATATGTGTTGCTTATGAATTGCTAAAATGTGACACCTAAGGCTATCTGCAAGTGATGGAAAAGCAGGGGGAAAAGGCATTTAGAGGTTGACTTTTCTTTCATTTCTCTGACTTGATCTCCAAAAACTATTATCCCCCTCCTGAACTGATTAATGGTTTTTATGTCATGTACATCTAAGCACAGATTAAGTTCAGGGGGATACAGGTGGATAGTGGATAATGCTTTTTTAGAGTTCTCTTTAGAGCCTTTTACTTTTTATTAGTACTTATTTTATTAATGCATATGTAATAATGGAATTAATGGAATGTGGCATGTCTTTCCCTAACCAAACAGCCTTCAGAACAAGGGAATAAAAGCATTCATTACCCTAACAAAACTTTGAGATGAAACACATGACTTGCTTCATTTAGATGAATTTTTTTAAAAAAAGAAACATGAACTATTCTAATGAATGACTATCGTGCATTAAAGCTAAATAGACATTATAGTGGGCAGAACGAGTTTTTGATGGTGATTGTATATATTTGCATTTTTATTAACATTGCCATTTAGGTTGTTCATAATTATCCTCTACCCATTAAAGAAGCCCTGATTTAAAGATTTATAGGCCATTGGCTTTCTGAGTCCTAGTTCTTAGACCAAAAGAATCTGGTTGCATGGCAACAGTGCTCGCCAAGGTCAAAGACATGCTGAGAAGGAAAAGGACAAACTGATCTCTGATCATTCATAACAAGTGTACATTTATGTTCTGAGCTGTCTGTACTTTCTTTTAGTTCTATTTAAATGGAACATGCACATGATAATGAGATAAAAATGAAAGAATTATAGACTGTTCTTATTCATCACCAGTAGCTCACTTGCAATATGGAAGCATAGTGAATAATGGTAAAAGATTAGAATATTTCACAACCTCAATATTGGATTGCAGGACTCCAAGATGCTCATGAATGTATTAGTTCTTTGACATAGAACAGGGCTTAAAAAAACAAGAAACAAAAATCTTTTACCTAGTACTTAAAATAGAAAGTTCCCTAAACAATGAGATTAAATTCAAGTATATCAACAGCATTGTTAATGTTTCTTTAAAAAGATTTATCTCAACATCCAGTTTAAGGTGGCCCCAGAGTAAAAGCAAGGCTCTTCCTCTGCTCTCCACCAACTAATATAAAGTTCCTCAAAAGGACAAAACCAAAATCAGATGAGCAAAGGGGCTCCACTGTAGGGCACAGCATTGAAGGTAGGCAGAGTTTTGGCATTTCCACAATAAAAAGGGGCAAAATTACTCTTACAAAAAGCTCAAGATCATCACCTCTCCAGCAATCTACCTACCCCACCAAAGTTGGAGTGAGGGCAGGGAAACCTCTAGGTTCTTGAGGACACCACAGACTTACCTCTAAGAGCAGTGAGACTTGGGACTCCAGGAAGCAGAGGAATGTGGACCTTGGGCACAGTTATAGGGGAGGGCTGCATATAGCAGACACTGCCATAGAGACTTCAAAAATAGCCTCAGGGCAAAAACCTTTCTGGAGCTCAATACAAAGTGTTGCCTAACCATCTCACTCTAACTTTCTAACTTCTGCAAAGCAATCTTTAGATTCTCAGGGGCTGGCTGAAGAAAGCACAGACTTACTCCTAAGAGCAGCGAGACTTGGGACTCCAGGAGGCTGAGAAATGCAGAGCTTGGACTCAGAGACATGGCACAGTTACACACAACAGATGACACAAAAGAGACTCAAAAAACAGCCTCTGGGCAAAAAACTCTCTGCAGCTCAATACGAAGATCAAAGATCACCCACCTTCCTCACTCAGACTTCTGACTGGGAAGGAACAAAGCAACCCAAGAACTACAATTCATAACTACAAAAAAAATTTGAACTAAGATAATTTTTATGAAGAAAAACTCCAGACCATAGAGGACCAAGCAGAATATGACAAACAACTAAACACATCCAACTCTTCAAAAAAAATGGAAATTGGTCACAAGCTCTGGAGGAATTCAAATGTAAGATTATGAACCAAATGAGAAAGTTAGAAGAACATTGGCAAGAAAAGTGGGAAATAGTTAAAAAAGAAAATAACAATTTAAAAAACAGAAATTCCCACTTGGAAAAAGAAGTCCAGAAATCAAATGAAATGATAAGCAAATTGGAGACCCCAATTAAACAGTTGTAAGCCACAAAAAGAAGGATAGAACAAACCAAAAAGGAAAACCAAAAGATCATGGTGAAAACCAGTCTTTAAAGACTAGAATTGGGCAAGTAGAAGCTAATGACCTCACAAGAGAGCAGGAATTAATAAAGGTAAGTCAAAAGAATTACTAAATAGGAAGAAACATGAAATATCTCACTAAGAGGATGATTGACCTGGAAAACCAGCCTAGAAGAGACAATTTGAGAATCATGTGTCTACCTGAAAATCTAGAAGTAAACAAAAATCTTCACATCATTGGGTTAGAAATTATCCAAGAAAACTACCTGGATATTCTTCAACAAGAGGGCAAAATAGACATTCAAAGAATCCATACATCACCCTCTATATTAAACCTTCAAAAGACAATGCCCAAGAATGTGATTGCCAAATTCAAGAGCTTCCATGCTCAGGAGAAAATATTTAAAAAAAAAAAGAAATATACTACTCAATTATCAAAGAGCATCAGTTAAAATTAAATTGGATCTGGCAGCTTCAACACTAAAGGACTACAAGGCTTTTAATATGATATTGAGAAAGGCAAGAGGATTGGGTCAACAAGCAAAGATCACCTACCCATCAAAATCTCCTATATACTTCTAGGAGAAAGTATGAGCATGTAACAGAATAGAAGACTTCCAAAAAAGAAAAGACCAGAACTAAATGAAAAATTTGATGTCCAAATATAACAATCAAGAGAAATATGAAAAGGTAAATAGGAAAGAGAGGGGGGAAAAATTTCAAGGGCTTCAAAAAGGTCAAATTGTTTATATTCCTATATCAAAAGATGTTATTTATAACTGCCAAAAATTGTATTCACTATTATAGTAGTTAGAAGAATTATTCACAGGTAGAGGTTGGGGTACTAAGTGATTTAAGATGATATGGAAAAAAAGAAATGGAGGGGGAATAGAAGATGGCACCAAGAGAAGAAGGAATAAGAAAAATAGGATAATCTATACGACATAAAAAGGTGCAAGGGAGGGGCAGGGGAACAATGCTGTTATAAGAAGGAAAGGAAGCAAGTGCTAATAGGTAACACATAAACCTCACTCTCAGTGGAATCGATTCTGAGAGGGAAGATCATCTAGATCCATTGAGGTATCAAAATCTATCTTACCTTACAGAAAAATTGAGAGGGAAGAACGAAGGAGAGGAATAGAACTTGGAATGCAAAAAGGAAGGGTAAAAGTGGGGGAAGGGTATTTAATAGGCCCTAAAGAAAAATAAGAAGGGAATAAGAAGAGAGGAGTTGACAAGGAAAGTAAAACAAGGGTGGGGATTAGGGGGATTGATTAAAAGCAAAACACTGGTGTAGAAGTAAATAGTGAAAGAAGAAAGGGCATGACTAGAAGAGGAAATCAAAATGATGCGGAATCCACAGGAGGTAATCATAACTCAGAATGTGAATGGGATGAACTAACCCATAAAACAGAAAGAAATAGCAGAGTGAATTAGAAAACAAAATCCCACCATATCTTGTCTACAAGAAACACACTTGATGAAGGTAGACACACACAAGGTAAAGGTAAAAGGCTGGAGCAAAATCTATTGGGCATCAACTGAGAAAAAGAAGTCAGGAGTAACAATCATGATATCTGACAAAGCCAAAGTAAAATAGATCTGATTAAAAGAGATAGGGAAGGTAATTACATCCTGATAAAAGGCAGTATAGACAATGAGGAAATATCAGTACCCAACATGTATGTACCAAATGGCATAGCATCCAAATTTTTAAAGAAGAAACTATTGGAGCTTAAAGAGGAAATATATAGTAAAACTATACTAGTGGGAGACCTGAACCTGCCTCTATCAGATCTAAATAAATGAAACCAAAAACTAAATAAGAGGTAAGAAATGTGAATGAAATCTTAGAAAATTTGGAGTTAATAGATATATGGAGAAAAATAAATAGGGATAAAAAGGAATATACATTTTTTTCAGCAGTACATGGTACATTCACAAAGATTGACCATGTACTAGGGCATAAAAACATGGCAAACAAATGCAAAAAAGCAGAAATGATAAATGCAAACTTTTCAGATCATAATGCTATGAAAATAGTAATTAGCAAGGGCAAATGGAAAGGCAAAGCAAAAATTAATTTTAAATTAAATTATATGATTCTCCAAAATCAGTTAAAGAATAAATCATAGAAACAATTAATAATTTCATTGAAGAAAATGACAATAATGAGAAATCCTGGAGAGCCCCACAGTCTCCGCCATGATTCACTACCTGGGCCCAGAGGACTTGCTCTGGCCTAGCATCTGTCAGAATTGGCTTAGTAATGGATACTACAATGCATACTTTAAAAATGCATTTCATATTTTCCCCAATTTTTTCAATCTTTTGATTTTGTCTTATAGATTCTTTTTTTAAATAAGAAAATATGGTGTTTATTTGAATAATTCCAAACTGACTGAATATAAACATGTTGTCTAGTGCTAAGAAATGGAAAACAAAAGAATAGGCTTTAATAGATTATAACAATTTCTAAAGGAAGTTGGACTCATGTAAATCAATTTCCATAATAAGAAGGAGACCAAAGGAACCTCAATCCTGCCTCACCCATAAAACCACTTGATCTCCTTGCCAAACAGAAACATGGCAGCCATCAGCAACACTGGTTCAGATTCTTCATGTCCCATGGGCTCACTGAGGTCAGTGGAAGATTTTCTTATGATTTTTTTTGTAGATTCTTTCTGCCTTGTGAAATCATTTGCTTCTAGTTGTTGAATTCTAATTTTTAAAGAATAAATTTCATCCCTGGATTTTTTTTCATCCTTCTCCATCTGATTTTCTTTGTAGGTCATCTTTCACCTTTTTACCCTCATTTTCAAATGGGTCAATTTTGGCTTTCAAGACACTATTTTCTTGTTTTAGTTCGTGCTTTTTCTTTTTGGGATTGTCTTCAACCTCTCTTAATTGTTTTTTGAATTGCATTTTGCTTCCAAATTGCATTTGCTTCCAAAGCCTGTGTCCAATTCACTCGAGTTTCTGTGTTTTAGTTTGGAGTTCTTTGATCTTCTGTTTCATTTATTATTTGTTCAATTCCTGGAAAGAAACTGTCAATTGTAATTTCTTTTTTCTTTTTCTGTTGTTTACTCATATTTTTTCCTTCTTTTCCTCCTTTAATTGGCTGTACTCTTGCTTCTTTGATATTTGCTGAATCTTTGGATTTGAGCTATTTTTGTACTGAATGGGAACTTTCTCTGCTCTGCTGGTTGATTAGGTTAAGCAGCTCATTTTAATGAGCTGTGATGTAAGAACTTCCCCAGCTGGCAACAGAAGTTTGTAGCTACATTCTCTGGGGTTTATGGAGGAGGAGTGTTGGAGTTTTCCTGCCCTCTGAAGACTTCTTATCTGTCCAATTGATGGGATTAAGCCAGGGCGGGGTGGATCAGTAGAACTTGATGTGCATGCCCTGAGGCTAAAACCTCAAGGGATGGAGGGGCAATATGGAGAGTTTTTCTGTGTCTAGGTTGCCCACTCTGCATTTCTCCTTTATCAGGGAGGCGTTTTTGTGGCTTAGTCATAATTTTTTTTATGTAAACTGAAATTATACTGAAAAGCTCCTGATGATCTTCCTCATGTATAACAGGAATAGATTCTAAAATCAGCTCTATATGTTCAAATTCATGTGTACCTACAAAGAAAGGTTTTCCCATTCAACATTCCAGCAAAGCTGTATGCTGCAGCTCGCATATCAATGGCTTTAGTATAGTTATTAGGAGAAAGTAAAAGTCATGGAGATCTGTATCATTTAGTAACCAATCCTTCAGAAAGATGACCCTTATGGGAATAATGGAGATCTATGATCTGGGCAAGACCAAAGTTACCTATCTTTAGCACTGTAAAAAGTAACACATTGGTGTTTGAGTTGTATATTCTTGCAAAGAGGCTATGGTCACTGCTCAGTTTTCTTTTTCTCTTTCAATTTCCTCCCTTTTCTCTGGAAAGATCCAGGTCTCTATATCTACCCCCCCCTCCTGCCCCCCGTTCAATAAGTCTATCCATAAATTGGGACGGATTTTCACTGGGGTTTTGTTTAAGATTTTCAAATTTCAACCATGTACCAGGCCTAACAGAGCAAGTTCTCATTGAAGTTAATAATGCCTTTCTAGCCTGACATAGTCTTGTGGAATCTTACTCATTGTTGGGGTTCAATTTTGGGGTCTTGTGGAAGCTAATGAAATGCTCTCCTTCCCTGAGCCTGATTAACAAGAGAGATGATTTTATTTTTCTTTCTGTCAAAAACAGCTTGGACCAAATTTTCAATATCAATCTATATGGGATCATATGTGCAAAATATGCTCTCTAGCTTTTTAATAATCACAATTAACTCATTCTCAAAAGAAGGAATATTTTGCTTGAATCTCTCAATATCTTTGGTGGGGGTGGAATGGTGTATGATGCCTTATCGACATTAGATCTCCATTCTTATCAAAGGTAGGTACTTCTTTTAAGGGGAATAGGCCTATAACTGAATTTTGTTTGGTTTCTGCCTCTTGTTTTGTTTTGTTTAGTTTCGTTTTTTTCCTTGACTTGCCATAGAACAGGTAATGGATGTAGATGGGGAAACAGGTAAAGTTTGGGTAGATTAAGAGATAGTTAGAACAGGATGAGGAGAAGTTGAGATGGTTTTAGTATGAGCAGAATTGCATGGAACAGGACTGGTCAGGAGACTGAGTTGGCTCTAATGATGAGGGTATGTTGAGAGATAAATCTGTCTTCTTACTCTGGAGATTTTTCAAGCCTTCCTCAATGCTTTTTATATAAGTCTTAAGATCCCCCAAACTCTCCTCAAGCTTCTTAACATCACTCAAATTATTTTCTAGTTTTTCTTCAAGGTGAACTTTTAGTTCAGCAAAACTTTTATTCTGTTTCTTCCTGAGGAGGAATAGGCAAAATGTAAAGCCTCCCTTCACTATAAATACTGCTAGGAACAGTGCTATATAGAGCCATTGTGAAATATTCTGTTGGATAATAAGTCATTTTAGATAACAAGAAACAGCATCACAACTTGAACAAGACTATCCAGAATCATAGTTAATTTAATTGTTAATTTTGTTTGCAGTTCTACTTTTTGTCAGTAGATGGCACTGTTTAACATAAAGAATCAACAGTTGTAACAGAATTAACTGCTAGGAAGTTGGACTTAGGGATAGTTTCAGTAAAAAGTAAGGAAAATGATCAGAAGGTTGTGGGTTCAAGGTTCCCTTTGTGGTCTCCAATAAAATATTAGAGTTAAAATAAGGGAGCAGTTTTTAATCATTTAAATTTTAATGAGAATATAGTAAAGTTTTAAATTAATATTATCCATTAATTCAGAGAAAAGAAAACTAGCAGTTTAACAATTAACAATTAATTTAACAATTAATGATTTACTTTAATTAAAATAGAGATATCATTCCCTGAGAAAGTGCAGGGAAAAATCGGATCAAAGAAAGGCATTTCCCTTATTCCTCTATATATATATAGAGAGAGAGTAAATGGAAATTTTTCTGTAGTCCTGGCCCTGAATGGGTTATAGCAAACTGCTTAAATCGCTTTCATTGGGCCTTGAATCAAAGGCCTGTTTATTTCCCCTACATTTTTTGCACATTTTACATTTCATTCACAAGTTAATTTTTTTTCTCTTTTTTTTAATTTTATTCTTTTTATTTTTTTATTATTTCTTTTGCCAATTGATTTCATGCACCCCCATGACTCACTTAGCCATGCATCCTTGGCTGACCTTTTCAGGGGAGTTATGTGTCATTTAAAATCTTCCTCAGGGGGATGTGTGTTAAGTATTTTATAATCATAATGTCTGAACTATAATCTATATTGCAAGTCAATTTTTACTCCTTTAGAAGTAAACTCAGGGGGGTAATGTTAATTCTCAGAAGAAAATGTATGTTTTGTAATCTATAATGTAAAGTTTAAATTCTTTGAAAGTAATTTCAGGTTAAGGATTTTGCCATCTCCCCAGAATCCAGAGGACGAACCTGTTTGGTGGAGGCACCAAAAGATGCCTGAAGAGCCTTCACTGGATCATGAAGATCCAATTTGAACTTTGGGGCGCAGTTGATCTGAACTATGGGGTTGGATGCATTTATTTTGAATGGACAGTTTATGCCAGGAAGGGGGACGGCCCCCTTAATGGTTTTTTGTCAATGTACCGAACATTGGTTTTGTTCTTTCTCCCATTTATCTCTAAATTATTGTAAACTCTTAATTTGATTATATTTTCCTGATCCATTGGGGAGATTTATCTCCCAAAGGATCACAGGGGGGTAATGTGTTAGTTAAAATCACCTGGGGTTCTATTTGGTAGGATTGAACCTCAATATAGTGTTTGACAAACTTCTGTGGACCTGTGGGGGTCCTTAAAACTACATTTCCCGTGGTCCAACGGGTTTCATGGGTTTCCTATTTTGGATGACGTATTAAAGGTGAGGGACTGTTTTAAGTAGTGGGTAGTGACTTGGAACTTCCTCTTTAGTTACCTGAGCTCGAGGAGAGAGGAAGGTAAATGGCTGAGGTGAGGTTGGAATAGGTTTTTCTTACAGGCGCGTGGTCAGTTTATCTCTATCAGCATGGCTTTTATTAAAATACTATTCTCCCTTTTGATCTCGGCCATCATCATTTTTAATCATAACATAGTAAAGGAGGGAAAGATAGAAAAGAGGAAAGAGAGATTACTAATCTTATACTCTATAAATATACCTAAAATTCCTAATAACTATTTCTAACTGTGTTTTGAGGACAGGTTCTTCTTGCCTGGAAAACACCAGGCCTATCTAAACTACACTATCTATAAAGAATTCACTAACTACCTAATTCCCTAAAATAATAGATAGCTACTACCTACTCACTCCTTCAATCAGTTTTCTATAGCAGCCCAAACTGTCAGTAGCCAATTAACTGCAGATCCTTGCCTATGAGACAGACCTAACTGCTTTCTAGAGATGCCAGAGGCAAAAAGTCCTCTAAAGGCTAAAGCCAAAAGCCCTCTAAGTAAATTAAGGCCCATCTTTATATTCCAACAACTAAATGCTAACCACCAACTAATCACCAACCCACACCACCAATAGCCAACCTCCAGTGACCAACTCACATATACCAGCCAACTTCCCGCAACTGCTAACCCTAATTTCCAGCAATTGACAGCCTGCAACTGAAGCTGGCTCAGCAAGGGGCTCCCTGGTTCTGTAAAATTGGAATTTGGGTAATGCCATTTAAAAGTATATATATATATATTCTATGGACACAGGTTTCCTGTTTTGGATTACGTATTCAAGGTGAGGGACTGTTTTAAATGGGGGGAAGTGACTTTGAACTTCCTCTTTAGCTACCTGAGCGCGCGGAGGTAACAATAATGGCTGGGGCGGCCGTTTTGAATTCTTACAAGCACGTGGTCTAATGATTTTACCAGCATGGCCATGGCTTTAATTGAAATACTAATTTATATTATTATAGCAGTCTTTATCATTTTTAATTGTAACAGTTCCTACTTCCTGTCACTGTGGGCTGGTTAATCCCTACACATTTCTATGGTAAAAAGACTTCCAGGTCCCCATTAAATTAAAGAAATTTTTAAGAATTCCTTTTTACAGCACCGAATCTTTGGTATTAATGAAAAGATTAGCTGGTTTGAGATCTCTGTGCAGTATATTTGAAGAATGAATATACTTGAGCCCACTGTAGCTGATACATGAAAAGCCTGGTATGCTCTTCCATGCTCTAGCAGATTAGCCAAGTCTGTCTCCATGTACTCCTGAACAATGTAAACACTGTTCAGCTCTGTCAGAGCCCATATTATCTGTTAATTGACTTCTACTGGGACCAAGAATTTTAAATACTTTCACAATGTTATCATGGTCAAGTCTTCTAATAATTTTGATTTCATATGAAGCATGTTTAACACTCTGGGGATCTGTGAGAACAGTTTTCTTGACAGCCATTCTTTTGTCACAGTCATTATTAAAAACTAAGTCATTACCGCTATAACCCAGTGGTTTTAAATACATATACCAAAAACTCAGATTGATCATATTAAAACACTTAATCTTATTGTTCCTTTCAAATTGATGAACTTATGTAAACACGGAAGGAAACAGGTATCAAAAAGAAAGATCTCTCAAAAAGGGAGAAAAATAATTCAGCTTCTATGACAAGGTTTCTTGATACTCATTGCATGTGCCAACCAGTCTTGTAGAGTTTCCTTTAAATTTACAGCCTGTAAACTGTAACTCACATGAGAATTAGAAAGATTACAGTATCCATAATTCAAGATAGGGACAGCCACTCTGCAGACGCTTAAAGAAAACACTCAAGAAACTTAGACGGAACGAAATAACACTGTGTGCTTAGCTTTAATGTGCTAAAAAAGTTAACATTTAACAAAAAAGTGAATAAATATGCACACAATAAGCTTCTCTAACATTCTCCTCATAGTGCAAATACATTCAGTGTTGGACTGGTCCTGAGCAGCATCATTTCAAGGGTACCTGTAAGCACTATGTTAGTTTTCTTTCTTTTCTTCCTTGTTTGTTTACTTCTTATTTGAATAGAAAACTTTGGCAACTGTTGGTTTACAGAAGATGCCTTTTGTTAGTAATCAGGTAACTCCAGCTCTCTACCATCCATCTTAACTCTGCTTCTTAGGCAGGGGTCTAAGTTGGAGGAGTTGTAGCTGAAGGCTGGACTGACCTCTTCTCTGCTTCTCTCCTCCAGCTGCCTCCTTGCTAGCTGTGGTCAGAGCCCTGAACTTTGTGTAGTTGTGGTAGCAAAGTACTCTGTCCCAGTGCCCAGACCCCACCTACACCAGGCTCTCAGCACAGTAGGTGAGGGAAGGACACTGGGTCCTTCCTTCTTTCTTTTCCTTAAACCCAAGAATTCAAACTTCTCTGCATACCTTTTAAGGTGAATGGAGCAGTAGAGTCGCGTAGCTCTGTTCGATTTGGTTTTCTGTTCCCCTTGAAGCACTGTTTGATTGGTGTGGAAGGGTGTTCACAGAGAAATCGACTTTTTCTGCTTCTAAGGTGCCATCTTGATTCCGCCCTGCCTCATGTCATTTTATTAAAGTCAGAAAGGTATTAATTGTCAGTTAAAAAAAACGGAACCTATTCTCATTAGAAAGAACCACTCCAAGATAGAGTTTTGTCTCTCTGCCAGAGGTTAGGCTCAACTGACAAACAGATTAAACCTACTCATTGTAGAACTGAGTTTTTCAATAATTTGCCCACAGGGGAATTGTGTATTGGCTACAGGGAGGGCGGGGATGGTTAGGGGGTGAGGGAAAAAAAAAACATGAATCATGTAACCATGGAAAAATATTCTAAAAAAATTTTTAAATTAAATTTAAAATAATAAAGAAAATTTGTCCACAGGGAGAATAATAAAAAATAATCCTGATCCTTAAGGGAGAATTAAAAGAAGGTACAAAAGGAGATAGACAATAACTAGAATAAAAGAATTTGCAATAAATTGCCTTAGGAAAACAGATAATGGTTGCACTGAATAAATTGTACATGAAAATATAAGATAAGATACTACTGGAACATAGGTATCAAAAAAGAAAATTTCAGAGAATACCAGTTAATATGGACTGCCAAGAATAAACAGAGACAATTTGTATAAAGCTAAAAACAATGCAAAGCCAACAGCAATAATTACAACTTTGAAGTACTTAAAATCTTTGATTAAATCAAAGACCATGCTTCAGGGGACCTATGAGGAAGGACAATATTTACCTTTTAACTGGGAAGTATGTTAGGGATAAAAGATACAGAGACATACATTTTTGAATGAGGTTAGCACGTCAGTTAATTTTGTTTGACTTTGGTTATTTGTTATAATTTTTCCCTCCCATTTTCTTTCAACTCAATAAAGGTGAAGTTTTGGGTGAAAGGAGAAAAAATGTCACTTATATATGTTGGGTCATTTTCTTGGACACATCAAGTAACTGGTTCTAAAACTACACACTTTATGAATTGAGCAGAACCAAGAGAACATAGTACACTGAAAGTGAAACATTTTGAAACTATCCAATGTAATGGACTTTACTACTAGCAGTAATACAATAATCCAGGATAATCCCAAGGGATTTATGGGAAAGAATGCTATCCTCATTGAGAGAAAGAACTATGGGAGTACAAATGCAAAAGAAAATAAAACCTTATGAATTATCACTTATCACTTGTTTATATGGGTATATGACTTTGGATTTTAGCTTTAATTGATTGCTCTATTGTAAAACATGAAAAATCTGTAAATAGATAACAAATAATAACATTTGTACAACCCAGTGTAATTTCTTGTGTGCTCTGGGGGGGGGGGAAGGAAAAGGGGAGGGAAAGAACAAAAATCATGTAAACATAGAAAACTATAAAGAATAAAATTAAATCAAAATTAAAAATAAAACTACACACTCGAGCAAAATGGAGAATATCATCAGAGTTGGAACAGAAATGCCAAATCACATAAAAATAGTGCCACTCTTTAGTTTTCATTTAAGACCTTTGGATTTGACTTGCCACTTAAAAAGCAATTTTCAGAAAAATAATTAAATATTGGCTTCTGGTTACTCTCTCATTTCTCACACATTCTGAAAATCTCCTTAATATTCAATAAAGTTATTTCCACAAAAACAAACTAAGGGTGGTCATAACCACACATAAAGCTCAGTTGCTATGTAACTATTTACACAATAGTTCTGACAAAGTTCTATCATCAGATTTGACATACTTCAGCTTTGGTCAGAAGAGGTATGAAGTGTTGAACTAGAACTTTTTTAGGCAGAGCAAAACTATTTATGCTGTATTCATCTTACTAAAGAATTATAGTATACGTATGGAATTCAACTCTGAAACAGTGTCCCAATAATTATTAGGTAGGATAAAATCTATAGGCTAAGGATCTTGGAAAATTTTTTTCTTATATCATTAAAAAGTATCACTAATTGAGGTCAGCTAAGTTGCTCAGTGGTTAGAGAGCCAGGTCTGGAAACTGGAGGTTTCAGGTTTAAATTTTGATCTCAGACACTTCCTAGATATGTGATGCTGGCAAGTCATTTGACTCTAATTGCCTAGCCCTTACACTCTTCTACCATGGAACAAATACTTAGCATTGATTCTAAGACAGAAGGCAATTGTTTAAAAGAAGCAATACCAATTCATTTGGCTTGTATTTAATTACTAGGAAGCCTAACTCTAAACTTTCTCATTCAGAAAAATGTAATAGGCATGGTCAAAATACCCACATTTGAAGAAAATATTGAGTAAGCATGAGGTTCATTTATCAGGGCAGGTTCAAATATTAGGACTGTGTTTTCAAATTTCAGGACTTCATTCTGAATGACCAGATGTAATGAAGATACTTTATAGGTCAACTAGTTCAGTTCATTCTTTTTAGATGAAGAAACTGACAAGCAAGAAGTAAAGTAACTTGTCCAATGTCACATGTATACCAAGTGGCAGAATTTGAAATAGAAGCCAGGGGAAAATTCAGTCCATCAAATTCTCTAAATGACATTCAACAAGCCATTTCCTAAAGTTTCACACTCTTCTCCTTTGAGCTGGTTTGGCTTCATATGGACAAGTGGTGTTTAAATTGTACATAAAGATCTCTTTGACTGCAATACTTACCTAGAAGACCATACATTAATATTACCTCTGTTCTGCTCTATTTTGAGTTATTTTTAAATGTTTTCCAATTTCATTTTCATAAAGTTGTAATCTTACTTGGAAGGGTTGCAGGCTGCATAGTTGGCAGGTGGTGTTTGGCTTTGATTATGTAGACAAAACAATTATTCATTAATTGAAATATGTTTAAAAATGACTGGACAAAGTTTTCATGTCTTAAAAAAGTAGTTCATATTTACAGTGTTTTTTTTTAGTGTAGAAAGTGTTCTACTGATTCTCCTCACATCACCATGTAACAATTCATAAAGATCTCCCCAGGTTTTTAAAAATAATATCCCTTTCTCCTAAAATGAAATACATTTCTGGCATGGACAATATAAGGATTTTTCCTTGATCATGAATATTTGCTATATTGTGATAATGAGATTGAATTTACCTTGCCCATTCTCAAATCTAATCACCAAAAGTGTAAACAACTCCACTTAACTCACAAGTTGGGAGGTCTATGACCCACGTGTGCTAGAGTGAGTGATGAATCAGAATTTACTGACTGCCTCCTGGGCAGTCCTAAGAAAAGCATCTGTTGTGATTGGACAAGTAAACTAGGAGGAAAGCATAGGAAGTGACACAAAAGAAGCCCCTTTAAAAGAGAGTTCATTGAGTTCAGCCACTGTCTTCTTGTTCATGTCTTGGACCTGAAGGAGCTCTCTTCTTGTTTGTGACTTGGACCTGGAGAAGATCTGGACCTGGGACCCTGAGACCTTGGTGAGACTGTTATTAAATCTTTCCCTTAGAACTACACGTGGTGAGTGAAGAAGGCTGACTACCTTAGCCTTCCTGGAGGCACTAGCCTCTGGGAGGCTCCCTTGATTGGGAGAAGCCCTGATGGCTAAACCCTTTCTTAATTGACTTTTAGGCTCTTCTGTGCGCCTCTGGAGCCCTGCTGGAGCAAAGCCCAAACTTGAATGCAAATCTAGTTCATTAAGTTAGATCTCTTAGTCTACCTTCTTCTTATCTCTCTACTTCCACTCTCTTCTATACTTTGTAAATAAATTATTAAAATTATCTTAGGAATTGGTATTTATTCAGTTCCTTATTGTGCACACCTTTAAATATTAATATATCTAATCAAAACTCCCTTTTATCCCTTACAATATGATGTTTGTTTTTTTTTTAATTGGGAAGGGGAGGGTGAAAAATAAATGTTCATTAATTGAAAACATAAAACTTAATTTAACCAAAGATGAAATCAAGAATAAGTCCTCATAAAACACATTGGGAATTGAGATGACTGTTCAACTTTTTCAGTTAGGTCAATGAAATGGCCTGCAGTTAAAAAAATGATTTCAAGATATTCCTGAAAATTCATTGTGATATTTTTACAGAAACCCTAACAAATAAGGAAGTATTTTTTGGAGTATGATGCAAAGCTTCTTTGTCTCCTTTAGTTTCCCATTCTTTATCTTCAGTTTCTCCCTGGAGAAATAAGTTGTTCACTGACATTAGTCAAAGAACTTCTTATATGTTTTGTGAGCTCTATGAAAGATGAGACTATAAAAGGCACTGGTTTGTCACATCTAAGCATAAATCTCTAGCTGTTCTATAGCCAATTTAGAGGAGATAGTCTTTGGATAGCTCACCTTCTGGATCTTATTATATAAAATCTGGTTACACATTTTCCAGAGAGCTCAGTAGCCATTGTGCTTTTTGACAATGAAACATCACAGAAAATCTCCGTATTTCTCTGCCTAGGGATTCAATAGAAATTAGTTAGTAGAAGGACATAATAAAGAACATATCTTTCAATTTAAAAGAGTAATTCAGTGCTCTAAGTTCACAGGTTAATACTTCAGGAAAAAAGCTGCAAATGCTGTTATGATAAGCTTGTTTTTCTGTGACTTAAAAATAAATTTTTAGTACAATACTGGCAGATAATTTAAAAAATCATTCTGTGTTGTAATTGTAAATTTAGCTACTGAAATTATAGATTTTTAAAGGTAGAAAATAACAAGAGATTATATCTTCTGCCTCACCCTCATTTTAAAGATGAGGGAACTGAAAAGTGGGATTTTAGTTTGGTCTTGAAAGAATCCTGGGAAGCCAGGAGGTAGAAATGAGAAGGGAGAACATTCCAATCAAGAGTGATAGCCAGGAAAAATTCACTAAGGAGAAAATGGAATATCTTGTTCATGAAAAAGCAAGGAGGCCAGAATCAATCAGTTGTCAGGAAGTAAAGTTTAATAAAATAGAAAAGGAAGAGGCAGGGGTATGTAGATAAAGAGATTGACATCTCAAGGGCTTTGAAAGCCAAAAAGGCATTCTACTTGATCCTGGAGGTAATAGGAAGCCACTGGACTTTATTAAGTAAGGGGATGATATGGTCAGACCTGAAAATGGTGGACAGATTGGAAGAGACTTGAAGCATGCTGACTCACCAACAGGCCATTGCAAATGTTTAAACATGAAGTGAAGAGAATCTGTTCCATAGCCTTATCATTATTTCAGGAGAGAAGGGACTGTATGCAAGACATGTGAGATATGTGAAAGTGATAGGCTTTGGCAACAGATTATATGGAGGGTGAGAGAGAGAGAAATCAAGGATGTCTAAGTTGCCAGACTGAGTAACTGGGAGAACAGTGTTGCCTTCTACAATAAAAAGGGATTTGAGAGTATAGGGGAAGGTTTGGAGAAAAAATGAGTTCAGTTTTGGATATGTAGAGTTTAAGTTGTCTATTGCACATATAATTTGAAACATTAGAAAGGACACTGGAGATGAAAAACTACAGGTCAGCAGGGGAGTTAGAGTAAGGCAGAAAGATTGGAGAATCATAAGCATAGAGATAAAAAGTAAATCCATTGTAGATGATGAGATAACTAAGTAAAGTAGTACAGAGCAGAGTAAATAGAGGTCTAGACTTGCCCTAGATCACAGTTAGTCATAAAACTAACATTAGAAATTAGATCTTTTAACTTTTATTCCAATACTCTTAATCTTGTTAACTATCATCAACATTCTCTTTAGTTACCTTTAGTAAAACATTAAAAAAAGAGAGAGAAACAGAATTGGAACAAACTAGCTTTTAGAAATGCTTATCAATGTGCCAGTATTTTTTTATGTTATTCTGTAAAGTATTAAAAAAAGATAGGCACTTTTCTGTAATTTAAAATTTATCTCCTCATTTCACTGAGGGAAAGCCCATTGGCAAAGTATACTATTTTCTTCCCCAGGCTACACTGACAAGAAAGTTCAGGAATGTATTCAATGTGGCTTGGGCTGTTCACTCAGGGGGAAAAAGGGATTTCAACTGATCTCTCTGAATCTTGTGATATATGGAAAATTTCCATTAAAAAAGGCAGTATACCTCTCTCTACACTTGCAGACTACTGAGGAATTCTTTAGGCATTCTAAGCTGACATTTCCTTTTCTCTTCTACAAAATCAAGAGAAAAAAAGGAAAGGAGAAAGAAGATAGAATTAAATGTTCAATAATTACTGCAGTTGGAAACAAAGAAAAGACCAAAACAGAAATAATAAGAGGTGAGAAGGAAGGAGTCCCTGAAAAAAGCATAATAAACCTGTATCACTGTATGTCTTATCCTTCTAGTTCTTCTTGACTATTCTTTTTGAGTATTTATTTTCTGTCTTGAACAATAACTTTTTAACTGAAAAGAATAAAAACATCAGTAAGTTATCAAAAAGGATAGAAGACAAAAGAATAAAAAAATAGAGTCATATCCTGAAGCAGAGGGAAATTTTGGCCTTCTCCCCATAATCTCCCAGTGGGAAGGGTACAAGTCCTCACATTGCTCACCTGCTTCTCTGAGCAGACTCTAGCTTTAGATGAAGTGATTAAAACTCAGTTATAAAAGGGGAAACTAGATGACTCAGTGAATAGAGGTCCAAGGCTAGATATGGCAGGTCCTGGATCCAAATCTGGCTTCAGACACTTCCAAGTTGTGTGACCCAGGATAAGTCATTTAACTCTAATTGTCTAGACTAGTCATGGGCAAACTTTTTAAAGAAGGGGCCAAAGGAAAGGAAATGCTCATCTGTCAGTCTGTTCCTAAGGCAACTCTTTCTAAGTTTCATTGTATTGTATCCTACTCATTGTATTTGTCAGATTAGGAATAAAGTTGCAGGGCTGGATAGAACATTTCAGGGCGCCACATCTGGACCCGCGGGCTGTAGTTTGTGCATCACTGGTCTAGACCTTACCATTCTTCTGCCTTAAAACCAATACTTGGTATTGATTTTATAATGGAAGGCAATGCTTTTTAAAAATGGTAAAGCACTTTGTAGAAAGGCAGAGTTCCCTTTCCTTTAATTATCATCTCATTGTAGTTTACTAATATATATGTATATACATGAAAACACATTCATATATGTGTGTGTGTATAATCCAGTGTCCCCTAAAATTCTTTTTGGATATTTCCAACTGCATAAACCCAAAATTTCAAACTTTGTATATCTAAAAGAGCTTGTTTTCTTTCCCCTAGAAGCTACATCTTTGTAGAATCAATGTAGAAACTACATTGAGCTTCCTTAATTTGTGAAGGATAACATCTACCCTTCTAATTGCCCTGGTTTGCAGCCTCAGTGATATGCTTGACGTCTCACTTTCTCCTTGGCCAACACTAAAGTTTGGAGCTATATCACCTTTCTTCTGGATTATTGTAATTACTTTTTAACTGGGCTCCCTCCCTCATACTCTGTCGCTACTCACCATTCCCTCTTTAACACATTGTTTTGGTAACTCAACCTGTATTTTCCTATGCTTCAAAATAGCACATAGCATTCCTTTGTTCTGATACGGTTCATTTACATTGGAGTATCCAATCTTGTGTTTCTCCAGCACCGATCTGACTATGTCATTCTCCCTTTTCAATAAAAGCCAATGGATCAAATATAAAATCCTTCTATTTGGCATTTATAGCCCTTCAATGTCTGGCCCAAACTACTTTTCGTGGGTTATTAAACGTTAATCCTCTTTACTTACTCTGAAATTTATCTAAACTCACATATGACATTCTATCTCCCATCTCTATGTTTTCATACTGGTTTTACCTCAAGACTGAAATGATCTCCTTATCTGCCTCTATTCCTTATCAAATGGCATTTTCTACAGGAAACCTCTCTTAATTGTCCCAGCCATTAGTGCCACCTTATATTTCTTTTTAAATCTTTTGGATATATGCATATTAGTTAATTAATCAATAGGTATTTATTTAGCTTTTACTGTGTATCAGCACTAAAGTGAAACAATCACTACACTCAGGGAGTTTACATTCCACTGATAGATATAACATAAATATAGACATATAGATATATACACATACTTATGCATATAGATTATATACATATGTGTGCATATATGTGCATGTGTGTATCCATAGTAATTAATGGAGAGGTCTAGAGAAAAAGCACTAGCAGCTATAGGGTATTTGAGTTATATAATGAATTAGATTAGTGATTCCATGAGACAGAATTGAGAATGGAGTGCATTTAATTTCTTCTTTTTTTAACAGAATCTCAAAAATACTTAGCATAGTGAAATTGGTTGATTCAGATGAGTGCTGAGAAATGGAGTAATGGTAGGTAGTTTAGAAGCTATGGTAGGTAGTTTAGAACTTAAAAAGTCTTTATAAGCCTAATGAAATCCTCTTTTCTTATAAAGACCAATTTCCAAAAGTTGATTAGGAATGAAGGCTTCCATCCACAGCTACTTCTGCTTATATAATCAACTCTGCCTGTTTTTTCCTATGCCTGAAAATAGCCTCTAATGTTCCTTTGTTCTAAAACAGTTTGTACAGATTGGGACATCCAATCTTGTATTTCTCTGGCAACCTGAACTCACTCACTTAGTATTTTCTCTCTTTTTTTCTCCATCTACTTTAAGGTGTTGGGGATATGTGTGTGTGTGTGTGTGTGTGTATGATTGTTGTAGGGGAGGAACTTGTACTTCCTCTGAGAGTGTCATACTAAGATTAAGCCATACCATTGACAGAAAAAATGACAAAAAAGTATCTTCTTTTTTTTTTAAACCTTTACCTTCCAATTTAGAGTCAATAGTATATATTGGTTGCAAAGCAGAAGAATGTTAAGGCCAGCAATGACAAACCTTTTAGAGACTGAGTGCCCAAACTGAAACCCTCATGCCATATGTGAACCCCCCACCTTACCCCAGACAGGGGAGGAAGCAAGTGCTCCCATTGAGTTGCTGGGCAGAAGGGCACATCATGTGAGAAATGTCCTCAGGCACAGTGGAAAGGGGAAGGTGAGCAGCCCCCTCTGGCATACATGACATAAATTTCACCAACATGGGACAAGGCAACAGGGGTTAAGGAATTCCCAGGGTTACAAATCTAGGAAGTGTCTGAGGCCATATTTGAACCCTCTCCCATCTCTAGGGCTGGCTCTCAATCCACTAAGTGACCACATTTCCCCACAAGTACCTTCTTACAGTAAATTTCTTGAAAATAGAAACTGAAACTAGTTATATACTATTTGTGTAAATCAATTTCCTATAGAACCTCCTTTAGTGTCCTTATCCCCTCAAATTGATATAATTTCCATCTCCATGCAGATTACTCTTAGATACATATGTACAGTTACAATCTTTCTCCAAAACTTCAACCTTCTGTTCCTCACTAATATCTTGTTAACATTTCAAAGTTCCTTGCTTAAATATTGAAAACTCATCATACCCAAAAAAGAACTCATTGTCTTTTCCCTACACAAACACCACTTTTGAATTTAGTTGCATCTGTTTAAAACACTATCATAGTGATGGAGAATCTTCTAGGGCCTGAGTGCCGTGCTTCACCCCTTGTAGATACCAAGTGTCACCCTCCCCCTACCCCAGACAGGGGAGGGGGGAAGCACTCCCATTGGGCTGCTGGGCAGAGGGGCAGGTGAAGTGAGGAATGTCTTCAGGTGAGGTAGAGAGGGGGAAAGGAGCAGATTGACCCAAGTCTCTGGCTTTCTATTAACAAACTCTGGAGAATGAGGGTGCATGTGCCCACAGAGAGGGCTCCGTGTGCCCTCTCTGGCTTGTATACTATAGATTCACCACCATGGCACTATCACTTAATTAATCTCAAAGATTCATACCCTTGGTATTCTCCTCAGTTCCTCAGTCTTCCTCCCTACACATATCTACTCAGCTAAATCATGTTATTAGTAAGGCTACAGCAACTCTTGAATCTTATCCATTTTCCATATTTACACAACCATTGGTTTATTTCAAATCTTCATTACCTCTAGCCTAGATTATCATCGTGATCTCCTAATTCATATCTCTAACTCAGGTAACCTCCTGTTCCAAGACATCCTCCTCATAGCTACAAGCATGATATTCCTTAATCACTAATATGACCAGATCACAGAATCACAAAATTTGAAATTCAAATGGGAATTCAATAGTTAATATAGTAAATCTCATAAATTAAAGGAATTATTACTATTACATACATTCAAAACAGTACCTGCTTAAATTCCTGTAGTGAAGAATTGACACCTCTCAAGGTATCCCATTTTATTTCTAGTCAGTTTTTTTTCCTCCAAGTAAAACATACATAATTCATTCAACAAATTATCATATGATATAAATTCAAGCCCCATTTGTCTCTTGATGGCCTTCCTATTAATATATATCAAGTTCTTGATAAGATGTTCCAAAATTTAGTGATTTAAAAAAATTAAGAACTTAATTTCAATGTAACTGTTTTTCCTTTACAATGTTATAAAATTTCATTTTATGCTTTTAAAATCATTATTTCTAAAGAGGCTATAGATTTATCCAGATTACCAAAGTGATCCATGATATAGAACATTTTAAACTATAGTACTCAGAAGCAAACACAACTATCTAGTTGAAGTCTTATGAGGGCAGTGTGATATTGGAAATTTGGGGGTCCTTGAACTAATTTTGAGGTCTCTGATGTAAGTTTCCTGTGGACATTTAGGACTCTTTCAAACTACATTTCCTATGACTCCTCTTGCGTAATCATGTAGACAGTAAGTGTAATAACAAAGAGAGAAAAATAAAAAGGAAGTTCCTGGAAGGGCATGCTCTTTTTTCGCCTGAAGCAGCATAGTGGTGGAGGTAATGGTGGGTCTTTCAAACTAACTCTTAATATGGCACATGGCTTCATTTTTCTAATGGCTGTTAATAAATCTTTTAAAACCATAATATTTTTAAATCTATCTTTTTATATCCATTTTATGTCTTACATTAATGGCAACCACTTGAAATTTGGAGACGTAACTCTCAATTTTTCAGATAGCCTAATAAACCACGCTGCTTCTGCCATGATTTTTTACCCTGCCTCACAGACAGAACTCTGAGAGCATTCCAAATTCTCTCCAGAGCTGTGGACCTACTCTTGCTATTTTTGTACTTTTCTTTTTGGCCACTTTGCTTAGTTCTTTTGAGTGACTTTTTGAAAGGGGAAAGTTATTTTTTTACACCCAGATACTTTTCTGGGAAAGGGGAAAGTCATTTTTCCAGCAGTCTATTTCTGCCTGCCCTTACTTGCATTCCCCATGGCTGCCAATTCAGCCAATGCCCCCAGGCTACCCAGGCCTACTTGGGGAAAAAAGCTGCTGCTGATCTTCTTTCAAACGTCAGCTGCCTCCCAATCACTGATCCCAGATCTTAGCTGTTCCTTGTTCCTGCCTTACATTCCCCATGGAATGCCGGACCCTCCCGCCTGACCCCCCCCCACCTCAGTTCCAGCTACTCTTGCTAATGTTGCCTCTTGAAGACTATGGCTGTTCCTGGAGCTCCGGAGACTTGGAAAGTATAACTCCACTTCTTTTCCATTGAGAACAGTCCTTACTTAGCTAATCTGAATGTATTTCCTTTTAGACAATAATTAGCCTCCTAAAGGGAAGCCCAGGTGTGTTTCCTCTTAGACATTAAGGATTTTTAACCTGAAGAGAGCTTCTCTAGTCCCCTTCCTCCCCCAAGGATCCTGCTCCACATGGGTTTCCAACCTGTGGCTTTTCTAGTCCCTACCCCAGTTGGCTTCCATGTGGGCCCTAGCTTTTACTCTTCAGACAGAAAGTAGAATGGCAAGCATGAGCCGAATTGCCTGTTTTAAACCATTCCTTGCAATTATCCTGCCTGAGACTCAGGGGAGAGATTCACTCCCTACGCATCCTGGCCCAACCTCAAAATTATACCCCTAATGGGTGTTGTTATTAAAAATGAGGAAGGCAGATATTAAAAGGGTGAATAGTATTTTAATAAAAGCCATGCTGATAGACATAAAATCATTAGACCACGTGCCTGTAAGTATTCAAACTGCCGCCTCAGCCATTTTTCACCTTTCGTACCTTCTCATGCCCAGTAGCTAAAGAGGGAGTCCAAACTCACTTCCCCTCTATTTAAAACAGTCTCTCACCTTGAATACTTAATCCAAAATAGGAAACCCATTGGGGATCACAGGAAATGTAGTTCCAAGTATCGCAAGTAATTTTAAATAACACATGGGAGTCATCCACATTGTGCACAGTGCAGGGCTCAGATAAAAGGAACTTGAATGGAACTTTTTAAAAGAGTGGAGGTAGATTTTAAACCTCCTCAGACTCTACGTTGTTTTTTTTTTAAGTCTCTGTATCTTATTTTATTTTGCTGATTGTTGCTTTATGATTTAATTTTGCTGTTTTAAGTTCATATATTAATCTGATCAATATCTTTTTGTTACACTGAATAATTTTAAGCTAAGGTTTTGGCTAAAAGATCAATTCTGCTCATGATTTTCTTGTAAATTCTTATCAGTGAACAAGTTTATTCTGATTGGTAGAAAAGTTGTTTATTTTTAAACTATACTGCTTGTTAATTTGTCATTTGCTTATATTGTATTTCCTAATTTCTTTAAGGTTTAAACATTTTTAAGTTTATCTGTATTAATCTAATTCTGCTATATGATTCTTTATCTGTACCATTTCCTTATTATTTTACTAAACAACATATCATTGTTAAAAGACTATGAACACCTTCAACACATTTTTTTTTAAGTTGTAAAAGCCCATAAGTCCTATGTATACTGAATTTGTCACCTCAACTATAGGTTAAGGTTATTGCCTTAACAATTTTTATTCTTTCTTGCCAATTGTATATAGAAAGACTGAAGGAGGCCTTGGGCAAGAAACTGAGAACAGAACAAATAGGGTTTCGCCAGCACAGATCGTGCACCGACCACATCCTTACCTTACGAATCATCATCGAACAGTCCATCGAATGGCAGTCCCCCCTCTACATAACTTTCGTGAATTTCGAGAAGGTATTTGACAGCATGGACAGGAACATCATCTGGAGATTGATGCAGCATTACGGGATTCCCCTGAAGCTCATCAACATCATTCAGCAACTATACAAAGACTCTACCTGCCAGGTCATCCACAATGGGAAACTGACGGCTCCCCTCACAGTGAAGACCGGAGTGAAGCAAGGCTGCATGCTTTCGCTCCTTATCTTCTTGATGGTTATAGATTGGACCATGAGAAGAATTACCAAGGACAGCAAAGCGGGCATCCAATGGACTCTTACCAAGCAACTTGAGGACCTTGACTTCGCAGATGACATCTGTCTCCTTTCTCACAAGCAGCAGGATGCGCAAGCCAAACTTGCACAACTCTCCGAAGAAGCGGAGAAGACAGGTCTGAAGATCAACAAGAAGAAGACCAGGTGATCACAGTCAACAGCAGACAGGACCTGCCAATCCAACTACAGGGAGAAAACATCAAGGAGATGGACCACTTCACCTATTTGGGTAGCATCGTCAGTAAGGACCGTGGGGCAGATGAGGACATCAGAAGCCGAATCAACAAAGCCAGACATGCATTTAACACCTCGCAGTCTGTCTGGATCTCCAAAGCACTGTCCCTCGTCACTAAGCTCCGAATCTTCAACACCAACGTAAAGGCCGTCCTCCTATATGGATCAGAAAGCTGGAGAGTGACGAGCGCTAACACCAATAAACTCCAGGTCTTTGTTAACAGATGTCTACGTCACATCTTGAACATCAGATGGCCTGAAAAGATCTCCAATGCTAGTCTCTGGGAAAGAACAATTCAGTATCCCATCAGTCAGGACGTAAAGAAACGAAAGTGGAGATGGATAGGACATACACTACGAAAACCGGAGGACAACATTGCCAGACAAGCACTGAACTGGAACCCACCAGGGAGGAGGAAAGTCTGAAAGGCCAAAACAGACCTGGTGAAGATCTGCCGAAAATGAAACAAAGGCCATCGGAATGACATGGGCCCAGCTGGGGGAAGTTTCCCAGAACAGAGTCCGTTGGTGTGAGATGGTTGCGGCCCTATGCTCCTCTGGGAGCCAACAGGAATAACTAACTAACTAATTGTATACAACCTTGAAAAATATGATGCCTTAAGAATTTAAATTGTAATTTTATAAGAGGTTTTATAATTATAAAATTACTATATATATATATATATATATATATATATATATATATATAAATAATTAAGAATGTTGTCTTAAAAAGGTAAAGAAAACAAATGGAAGTTTCCTACCCAAAAGTTTTATATATTACACAGGAAGCCAAAAAAGAACTCCTGTGTGGTTGATGTTTTAACATTTTATTTTAATTTACTGTCTCATTAGAAGGATCTAGAATTCCTGGTAATATTTTAGACACAGAAGGTTTTTTTTAATCAGATTTTTTTTAGGCTCTGCCCCACAATTGGGATGGAGGCAGTAACAGACTTTTTAAAAAATATCTCAGCCAAGGTTGAACTATTTACTATACCTGTTGAATCTGTGACAATAATACAGCAAGTAGCTATATAGAAAATTCATATGGATTTGTTTGCTGTTGTCTTTAATTGTGTTATTATAATTTTGGAAAATTTTGATACTTTATTTGAATTGCATTATAAATTTCTGCTATTTTATAAAAGCTATTTACACTCACAGTAGTTCATGGAAAAGCTTAACAGGAAATGGATCTCATTTTTAGGTGAAAAACCTTTCACTAGTTCTAAGATATATATATATATATATATATATATATATATATATATATATA
>NC_058135.1:169462772-169483968 GCF_016433145.1 Gracilinanus agilis | reverse complement strand
AAATGGATCTCATTTTTGGGTGAAAAACCTTTCACTAATTCTAAGATATATATATATATATATATATATATATATATATATATATATACATATTTGATTTTTAAAACATTCTTTTATTATTTTTTCCTTGTATGTGCAATACAATAGGTGTGGTTTCTTCTCTCGTTTTTGTACTTAAAAACATTGTATTTTAACTGAATTTTTAATTTTCTTATTGTTTTTCCATTTTTTTAATAGAATAATTTACTCATCCCTTTTTCTCATTTTTTTACTTAAAGTATGTATAATCAATATTAATCCTTTTTTGTTTTACAGTAATATAAGTTTAATATATGAATATATATTTGTTATAATATTATTGCATACCCCAAAAGCTTTAGTCTATGGAAACCTGCCATGAATTGATAAATATTATGGGACTGTGATTAATGATTCTGTCTGATTCCAAGAGAAGAGAACAAAAGAGTCACAACATCAAGGAGACCACCCAGTCCCAATGGGATTGGTGAGAAACTGCACAGTGCCTAGCAGCACATGGTCAAAAAAGACCATATCAATCCAGGTAGGATTGTTGAACTTCTGTGCCAATACTGAAGGACATGAAACTAGTGTTTGAGGTTCGAGGTTGAAGCTTTTCTGACTTATGTTAGAGCCCAGACTTCCCTGAGCTTAAGCCTAGTCAAGTACAAAAGGTTGGCCATCATCCTGGCTCATCCTATCCCTGAGAAGTGCAGGCAAATCAAACCAGGGAAAGACACTTCCCTTTTCACATGAAATTTGGTCCTTTTTTTTCGCTTATAAGTGTGGCAACTTTCTGTAGTCATGGCTACTGAATGGGTAATTGCCCAATTGCTTAAATCACTTTAATTGGGCCTTGATTCAAGGACCTGCTATAAGTTTATTTTCCTTACACTTTTGCACATAAGACTTTGACATTTTTATGTTTCATTCATAAGTTATTTTTTCTCTTTTATCTGCATTTTTTTTTATCTTTTTAAATTTCTTTTGCCAATTGATTCACACAACCCCATGTATCTCCAGCCATGTATCTTTAGCTGATCTAAGTGTTGGCCTTAACTTTCTTCAGGGGAGAATGTGTTATTAATTCTCCTCAGGGGGGTATCTATGTTTTATAATCATAATGTATTATGATCTATAATGTAAAATTTAAATTCTTTTGAGAGTAATTTCAGGAGGTAATGTGTTATTCTCCTCAGAAGGGAATGTACATTTTTTAATCTATAATGTAAAGTTTAAATTCTTTTGAGAGTAATTTTAAGATGAGAAATTTGCCTTCTCCCCAGAATTCAGACAACAAACCTCTTTGGAGAAGGCACCATGAAGATGCCTGCAGAAACCTACATTGCATCAAGAATATCCAGAATGAACTTTGGGGTGCAGTTAATTGAACTATGGGGAGTTGAATGCATTTGTTTGTAATGTATACTCTTATGCCAAAGGGGACTGCCCCTAATTGGCTTTTTTGTCAATGCACATAGCAATCAGAATCATTGTTTTTGTCCTCTTTTCTTTTTATCCCCAAATTTCTGTAATTTATAAGTTAGTTATATTTACAAGAGCTTTTGGGGAGACCAGTTTCCCTCATGCTCTTTAGGGGGTAATTTGATATTGGAATTTTGGGAGTTCCTTGAACTAATTTTGAGGTCCCTGGTCTAAATTTCCTGTGGACAATTAGGGCTCTTTCAAACTACATTTCCCATGATTCCTGGCTTACATAAATAACATAGGCAATTACTTAATAACATAGACAGCAGGTTACATAGTGAGTGCCTGGATTGGTACTTCCTCTTTTGTGATTGTGGACCAGGAGCCAGGATGGGAGGAGCAGGTAAATGGTGGGTCCTTTTAAACAGGCATGTGGCTTCATTTTCTTAAATGGCTATCAATAAACACTTTAAAACCCTAATATTTTTAAATCTATCCTTTTATATTAATTTTATTCCTACAGCAGAGTAAAGTGGGGTTATCATTTTCTCATTCCTGGGAACTATATTCCTCTTCACATAGTGCCAAATTTATCTTGGGTTTTTTGGTTACCACATCCTACAATTGACTCATACTGAGTTTGCTGCCTCCTAAAGCAGCAGTGAAAGTAAAGCAATATGATTTCCCTTTCTTGTATTTGTGAAGTTGATTTTTGTACCAAAATAAACAACTTTATATTTATTCTTATCAAATTTCAAATTATTAGATTTTTGCCAATATTCTCATCCAAGATGCTTTTGTATTCTGACTTTGTTATCCCATTTATAAGCTATCCTTCACAGTTTGCATCATCTAGACTTTTTAACAAGGCCATGATTCAAACTTTTCTAAAATCTATTGATAAAAAGTTTCAACAATCATGTGTCTAATCACAGAGCCTTTCAGTACTTCCTTGGAGACCTCTTGCTGAGTTAACATTAAATCATGTGATCAAAATATGGATTAATTGACTATTTTTAATATTTTATTTTCCCATTTACAGGTAATAACAATTTTTAACATCTATTTTCTGAAATTATGAGATCCAAATTATCTCTCTTCTTCTATTCCTTATCTCCTCCTTAAGAAGGTAAACAATTGATCTGGGTTATACATGTATGATCACTCAAAACATTTCCATATTGGTCAATTTGTGAGAGACATTCATAGAACCAAACCCCCCAAATAAAGACACATATGTAGCCCCCAGTAGTGAGATTAGGCCCCAATAAAATGAGAGCCATTAGCTAGAAATCACAAAGTGCATAGTCTGCTCCCTAGCATGAGAAAAGCAAACGTTTTCTCCTCTCCAAATACCAGATGTCCAGCCAAGAAAATAATACAGGAGTTCTTTTAGAAGAACATACAATATTGGGTCATACATTGATATCCTGATATGTGATTTATTATCCTATAGAAAACACTGCTTAGAGTCACTAAGGCAATGTAAATCCATTGTTTCCATCTTGTAAATCATTGCCAATCATTGTTCCTGCAAAAGGCTTACCTAATTATTTAGGCTACATTTTTTTAATCTACAAATTATGCGCCCCAAATCAATTAACTAAGCCACCATTCAGTCCTCCTGAATCCATCTCAATTCTTACCCCTCGGGACCCCTAACCAGATGGTCCCTGGTGGGCCCAAAACACGTAAATAAAATAAAGTGAAAATTAGAATGCTTTGATCCTCATTCAGCCTGCATCAGTTCTTTTTCTGTAAGTAGATAATATTCTTTCTCATATATCCTCCAGAATTGTCTTGGCTCATTGTATTGCTGAGAATAATTAAATCTTTCACAGTTGATGATTCCATAGTGTTACTGTTACTGTGTATAATTATCTCCTGATTCTGCTTATTTCACTCTGTATCAGTTCATGGAGGTCTTTCCAGGCTTTTCAGAAATCATCCTGCTCATTTTTTCTTAAAGTACAATGTTATTCAATTACAATCATATACCACAATTTGTTCATTCATGCCTCAACTGATAAATATCCCCTAAATTTCCAATTTTCTGTCACCACAAAAAGAGTTGATATAAATATGTTTGTACAAGTAAGTACTTTCTCCTTTTTTTTATCATCTTCTAATACAGACCCAGTAGTGATATTACAGGACCAAAGGGTATACTCAGTTTTATTGCCCAGTGGGAATAGTTTCAAATTTTCCTCCAGAAAAGTTGGATCAATTCACAACTCTACTAGTCATGCATTAATGTCTCAGTTTTGCCACACTCCTCCAATATTTATTATTCCTTTCCTGTCAAATGAGTCAAAGATAGATGTGAAGTGGTACCTCCAAGTTGTTTTAATTTGAATCTCTCATAGAACATTTTTATAATGACTGTAAATAGTTTTGATTTCTTCATCTTAAAATTGCCTCTTAATATTCTTTGAACATTTCTAAATTAGGGAATACAATGTATTTTCATAAATTTGACTAACTTCTCTGCATATTTGAGAAATGAGGCCTAGATAAGAGAAATTTGCTGTAAAAAATTTCCCCAGCTTGTTGTTTCCTTTTTAATTTTGGTTGCATTTTTTTGCTTTGTTTGTACAAAAACATTTTAATTATATAATTAAATATTAATTTTTTCTCATAATGTTTTCTCTCCCATCTTATCACAACTTCTTCCCTTATGCATAGAACTGACAAAATATTCCCTACTCACTTAATTTGCTTATGATGTCACCCATTTATGGTTAAATCATATGATCATTTTCATTTTATGCTCGTTTAAAGTATAAGCTATTAGTCTAGATAAAGCTTCTGTCAGTTTTCTATTTTTCTAGTAGTTTTTCCTCAAATAATGAGTTCTTCTCCCCAAACCTTGGATCTTTGGATATATGTAACAGTAGAATACTATCATCATTTACAATTGTAGTGTACCTAATCTATTCCATTCATCCACCATTTTATTTCTTAGCCAGTTTCATGTTTTTTTTTAATAATTACTACTTTATATGTTCTTTATGAATTCCATCTGGTCATAGTGAATAATCCATGTAATATATTGCTATCATCTCCTTGCTAGTATTTTATTTTAAATTTTTCATTATAATTTTCTTTCTGTGATTTTGCTTTACCTGGCTTAGGTTTCAGCACCATATTCATGACATAAAAGGAATTCAGTATGACTCCATCTTTGTTCATTTTTCAAAATAATTATGTAGTGTTGGGATCAATTGTTCTTTAATGTTTGATAGAAGTCACTAATAAATCCATATGGCCCTAGAGCAGTGATGGGCAAACTACGGCTGGCAGGCCAGATGCAGCCCCCTAAAATGTTCTTCTGGCTGCACAACATTATTTCTATTCTGACGAATACAATGAGTAGGATACAATACAATGAATCTTGGAAAGAGTTGCCTTAGAAACAGACTGACAGATGAGCATTTCCTTTCCTTTGGCCCCCTCTTTAAAAAGTTAGCCCATCATTGCCCTAGAGACTTTTTCTTAGGGAGTTCATTGATGGTTTGTTCAATTAATTTTTCTGAAATTGTTATTTAAATACTCTATTTCTTCTATTAATTTGGGCAATTTACATTTTAAAAATATTCATCCCTTTCATTTGTATTGTCATATATATTAGTATATAGTTCAGCAAAATAGTTCCTAATGATTTCCTTAATTTTCTCTTCATGGGGGGGGGTGAATTATGCCTTTTCATTTTTGATACAGGTAATTTGATGGTTTCCTTTTATAAATAAATTAATTGTCTATCAATTTTATTTTATTTTTTCATAAAACTAACTTGTAGTCATATTTATTACTTTAATGATTTTATATATTCAACTTTATTAATTTCTCATATTTTTAGAATTTCTAAATGGTGTTATATTGGAAATTGTAAATTTTTTAAAGTTTTTTTAAATTGCACGCACAAGTCATTGATCTCTTTTTTCTCTATTTTATTGATAGAATAATTTAGAAACAAATTCTTCCCTAAGTACTGCTTAGACTGCATCCTATGAATTTTGTTATATTGTCTAATTCAGTGATTCCCAAAGTGGGCACTACTGCCCCCTGGTGGGTGCTGCAGCGATCCAGGGAACCAGAGATGGCCACAGGTGCATTTATCTTTCCTATCAATTGCTATTAAAATTAAAAAAAAATAATTTCCAGGGGGCTAAGTAATATTTTTTTCTGGAAAGGGGACATTAGGCCAAGAAAGTTTGGGAACCACTGGTCTAATTGTTACGCTCTTCAATGAAATTGCTGATTGTTTCTATGATCTGTTTTTTGACCCACCCATTTTTTAGAATTATATTATTTAGTTAATTATTTTTATTTGTCCTTCCATGGCCAGTTACTTATTGTAACTTATTTCATGATAATATGGAAAGAAGATATATTTATGAATTCTGCTTTTGGTTGTGAGGTTTTTATGCACTAATAGCCAATATTTTGTAGGCCTTGCCATTTATTGCTGAGAAGAAGGTATTCTATTCCCATTTAATTTTCTTCAGGTATCTATTAAATCTAATAAAACATTATATTTATTTCCTTAATTTATTTCTTCCTGTTGTTTTTGGTTGAAATTATCTAGTTCTGAGAAGGGACATTTGAATTCTCCCTCTAGTATAGTTTTACTGCCCATTTCTTCCTGTAGCCCACTAATTTCTCCTTTAAAATTTGGTTATTATGAAATTTGATGCATATGTTATTATTATTATTGCTGTTGTTAATATTATTTTCATGTTCTATGACACCTTTTATTAGGATTTAGTTTCCTTCTTTATCTCTTTTAATCAGATATATTTTTGCTTTAGTTTTGTCCAAGATCATAGTTGCTACCATGTTTTGTTTTGTTTTAACTTCAGCTAAAACTTAGTATATGGTTCTTTTTCAGACTCTTAACTTTACTCTGTGTGTGTCTCCATGAATTTAATGTAATTCCTATAAACAACAAATAGTGAGATTATGGCTTTTAACCCACTATGTTATCTTATTCCATTTCATGTGTGAATTGGCTTTTAAAAGCATTTACATCCTGATTTCAACTTCTCTTTTTGTTCTTGCTAAATTCACCATTTCTTATTCATGCAAAACAAGCAAAAAAGCAAGGAAGAAGAAAGAAAAGAGGAAGGAAGGAAGAAAGAAATAGGAAAGGAAGAAAGAATAACTAAGAAGAAATGAAGGAGGGTATATTAACAGTTACTATATAAAAATGTATGGTATATACTGGGATAAAAAGAAAAAAGTAAGTTTCTGCTCTCAAGGACCTCATAATGGGGAGGGGGGGTCAAGAAATACGAAATTTCTTAAAAGCAAGTCCAATGGAAACATCTTGTGGTCCTTAGTGGCAAAGTAGACAGTAATATTTCTTTTAATGTCATTTTTACAGATAAAAGCATATCCATTTCTCATTTTGAACCATTTTATAATGCCAAGGAATTTGTAAAAACAAATTTTCTTTTTCTTGGAGCTTCATGAACGTTGTATACAGCACCTAAAGGTACAGTTGCCTGGCTACATTTCCATAGGAGCAACTTCCCAGGATAGCTTTGGAAATTATCCTAGAAGATTTGCTATTCCTAAGACTCAGTTTCAAGGTCCTATATTATCTCCTTTGCAGATTCTAGATGAAATGAAAGCAGTGGTGGTCTGACTTGTCTTTTCCTCCCTCAATATGTTTGCTGTTTCAGCTGAGCTTGCCTGCTTTGTGGGTGCAGTTGATTGACATTTGGTAGGGGGTTGGTAGCCTATTTACAGAAGTTGCTTCCCTGGATTGTGTGGCTATGAAGACTAACTAACCTGGGAACAGGTGCCATCAATTAGTAAAGAGGGATTTTGTCCCTCTTGTGGTTCATGTGCTTATCTTCTAATTCATCAACAATTATTTATTGATAAGCATTAGGAAAGAGTTTGTTCTCCATGATGATTTTTCTTTATTCTTTATATTCCATTGTGTTGACAACACCATGCTGTATATCCTATCTCCATGTCTTAGCATTAGCTTTCCCTCAAGCCTTACATAAATTTGTTTCTCACATTTTCCTCAAAGCCCCAAACTCTTCATTTAAGATGTAGTTCAAGCAACATTTTCTACATCTGTGATGGGCAACCTTTTGAACTTGGTGTGTCAAAATTTGCCAAAAAAAAAGCATTACTCGGGTGGTGTGTCACTTTGAGAAAAAAACCGTAATTTCACAATATTTATAGTTTAAATAACAAAAATGTATAATTGTAATATATAACTGTATTTAATAAAACAAAATAGGTAAATTAATATAGGTATAATTGTCATCTATAGTGCACAGAGTGTCTATATTACACTATAGCAAGTTTCATCCTCTGCATGCAACCCCATACTTCTCTATATGAGGCCACGTGTCATCAAAAATGTCAGTGTGTGTCAGCTACGTTTTGTAGGATTAGGGAAACTGTGAGATTAGGGGTCAGATGACAATGGAGTCTCCCCAATCCCTGGTCTTTGGAGAAACAGGCAGACTTGACTGAATGGGAGGGGCAGGAGCCTATGGAGTACTACTTCACCTCCCCCCACCCTATAAGCAGTTGGAAGTCAGTTTTGAAGCCTGGTTATGGATGATATTCTAGCTTGGTAACTTCTGGTCCAAAATAATAAGTAGACAGAGACCCTTGTGATGATAACTTTCTTTTTTTGAATTACTCTCTCACAGGATGGAAATGCATGATGTTAAAAGTCTTCAACAAATATGACCACAGATCCCCAGGGCAAAGGCAGTTACAGCCCCTGCTTAAATGAAATACTTGGCTTGATGAAAGGAAGGTAGTAAGTATAATCCCTAGTTAACTGAATAGAAACTCTAACTTTCACAAACTAAATGTATTTAATGACTTCAGGGAACAGGAGAAGGGAATCCATTTAAGGAAAGAGGAGGGGAGGTAACTTGGCTAAACTGTTAACTGTAGGCTAACAACACATTCCCCCTTGGGGGAGAGGGGAAATGTAACTTGAATGGCTGAACTCTAATCTAAGGCCCTAAATAATCTTCCTTCTAAAACCTAAACTGCCAAACTGAAGGTAGACTGTGTTTTTGCTTGAAGGTCTGTCTTTGTGGTTAGCGACCAAGGTAAAGCAGCCCCTGGCTGTCAGTAACTGAGTATCCCAGCCCAGAGCTACACAGTTTGTCCCTCTGCTCAGAGCCAAGAGCCAGAATCCCACCAAGAAGGGTGACCTCGCTTTTATACCAGGATTCCAACTGCCTTTAACTGCTCCCTCCTTTAGAGTTCTGTGGGGCACTATGGAATTCTTTGATGCAACTTGAACACCTCTCAGAAATATGGATCCCACAGTTTGCCATCACCGTTCTACATGGAGCCTTTTGTGATCCCCAAATCTTAGTATCTCCTTTCCTAATTAAAATGTTTTAACTGCCTTTTATTTATTTCTATAAATTCTGCATATATGTCTATCTATAACTACTTATCTATGTATATAAACACATATGTACATAGTTTTTTTCCCTAAACAGTATAAATTACTTGAGGGTAGGGGTTGTTTCTTTTGTTTTTTCATATTTGAATTCCCTGGAACAAGGACAGTTCACGTCTGATAATAGGAACTTATTTTTTTTCAGTAATAGGCACATAGCAATTCTCATACAATTCCTGATAGATGTTTGTGTTTTATTAGATTAACTAATCTATTTTTATTGTTTCACCAGCAGAAAACCATACAAAAAAGACAAAACATGAATTCGTACCTGTTATTTTAGAAAGGCGAGGAAAGATGAAGGCTAATATCCAATTGCTTCTTTCCATACAACCAGATTATTTTCAAAATACTTGCCTATATGGTGTAAAAGGCTACTGGATTTGGCTAGTTAGGATGCTGCCACTTACTACCTTTGTGGATATGGACCAGTCATTTTACT
This sequence comes from Gracilinanus agilis, assembly GCF_016433145.1. Taxonomy (NCBI): domain Eukaryota; kingdom Metazoa; phylum Chordata; class Mammalia; order Didelphimorphia; family Didelphidae; genus Gracilinanus; species Gracilinanus agilis. The sequence goes on along the minus strand of NC_058135.1, from coordinate 169,474,621 downwards.
TTTGAGACCTCAGTTTCTTCTTTTGTAAAATGATAGACTATCCAGTTACACTAGATAGCCACTAAGACTCTTTAATTCTGAATCTATCATCTTTCTTAAAATTAGGTAATCCTTGACAGAGTATGTGACATTTCTCTAATTATCTAATTACAAAGGAGCATTCATTAAGCACTATGGGAAAATTGTGTAAGGAGCTAGAAGTCTTTAAAAAAATTGAAAAAGAGCCTTTGCCCTCAAGTACCCTATATTCTGTCAAGGTGATACAACTTATAAACAGAGTAATTTATATATGATAATTTAAAGAGAGAGAGAGAGAGAGAGATATGAATATCTTTCTGGAGTTGATCACTGTTTCTGTAACCCTTCTGCTGTCATCAAAGGTGGTAATTTCAGACAATCAAGGGCACAAAAAATCTATAAGCATTTTTGTGTCCCCTTTCTTTACAAAATAATTACTAATAAAATAGTTGAAACACAGTTTCTAAAATACTTTCCTAGCAAGAAAATAAAAGGGTTTTACTTCGTACTTTGAAGAGCTTTTTAAGGTTTAGAACAGCAAAACACACACACACACACACACACACACACACACACACACACACATCTCCCAAACATGAAAGAAATCTTTTTATTTTGAAATTTCTTGAACCTGGGAGCAGTCAGTTTGGAAGTGGTTTGTGATTTGGTAATGAAAATTGCACAATATACTAGCAAAATATACTAGTCCTTTCCCCTAGGAATCTATTCCAATAAGCCCTTCTGAGGTGGATCCAGCAGAAATTTCACCTCATTAGTTTCCCTTTCTCTTTATTTGGTTGTAATTTCTCTTTCAAATTCACATAATTCAGACCCTCATATAACTAATATAGTAGGTTAAAATTCTTTAAGATAAACATTTAATTTCTATAAATTATTCCATAAGGCAATATTATGTAAAAAATGTAAGATGGGGGTCATGATATCCTGATGACAAAGGTCTATTGGTCACTGATAGAGACGCAAAATAGAGTAGTTCAGATTGCTGTCAAGGAAATATATTTAATGATTTTACAATTCAATTTATTTATCTTGGGAAAATCCATTTGTTGTTTTTTCTTGGTCAAGAATTTGGGTGACTAATCACCATAGCCAATTGCATAGTATATTGCCATTCTTACCTTACCCACTCTAAACTAAATACCCAAGGAATAGGGGAAACAGTCACAGAGACAAAAGGAAAGACACAAAGAATTAAAATCCCTATTATACTGTTTCTGGAATGAGGTCTCCTGTAATTTTTGTCTGTCTCAATGCTACCTCCTATATCGAATTTCATTTTTTTAAATTTTTAAATATGTTTCCATGATTCATTTTCTTTCCCTTTCCTCTTCCCTCCCCACCTCCCAGAGCCAACAAGCAATTCCACTGGGTTGTACAAATGTTATCACTTGATACCTATTTCCATATTATTCATTTTTGCTACAGAGCTATCTTTTAAAACCTAAACCTCAAATAACATACCATATATGCATATGATAAGTGATGTCATATGTTTTTTTCTTTTTCATTTCTACTCCCCCAGTTCTTTCTCTCAATGTGGTTAGTATTTTTCCCATGAGTCCTTCAGGAGTGTCCTGGCTCATTGCATTGCTACTAGTAGCAAAGTCCTGTAGCCCCCAGTAGTGAGAATGCACCCCAGGATGTAAAACTTCTGAGTAGACAGGAAGTCGGGGGCTTTCCATTCAGCAAGGTTGTTGAAATAAACCCAAAACATCCCAGAATGCAAGGCCTCTGGGGAAGCCATTAGCTTAGAAGCAGTATTTCTCCTTAGCTTGAACCCAACCTTTTCTTCTCTCTGAATTATCAGGTGTTATGCCAAAAACCACTATATATGGTGTTTGGATTTTCTTGTCATATAGTATATATATGATATATATCATAATGTTTCTTTATACTAATTTCTTTATATTGATTTATTTTATTCATACTAATTTCTGCTTAACTGCTTTTTTCTTAGCAATTTCTGTCAAATAACTTGTGTTTTGATCTTTGTATTTATCAGTTCCATCTTTTTAAAATGATTTTTCTTCCATTGGCTTCTAGGAGACCCAATCATACCACAAAGTAAGAATGGTATTACCTTTTGAGAATTTTAGTGATGACATTTATATTAGCTTTGATATTGATAGACTGTACTAAATTTGTATTTCTTTTGCTTTCCACTTTATAACTAAAATGATTTTGTAGAAATATGTGGAAAAAAATAAGAATCTGCCTTTTTATCAGAATGCTTCCTGATTAGCTAAAAGTGAAACTGTGTCTGGAAGAATTAATCTATGCAATTTATATTAAGAATCTATATGGACAAATTCAGGAATTGTTGCATTAGTGGTCTAGATCATCTGAGCCTTTGACAAAAATGCATACCAAGACTTTTTGCTTCTGTGACCTCTGTGAAACCTCCCAACTTCTAACTAGAATCTAGAGAGGAAGCATTACATGCATAGCATACTGATAGTGGAACCAAGATAACAACAACAATAATAACAACAATAGCATCTATGCAGTGCTCACAATGTGCCCAGTCACTCAACTAAGTGCTTTACAAATATTATTTCATTTAATCAACACAACAATTTTAAGAGATAGGATCTATTATTGTTATAACCCCAGTTTTACAGATGAGGAAGTGGAGGGAAACAGGATAACTTCCTCTGGGTCATACAGCTAATAAATATCTGAGGTCAGAATTGGACTCTAGACCTCTGAACTTTGGGCATTATGGCTCTGTCTCCTACATCATCTAGCTGCTCTAAGTCTCCAGAGAGTTTTAGTTTTAAATACTACCCTCACATTTACAGGTGTGACCCAGAGACAAGACAAAACTCTAATGCTCACTGATCTATTATTATAGAGAAAGAAATTATAAAGGACTATTGATGATGGCTTTTATTTCATAACTCTGGATCTTCCTCTTTCAACAGTTCTGGTATGGCATGCAATACTGACTTTGCAAGGATTCTGTGACTAAAAAATTCTTACAATTTTGAGTTACCAGGTCCTGTTTAAGCATGAAGCACTATACTTAAATGATACCTCATAGAAATAAATAGTAGATTAAAAGAAGTGGGAAACAGGTAATTTTTAGATATACTTGAAAGACCTTCTAATGCCAAGGCTAAATTTCCACCACCTACTCATTATAATCTGGGTGAATGTAGGCATCAGAAAATTATTGAAAATTTTGACTTAATAAAAAAAGGAGAGAAACTATAATTTCACAGGGATAAAGAACAAAGGAAAGGAAAAAAGGAAAAAGAAATAAAATAAAAATGAATTCCATGTAAATATATGTAATATAAATGTTATAAATTTTTACTATATCATGAAATATCATTACCTATTTACAATAATGTACTATCATGTACTATGGTAATATAATAAATTATGTATGCATTGCTGTTATATTTAGTAAATATAGTACTAAATTTTAAAATCTTCATTTCAATTATGGAGATTATAAATAAAACCCTTCATATAGCATTTCTTTGGAATGGGGTTGGGTGGTGAAATGAGAACTATTTTCAGTGGCCATTTCAGTTCATTGTTTCTCTATTAGTTGGTACCTTTTTTTAAAATTGGGACCTATTGTCTTATTGGCATAAGAAATTCCATGATGTAGAAAATCCTTTCACTGATTCATATCAGCAATCCATGGTAAACTTGCAAAAGGGTTGCCCACAGTGCTATAGAATTAAGTAAAATGATTCACCTATAGTTGTTCAGTCAATATATGTCAGAGATAAAGCTCAAACCAAAGTCATTCTCATTTGGAGGAAAGCTCCCAATATACTATGTATATATCATCATGAAGCATGTAGAAATGTAGACATCATGTATTAGAAACTAAAATTGTAACTAAAATTAATATATTTATGATAAAGTTTCAAATTAAAATCAATTTAAATAAAAACTATTTAAATTTTAGGAACCTTAAACATAAACATTAGGTGGACCTAAGTCAGGAGTGGGATCCAAGCATTCCCTATAGCCATCCAGCTTCCCTTGGAACATCTCAAAGGTTAATGAACTGGGTGCAGCTGGGTAACTCAGTGGATTGAGAGTCAGGCCTAGAGTCTAGAGACAGAAGGTCCTAGGTTCAAATCCAGCCTCAGATACTTCCCAGCTGTGTGACCCTGGGCAAGCCACTTGACCCTTGTTGCCTACCCTAACCTCTCTTCCACCTATGAGCAAATACACAGAAGTTAAGTGTTTTTTTTTAAAAAAAGGTTAAAGAACTTCTAACCACATCAATTTCAGTTAAAATATTAATATTTAAAATATTATGAACAATATATAATGAAATATTCCCACACACATTTTAGGAGTGCATAAAACTCAGATGAATAAAAAGTTGCTTAAATAATAGAATCCACAACAAAATATCCCTATCTTTTTCTTTCCTTTTTTCAAAGATAAGTAGCTCTTCCTCAACTACTACACATTGTTATAGTTTTAGAAAATCAACCCAAACTTTCTAGTGATCTACTTTAAATAGCTTCAAAAAGAAACTCATGATATTATTAGGAGTACTAAAATACCTCCATTCACTGAGGCTTAAATTGTTTGGAATTATGATTATGATGTGTAAGGGTTAAATTTAATGTTTGAACAATAATTTTATGAAGTTATGTGGTTGTCAATATTTATTATATCTCCAGTCAGAAATTTATTTGCAAATAGAGAAGAAACAATAAAGAAGAGAAATGTGAGGGGATTAGAGAGACAATCTATCCTATCTTAATCCAGGAAGAGCTTAATTAGCTCTCAACCAGGAAGGTTGGTAGTAAGTAACCAGGAGGCCTCCTCCAAGATAGAAGCTAACCTCTCCAGAAAATAGGAAAGGAGTCAGCCTTTCACTCACCCCACAAAGTAGACCAGGATTCAGAGTCCAAGTTGAAGCCCAAGATCCAAGCTGCAGTCTCCAGTGAAGCTTTATGGTGCTAGAAATACCCTGAGGGCAGTGTTTGTGGGAACCAATTCTCACCTTCTGGAGGGGTAAACTATCAAAAGGCTCTGAAGGCGTCAACTCTGATCATAGGATTCACAAGTTTCTCAAGTTGTCACCCATTTTAGTAAGTGACTTGAGAACTCCTCCATCTAGTTCAAGCTTTTGTTGCTTGAATCCAAAAGTAGACAAAGGAGAGTTAATCCTATTTTCACAATCTAGCAAGGTACTAAGTAGTGGTACTTAAGTTATTGTTTAGCCAAGTGTTAACTCAAAATAGACAAAGGGAATACAGAAAAGAGAAAAAAGAATTCCCTTTCACAGATGATAGTGGTATACTGTACAAAGACAATGACATACAAAGATTACAGATAGAAAGATGAATGATAATCCTGTTCCACAAAGGAATTATAATCTATTTATTGGAAGAAACATGACTATAATTAAATATAATATAAATTAAAGTATAATTACATGCATAGGAAAATTTAAAAATGACATGAAACTTGAAATTCTTTCTAAAGTTTCTCCTTTTTTGGGTTATGGATCTATAGTAATCTTGAAACAAAATCTTTAGAGTATTTCTGAAAATCTTTAGAGTATTTCCTATGAAGTGCAAATTTGGGATAGAAATAAGATTTGTGAATTATATCATACTTAATAAAAAAGCAGAATAATAGAATGACAGGAACACTTTAAAATATCCTACTATTTGAAGATGAATTTTTATATATTTTTTCCTAAATTGCTTTGAACCTCCATAATTTGCTATTTTTCCTTTCTGAGTTAGAAATGCCAGGACTATTTTTTTTTGACAGATTATCTTAATTGGGTATATAGCTCTGTTCTGAAGTTCTTATCCTTCTAGTGATCAACTCTTTTCCTTTTGTGTGACACATTCTAATATATCATTTGTTCCTTTGCTGTTTTTTCTGAATCTCACTGGAGGACATTCCCTATAACCTAAAAGTGGGAGAAAACTAATTATATTTCCTGTCCATTCTTCTTGCATGCCCTGCATTGCAATTCTTGTTAAATTTTGCTATAGTAACATGTTTCATTCACATCATTACTTGTTCTAACAGTGTTTCTTTTCTAGTCTTGAGAATTTCACTGCTTTTCCTTCAGTGATCAATATCATAAATGATTCACTTCATTTGATGTTTAATGAATATTCTAATAATAAAGAAATTCTTATTTGACTGTATTTTAGTAAATGCTATTTATTGCTCTTGTAACATATCTTGATTTAGATTTAAATGAGGGAGAGCAGTTATGTAGCTATCTATCTAATCTATTGATCTATCTATCTATCCATCCATTGAATGTTTTTAGGTCCATACTATTATTGTCATCAACCTCATCACTGGCACATACATATATTTTTTATTGGAAAAAGTAACATATTTGTACTGTCTCCTTTGATTCTAACAATAGGATATCATTTTATATTGTTTTATATTTTATTCAGTATATTGTATATATGTATATATATGCATATATATGTATATATATCTATCCTTTGAATAATAGACTGAATCACTGAATAGAATCTTATATTTATAAGTGACTCTTAAAGTCTTAGTCTGAAATATGAAATATCTCCTAAACATCTTTGACAACTGGTCATCTAGTTATGGCTTTAATAATGGGAAAATTCATTACATACCAAATTAGCCTACCTAATTTTACACAGTTCTAATTTTTAAGAACTTTTAATTTAATTGACCCCAGATATTCCTCAATGTAATTTCTACATATTCCTCTTAGATTGGCTTTGGGGTACAAATCAGACAAATTTAATCTCTCTTCTACATAGTAGCTGTTTAAATACTTAAAGAAAATTGTGTTTCCTCAAGTCATTTATTCTCCAGATTAAGTATTATCCTATTTAATTCTTTCAAACAATATGTAAATATGACCGACTCTGAAAAATCATAATTCTTGTCATCCTCTTATTTTATTTTAATTATTTTTAAAAAATGAAAAAATAAATTATATTCATAAAAATAATTTCTTTAAACATAGCCTTAAGAGATGAATACATTATTCTAAATATACTCTTTCTAGGACAATGAATATTAGTACTAAAACCTCTTTCATTCCGAATAGCATGCCTCCCTTCCTCTAAGATTTGAGAGCATATGCCATTGTTGACTTACATTAAGATAGTAGACTCCAAAAAGCCAAGTGTTGTCTAGAAAAATTATTGTCTATCAAAATCTCCCTCATTTTTATTTGTGAAGTTGATTTTTCTTGTATGCAAATATAGAATTATATTTTGAATTTGTCTTTATTAATTCTCATCTTGTTAGATTGTACCTTCCTCAAACTGTGTCATATTCAAATATGCCTATTCTCCAATATTTCAAATATTTGTTAGAGAATTACTAAATCTTTACATTTCACAAAGATGACTTGTATATATTCATACCATTCATGGGTTAAAAAATATTGCATGAAAGATCTACTTGGGGTTTCCCTCTAAGATGACATCAACATCAATCCAATATGAGTACTCTTTGGGCCTTGTCATTCAAATAGTTTCAAATTGACAAAAATCTAATCTTTCTTAGCTCAAAGGTTCCCAGTGTTTAAAATGAAGTTTACATCAATGTTAGTCACTTGGATGAGTAGTCATACTATTGGTTTGCTTCCATATGTATATTGCTAAGGGATTTAAAAAAATAATTTATATTCTAGTAATCATAATACCTATAGTTGTTTGTGAAAATGTGTCACATAATTATGTCTATAGAAGGGATATTTATTCATTTACAGTACTGAGTCAATTTATGAGTTTGGCTAATGTATTAGTTTAGAAGCTGAAATAATTTCCATTCCTTCCTTAGTTTCACAGCTTGAGAACCACTTATGTTATGAGAAATAAAACAATTAATATTATTTTCAAAAAGATTACATTGATAAAGCAAGTCAATCACAATTTTAATAATTAATACTTTCTTTTCCAAATATTAAAAAAACAACTTTCAATCCTTTTTTCTAAAATTTGCCAAGCATAGCATTTAAGATTATTAGATTATAATTTGCAATTTCTAAAATCTCTCATTTAAAACAATTCATTAAAATTTGCCTTTTCTAGTCTTGCAGTTCCCTTCTCATTTTCCACAGTATTTCTTTAATCATTAATTAAGATTTGGCTATCACATTTGAAAATTCACTTAGTACCATAAAATGTAGTTCATCTGAGCATGGCACAAAAATTGCATGCAGGAAAACTAGGTCCTCTCTAATTCCCTCCTTAGTTCTCTTGAACTTCATTTTCATGCTAATATATGTGTTCCACATTACTCTTTCAAAAGATCATCTCTAAATGCTTATATCTTTAAATAAAGAGCAGATCAATGAAATGACCATACAACTAAAAAGCTAGAAGAGAAAAACAATCAATTAAAAATACCCAATTGTAAATCTGGAAAATCAAAAGAGATCCATAAAACTGAAAGAAAACCATTAAACTATTAAATAAGATAAGGATCTTGTATTATAGGAAAAAATAGATAAACCATTGGTTCATTTGATTGTTTTTCTTAAGAATCCTTACCTTCCAACTTAGAATTAATAATGTGTGTTGGTTTCAAAGCAGAAGAGTGGTAATGGCTAGGCAATGGGGGTTAAATAACTTGCTGAGTATCACACAGCTAGGAAGTGTCTGAGCCCTATTAGATTCCAGGACATCCAGTCTCTAGGCCTGACTCTCAATCCACTGAGCCACCTAGCCTCCCCTGATTAACTTGATTGAATAAAGAAGAAAACAGAATTCCCAGTATCAAAAATAAAAAAAAAAGATAAACTCAACAAGCATTGAAGAATAAATTAAAGCAATTTTGGAAGTTATTTTGCCCAACTCTGGGCACACCTGACACTGTAAATGAAATAAATGAATACTTACAAAAATATGAACTACCCAGATTTACAAAGGAGGAAATAAATACCGAACCTCATCGGGCAAACAGAAAATGAATAGGCAATTTAAGAATTCCCTAAGTAAAATGGCCCAGGGCAAGATGGATTCAGAAGTTAATTCTAGCTAACATTCAAAGAACAAGTAACTCCAATAATTTATGTAAACTTTTTGGGAAAATAGGGGAAGAGGGAATACTCCCAAAATTTTCCGACAGAACTATGGTACTGATACCAAAAATCAGGAAGAGCAAAAATATAATGAAAACTACAAACCAATCTCCTTAATGAACACTGATGTAAAAATTTTTTAAAAAGTATTACCAAGAAGATTTTAATATTACATCACAAGAATCATACACCATTATTAGAAAAGTTTTACATCAGGTATGTTGAGATGTCTCAAAATTAGAACCCACCAACCATCTCCTGAAAGATCAGGATTACAAACAAGAACAATGTTCCCAGAAAAAAATTAACCTAATCTTCCACGATAAAAAATTAAGTAATTAAAATTTAATGAAATAGAGGACTTCTCAGCATTCCTATACAAATAAAAAACACAGAGATGAAAGAAAATGTATTGAGAAATTCAAGAATCAAAAAAGCATTGTTGCTGGGAATGTTATTCTTGTTTGAAATCCTAGCTTCATTGTCTTTTTGAATATCATATTACGTATTCTCCAGGCCTGTTATGTTCAAGGCTATAAGGTCCTATGTAATCCTGACCTTGACTTAATTATTTTGAATTGTTTCCTTTTTGTTGCTTACAGTAATTTTAATTTGGACTGGAACTTTTTAATTTGAATATAATAGACCTGGGAAGTCTTATTTTGGCAGATCTTTCAGGAGATGGTTGATGGGTTTTTCCAATTTCTATTTTCCCCTTTTAATTTAAGGATATCAGGTCAATTTTCCTAATGATTTCACATAATATAAAGCACAAGCTCTCTTTTTTTTAATCTTAGCTTTTGGGTATTCCAAAGATTCTTAGATTGCCTCTCCTGGATCTATTTTCCAGATCATTTGTTTTTCCAGTGAGATATTTCAGATTTTTTCCATTTTTAAATTTTATCTTGTTTCCCAATTTCTGATGGATTCATTAGCTTTCATTTAGTCAATTCTAGTCATTAGGTCCTTATTTTATCCCTTGTGCTTTTGTTTTGTCTTTTCCATTTGACAAATCCTACTCTTTAAGAAGTTGTTTTAATTTTTTTTTTAATTTTTGTTAATGGAGCTTTCATTTCCATTTGTCCCATTTTAGTATTTTGGGAGTTGTTTTATTCAGATTTTTCCCTCTATTTCCATTTCTCATCCTAGTTTTTAGGGAGTTGTTTTTAGAGAATTTTTTCCCAAACTGTAGATACTTTTATAAATTATTTAATGTTTTAAATTCTTTTCATATTTTTTAAACATCTTTTTGGGACCCAACCCCTTTCTCCTTTTATTTTGAGGCCTCACATGCTTCTTTTTTTGTCAATATTGTCTTTTCTGAGTTTGTATTTTAATCTTCTCTGTCACTAAAAGAACTTTATAAAGTTATTTTTTTCTTTGTCTTTTTCTCTTTCTCTAGCATTTTTTGTTATTATATCTGTTTGTTGAGGGTCTGTTCTTCTCCTGGGATAGACTTGCAGGTTAATATTTTTTTTTCTGATGATTGGGTTATGCTCAGTTGTCACTGAGTTTCTCAGTGTACATTTTGAGGTGGTGGCCTGACTGGCTTCCTTTGGAGAAACTTGCAATTGTTATGTCTAGTTGGATTCACCTCCCTCTCCTTCCAGTTCCCTGGTTTTCTCATAGGCTAGGATAATCCCAGCTCTTATACTGCCCCAGGACTTGCAGAAGTCGATTGGACTTGTCTTCCACTGTGCCACTTAGTTGCTTCTGACCTTGTAACAGTGCATTGAGCTGTTCCATGTTCTGTCTATTCCCCTGGTTGTCATACTCCTTTTGCTATTCTTCCTTTTACTTGGTTCCTCCTGTTTTATTTTGAGACAATTTATTTTATTTTTTTCATGAGTGAAGAGCATGTGGATAAGGGAGCTTATCTTACTCTACCATCTTAGCTTCCAGCATAAACTTTCTCCCTGCATTTTCAAAGGCTGTTTCCCATATCTGAAATGCTTACTCATCAAATGAACCTCTTGGAATTATTTGTTATCTTTAAGACACCCCTTAAGTATTGTATGCTTTGAGAGGTCTTTCTTGAATCATCCATTCTTTAACGACCTCTTCAACCTCCTTTACTCTTACTAAATGACTGTATAAATCTCCAGTGGTTGCTTGAACATGCTTGTAATCCGCTAGTAAAATAAATGTCCCCTGAAGGCAGGTATTCCCTCAGCACCTAGAATACTAAAGTGGCTTAATAAATGTTTGTTGATTATTTAATACTTTATAATCCTGGTTTCCAATCCTGAGTTAATAATGCAGCTACTTTTTGCGATGGCATATCACTTAATAAATCATCGCCACTGAAGTGATCTAAGACTGTTCATATATATCTCAAAAAAGACTGACAGTCCCTGAAAGTCACTTAGTGATTTATATGATCAAATCGAATGTGTAGATTATGAGATATATAATTCTAAGTATCATCCAGTCTATTAATGCTCATCTTAATATGTTAAGGAAAACAGGGCATAGTTCATCAGTGGATGCTTTAAAGAGATAATATATGTATCTTTAAAGCATATGTACAATGTGTATGTATAAATATATATATATATATATATATATATAAATGAAGAGTTTTGCAGACTTTATTGGCTCTCACTTCTCAACACACTAAAACATCAGAAATTCTTGTGAGGCTTAATAAAACAATCAATGAACTAAAGTCTGAACCTTATAAGCTTTCTCCCATCCTCAAAATTTCAAGATTCTTTGACATCACAACAAAACCGTGAAAAACAAATGACTGATCAATTATTTAGTG
>NC_058135.1:169248321-169403198 GCF_016433145.1 Gracilinanus agilis | reverse complement strand
TTTCTTGATTCAGGGAGTTAGCTAGTTTCTTTTCCTGAAATTACTCTCAAAAAAGTTTTTTTTTTTTTAAATTCTTGAATTTTACAAAAATTATACAAAAGGAGTGAAGAAGGGAAACCCTAGGCATGGTGCTAAGTACTGGGGATAGAGAGAAAGGCAAAAGTAGTATGGCTCTCAAAGAGCTCATATTATGTATATAAACATATATATATATATATATGTATGTATGTATGTATGTATGTATATATAAACATATATATACACAAATACACATGCTTATATATGTATATTTAAATGCAATATATGTACAATCTATCTGACAAATTAGAGATCATCTGAGAGAGTGGCCACTAACATCAAGGACAATCTAGAAAGTCGTCTTTTAGAATTTGAACTGAAACTTGACAGAAGCCAAGTAAGCCATGAATTAGAGATAAAGTGGTAGATAAATCTAGAAATGTTATATAGATTGTGGAGTTGGGAGATGGAGTGTGACAAACAGGAAGGAGGCCAGTGTCACTGCTTCTTAGAGTATGTGGCGGGTAGAAAGGTAGAAAGTAAGGTACAAGAAGATTGTAAAATCAGAAAAGACTAGGTAGAAAAGGAACAAAAAAGTCAGAAGAATTTATATTTGATCTTGGACATAATAGGTAGCTAATAGAGTTTATTGAATTGGGGAATAGTATAGTCAAACCTTCAATAAGGGAAGATCATGTTGATACATGAATGGAGAATAGACTAGAATAGGGAGACATGAAATAGAAAGACCACCTAGAATGCTATTGCAATAACAAAAGTAATCCTGGATGAGGTGATAAGAGACTGCAGAAAGTTGATACCAATGCCAGAGAAGATAAGGGGCAATATGGGAGGAATGCTGAGAAAGCAGAATCTATAAGACCTAAGAACAAATTGAATAATGGGAGAGGGATGAAAGTCAGGCATTAAGCCTCAAAAGAATAAACTTCAATTTATGGCATTTTAGACAAAGATATTTGGAAACATCAATCCTGCCTCGTATATAGCTGACTTGCCAGGGCTTCCTGCATATTGTAACACTAAGTGATAAATATGAACAGAGAAAACTGTATATTTTAAGTAAATAAATTCTTAGTGGGAAAGTATTTTTTATTTTGTTTTTGTTTTCCTTTCCGGATAACTCAGAAACAGCATCATATTTCTCAGACTACTTAATGTCAAATAAATGGTTTATTTATGTTTTCATCAAACAAAGAGAACTGGTTAACATTTCTCTGATGATTATGCTTCAAACTACTGTTTGTTATTACCAAAAGAGAAAACAGATTAGATGGCTAGTTATAACCTATACAGAGCAACCTTAACGTCAAATTATACCACGTAAAATTGTTCAATTCTATAGCAAAGGTGAGACAACTAGGTGGCACAGAAGAAAAGCAAGGAGTCTGGGATCAAGAAGATCTGAGTTAAAATCCAGCCTCAAATATTCATTAATTCAGTTACACTGAACAAGTTCATTTAACCCTGTTTGCTTCACTTTCCTTATTTATAAAACGAGCTGGAGAGGAGATGGCAAACCACTCTAGTATTTTTGCCAATAAAACCCCAAAATGGACACAAAGACTAAGAAACCCTTGAAACATCTGAACAACAACAAACTAAAGGCGTGGCCTGTATATCATTTTCTTCTCATCTCCTAATCATATTGGTTCCAGCACAGTACCATCTTTACCTTCCTCCACAATAATCTTTTATTAAATCCTAGATGCCTTAGTTCTGATAAGTGATCATTTACCTTATGTTTTCCACGAACCAGTCAATCATTTACAACACTTTCTGACCATTTCCATACTATATCCTAGAGAGTGTAAGTCCTTTCTTCTCTTTTCTAGACCTTCTACATACATGTTTTCCCCATTAATATGTAATCTCTTTGAAGACAGGTCTGCCAGTATTTGTACCCTTAAAACTTGGCTTCTACATGGCACAAAAAATCACTTAATATTCCTATCTATCTATCTATCTATCTATCTATCTATCTATCTATCTATCTATCTACCTGCCTGTATGACAGACCTTCTATCTGTCTACCTATGTCTTTCTTCCTTGAGTTTATTATTTTCTAAAGGAATAGTTTCCATTCTCTTTCACACCATCTTATTTGAATAATTGGAATCTTTTTTCCACAGCTAAGATTCTCTGCTAATCTATAACCCTTGAAAGGCTATATTGTGACATTGTCTCATATGTTATATATCCAAGCCCCAATTTGTACAAATCCTGCTATAAGATATATGTTGGGATATATTAAAGAAGGAACAAACTTTACATGCATCATCTCATTTGCTTCTCTCAAAAAACTATTTTAAAAGCTAAAGTTAATGTTCCCATGTTAGAGATAAAGAAACTGAGACTGAGAAAGCTAAAGTGATACACCTGGGATTACATGTTACCTGAGATAAGATTCAAATAATTATACTCCACTGCTTTTGTAATTATTAATTTTTCTTCCTTGAGAAATAGTCATTACAAATTTAGACTCTATCAAGTAGACATATCAAATTTCATTATCTTTGTTAAACCTCCTAAAGGCTATTAGGATATAACATAGAAAGGCAGTAAGAATCCTTGAATTGAAAAATAGCTTACAAGATTTGAGGATTTGGTTAAATAGAATGCATTGACCCTAATACTGGGACTCATAAAACAGTTTCATATTACCAAAATTCATTTGCTTTATCACAATGTAATGGTTACATGGTATTCCATGCATTTTGACTCCTATTAAATTTTGGGGAGATTTAACAATATTGATGCCATTTCTATGTTGTACTTTAATTTTGATATTTTTCTTTAAATGTAGTTTCATTAGATTTTTAAAAAATTATATTTGATCAGTGATGGATATAGAATTTTAAGAAAAAGTAAAGATTCCCCTAGAATGAAAGAAATTCAAAAAGCTGAATCTCTAATCTTGTAGGTAAATTTAGAAACTTCCTGCAAATAACCTATAGGAGAGTGTGGCATAGTAGATAAAATGCTAAACTTGGAATTAGGGGACCTGGGATCAAGTTTTATCCTCAATACACATTATCTCTATGAAAAGTCACTTAATCTCTCTCAGCTTCAGTTTCCTCTTCTAGCAGATGGGCATAATAATATCTGTATTACCTTACTGGATGGGTTGTAAGTGTTTTATAAAGTTTAAAAATGAAATGAAATATATATATATATATAAATTCCTTCCAAAGGCTATTAGGATTATAAATCTTTTTTTTCCTTTAAAAAATCAACCACTCTTTTTTTTAGTATAAAGAAATAAAAATGTATTGCCTAATGAAGATTATTAGTTTAAAATCTACAGTAATTATTACAATTAATGAGAAACCAAACTCTAAAACAGAAGCTATATTTTTAGAACTGAAGAAAATTTAGTGTTTTGATTATGAATTAAAATTGAAAGATAAAGGCCAGCTTTTATTGATTAATATTAAGATGGTATTGTAAAAATAAAAGAAATGATGTTATGTTTAAACACTATTTGCCTAATAGGAAAAACAGGATCTTACCATGTGAATATTTCAAAATTTCCATTAATGACCTCAACTTACCCGCAAAGGAAACCTGTGTTATAGGTGAAGGACCTCATGAAGAAATAGGAGTTAGAAGGTGAATTTATCGTCAGATTTGTCTATCCCAGCCAATCCATTTTATAGATGACAAAACAAAACTACCAAGAAATGATGCAACTTTGAATACACTCATACAATTAGTGTTACAGATAGGACTGAGACCCAGATTTGTTGTCCCTTGACAAGGATTCTTTCTACTAGATCTCACTGTCTCCCACAAAAATTGATGTACCCAGCCTAGACAAATACAAAATCTTATTTAATCTTCAATGGAGTTTAGTGAATCAAAGAAGCATTTCAACAACCTCAGGACTGACAATTCAATATTTCAGTTGCATTTTGCCCATAGTTTTCTCTCCTTTAACTCTCATCATAAGAATTGAAGAAATTCAAGAACTAGTTGAAATAATATAAAAGAAAAAGGACATGCCTTCTTTCATTTTCTGCCTGTGCTAGACAACCAAAATCATGAACAAAATCATGTATAATTATATATCCACCATGTTCAGAGTAAAGTTGAGATAAAGTTTAAAAAAAAACCTCTAAGAGTTATACCCTTCTACTCAAGAGCTAATAGGTAAAAGGAGAAGGATAAGACACAAGAGAGAGGGATATAATAGAGTTGTATATAAACACATTTTGTGTCAAATGTATGCAAGAAATATATAGAATAAATGGAAGGTAATCTGACAAGACAAAGAACTAGTAAACTATAGAGAGTCCTCAAAAAGATGGGATGAAGGAAGCCAGGGAAGCTGAGACAAAAATGAGTAAGTAAGAAGTGATTTGGGGGCTTTGGAAATGCTTAGTGCAAAGACACAGATATAGGAGATGGGAGGTTCAGGGAACATCACACAGACCAGTGTTTCTGGGCCATAGAGTGTATGAAGGGGAATAAAATATAAATGATGGAAAACTAGGAAGAGAGTAGGTTACAAACAACTTCATATCTAAACATGGAGGCAATGAGAGAAATCTGAGTTTTTGATTAGAATTTTGATGTGCCCGAACTATGCTTCAGAAAAATCACTTTGGCAGCTGAGTGGAAGATTATAGTGGAAGGACATGTGAATAAGGGAAATCAATTAATAGGCTTTTTTCAATAGTCCAAGTGAGAGGTTTTGAATGCCTAAACTAGATGGTGGCTTTATCAATAGGGGGACATAGACATATATAAGAGGTGCTATGAACATAGGAGGAAAGAAAACACTATATCAAAAAAAAAAAAAAAGAGCTGGATTTTTACTTACTACAAAACAGGGAACCAAGAAAGTTTTCTAAACAGAGAAGAAGACTAACATGGTGAGATTTATGCATAATAAGTATTATTCTGACAATCACATGATGGTTGATTGTGCAAGATAAGAACTAGTAAAAACATGGAAACTAAAGGAAAATATAAACCCAAAGCTCATGTATTTATCTGAATAGTTAGTAATTAGGACCTGCAGTAGAATGATAGGAATGTGAAGGGAGAGGAAGACATCAGTATTATGAAGGTGAAACAAATGTGGATAGACACTGGGCAACAAATGTATGGGAAAGCAAAAGTCAAAGACAACTTGAAGTTAAAGATATGTGAAATGAGGTGAATAATTATGGGACCACGAACAGAAAATGTAAGATCATAATGAGCAGTAGGTTTAGAAAGAAAGATAAAAAATAAAAATATTAGTCTAGGGAAGGTTTAGCTATCAATAGTACATTTAAGTGGGATGTCCCAAAACAAGGATGGACCTAAGTATGTACTTAAGTTCAGGAAGGAAAAAAATCATGGCTTGAGATACAAATTAAATTATTTTTATTTTTAACAAACATTCATTTATGTGTAAACATATATATGTAAACGAAGTATTAATATTATACATATGCACATGTATATATAAATACATATATATCTCATTGTTGTTGGGTTTAGCAAGGTCATTAAGAGATCATATATATCAATCACTAATCAAAGAAAAAATCACCAATTTCGATCAATCTTTACAACTAGTGGCAGCCATTATAAACCCAAGACACTATCCAATACATACTGTGGAAAACACAAGGGAAATAGTGGAGTGGTTGGAATATTGTGGGCCCAAGAAATTGAAGATGAAGTACCCCTAAGTGAACTTTTGAGATGGTCCAGAGTTCTGACTTCAGGAACAAAGAGCCAATTCAAAAACACTACAGAATAAAAAACTAGGGCTAAGCAATGATATGTACTGAATATAGGCGAGAACAATATAACAGGGTTTATTGAGACTGATTAAAAACAGTGGTATTTCTTAAAGTAATGAAATATTGAAAGAGCAATAGAAAGGGATTTCTTTTTTATTTTACTTGTTGAATATAATATTGATGGTGGTAGTCTTTTATGGATAGTCATAAGGAAAATGCTTATAAATTTTCTCCTTTCTATGCTCAGTATTAAACATTAAAGCAATGCTTATGTGGGAGATAAAGGTATCTCTGCTTTGTAAAATATATTGCACATAATTTTTATAATATTGTATACACAGTAAAATATATATCTACCTACCTAGCTACATATTATGTTTATTTTACTGTTTGACCCATCATGGTAGCATGAGTATGAATTGATAGAGCTAATATTTCAAGTACATTAAATATATATATTTATAATGTAAACATAGAAACCATAGAAACCCAGATTAAGATGGACTGTTCTTTTTATAAAGTATATAATGACCAAAGGTATAAGGTAACTTAACATTGCTGGCATTAACTTAAGAATCAGGCTTCTTGGAATATATCATTCATTTTAATTAAACAAGTATTTTTAATGAGGATTATACTAGACTACTACTTGTAATGATTCATTTATAACTCTTCAAGTGACATAATGTATGCAGTTCCCCAAATTTCAATGGTAAGTTTGTCAAGGGAAAGACATGTTAAAATAGTAAACATTAACATAGTATCTTATGTTTAAAAAGTGCTTCACATGGTTTCAGAGAAGCTGAGACCTACTTCAAGACTCTAGTTGTGACATCTTAACATCAAATGGTCTCAAGTGCCAATGTTCCCTGTTAAAGATTATTTCCTTGGATTTAAATGATGACCTTTTTCAATGGTCCCTTTATTTTATTTGTTTTAAGGAAATATCACTATAACACCAGTGTTGAAGTATTTTAAAACAATCAAACAAAACCAGAAGGTACATAGTCCTAGAAAGGAATAGGTAAATAAGGATGAGAAACAAATATAAAAGAGTATTGGATCAGAACTGGAAGGAAACTTAAAGAAACATTTATTCCTCATCCCTCAGTTTATAGATGAAAAAAAAAACCTGAAGGCAGGATCATTTAAATTATCATAGACAGAAAAGATGGAGATACTATAGACTAACACTGTCTCCTTTTAAACTTTGCTTAGTAGTAGTATACAATGGAACAGCCATAATATAATATTAATCATGATATCATTATTCTGGACTACAAAGACTCAAATAACTTGATCTTATTTTTCTTTATAGCCTTCAAAATTGATATTACAGTTAGAGGGGACTTTCTTTCTCTTCCTATTTTATAGATAAATAACCAGCATTCAGCATGAATGACAGCTGATTTGACATTGATTTTCCTTGTTCTTAAGGATTTAGCAAATTATTTTTTGTTTTAAATACCAATGTAGGGGGGCATCTAGGTGGATCAGTAGATTAAGAGCCAGGGGCAGATATTGGAGGGCTGGGTTGAAGTCTAGCCTCAGACACTTCCTAGCAATGAGACTCTGGGTGAGTCATTTAACATCCTTTGTCTAGCCCTTTCAACTCTACTGCCTTGGAATCAATGCACAGTTTTGATTCTCAGATTGAAGGTAAGGGTTTTAAAAAAATATAATTTAATAATGTAGTAATTTCATAATTAGTAATAAAGTAAATGTAGTAAAGCAACTTTCATTTTAAAAACAAATACATTGATATATACATCAATTCTCTCTCTCTTTCTCTTTCTGTCTCTCTGTCTCTTTCTCTGTCTGTCTGTCTGTCTGTCTCTTTCTCTCAAATATATCTCTCATGCATACATGCATTCACACAACCTCCTCAGGCCTCTCTCATATTATTGTGGAAAGAGGTTCTTCTTTGAGGTAGGAGCTGAGAGTTCATGTCCCACATCCTTTATTTACTACCATTATAATCTTTAGCAAGTCTCCTAACATCTTTGGGCCTCCATAGTGATACCAGAAAAATGATAAAGTTTGATTAGATAACTGTCAAGTTCCTTCTAACTATGAATGCTTGCTTAAGATGTTTGCCCAAAACAGTATATCATTATTCAGCTTTTCATATGTAACTGAGAGACTAAAAACATTAAAAAAAACCTTAGTTGTTTTTTCCCTTGAAATTATAACACCTCAAGGCAAGAAACCACTTAATTAGTTACAAATTACTTTAAAAATACATTACTTTAGGAACTTCATTCAAGATTGCTTTCATTAAAAGCTATTTCTCACTCTTCATATTAATTTATGACTTACCATATTGATTGGATCAACAGGTCCAATGCTGTTAACATAAACATCAGTTTCAATTATTGTGGGTCTCACTGAAAATTAATAACATCAAAAATAGTCACAGATATGATCAGCTGTGTAGGGTATAAAATTCAAATTAGTGACATAAAACTATTTAATTGCATCAAATAGGTCCATGTTAATGAGTTTTTTTAAGGAATCATATAAGATCTTTCAACTTACTATCTGTTTTAGAATCTAGAACTGACAGAATTCTAGAATCTAATATCATAAATTTGTACAACTTGATAATAGGAAAGAAAAGAAAGATTGGTAGAAAGGAGAAAATGAGAGGAGACAACAAAATTTAAAAAATCAAAATTAAACATCTAAGCAATGTAATTGTAAAATAGATCACATTGATAAATCAATACATTTGAAAGAGACCCTTGATCTAATACCTCCTATCTAATGTAGAAAACTCTACTATAATCTCCCTGACGGTAGATACTCTAGCCTCTCTCTGCTTGAATGTATCCAATGGCAGGGAGCTGATTGCTTCAAGTCAACCCATTTTAATGTTAGACAGCTGTTAGAAAAATCTTTCCGCTATGGAAGTGAAATCTTAAAATTATTAGTCCTAGTTCTGCCCCGGTGAGATAAAAGGTAAAAAGACTAAGACTAATGCATTTTATGTATTACAAGATTTCAAATAATTGCATAGTGTTACTACTTTTTGCTAAGTTTCCCATCTTCAGATTAACTTACCTTTGTTTTCTTAAATTATTAAATTTAATGGATATGAAAAAATCAGTAAAATGATGGCACAATATTTTTTCTTCCTTCATTACAGTGCAGCCAGACCATTTGGTCTCAAATGCTGCAAATCTACATGTTTTTCTTGAGAAAGTTTAAATGGCACAGAAGAAAATAAAGATATAATATCATAATGAGATTGAAGAATCAATTCTCAGTGAATGTACCTTTAAAAAGTGAAAATACTAAAGCTCTGGGAAAACAAACAATAGCAAGAACTTCTTAATTAGTTTTTATTGAAAAAAATTGACTAAACACATTTACACATATCCATCCATATGGTTTTCCCATCTCTACATTGAAAAAAAAATCTGTGACTATGGTAGAATGGTAGGACTAGAGTACAGGAATGAGAGATAGAAATAATTGGGTTCTGCTAGGCTTTGACTCCATTAACATTGTACCTCACCAGGACAAACTGATAAAGTGAAATCTCATCACCATGCAGATTGAGTCTGCTTTTGATACTCAAAACATACTCAGGGGGGGCAGCTGGGTAGCTCAGTGGATTGAGAGCCAGGCCTAGAGACAGGAGTTCCTGGGTTCAAATCCGGCCTCAGACACTTCCCAGCTATGTGACCCTGGCCAAGTCACTTGACCCCCATTGCCTAGCCTTGCCTCTCTTCTGCCTTGGAGCCAATACACAGTATTGACTCCTAGACGGAAGGTAAGGGTTTAAAAAAATACATTCTCAGCTTGCCTTTCCCTACTAATTAGAATGATGGAGATGGAAAAAATAAGCTCCTCCCAAAGCCATTCTTTATAGAGGGCTCAGTACATTCCAAGGGCAGTTAGGTGTTGACATGGATAGAGTAGTTGGCCAAAAAGTCAGAAAGACTTATTTCCCTGATTACAAATCTGACCTCAGAGGATTACTAGCTGTTGGACCCTGGGGAAGTCACTAAACCCAGTTTATCTTATTTCCTCATTTTTAAAATGATCTGGAGAAGGAAATAGCAAACCTTTCCAATATCTTTGTCTAGAAAACCCCAAATGGGGTCACAAAGAATTGAACAAAAGTGAAAATGACTGAAAAATAAAATGTGCCACACACTGTGCTAAGCACTCTTAGGGCAGCTCGGTACCACAATGGAAGGGTGCTAGGCTTGGAGTCAGGAAGACTCTTTTACCTGAGTTCAAATTTGGCCTCAGTTATTTCCTAGCTATATGACCATGGGTCACACCTAACCCTGTTTGCATTAGTTTTGTCATCCATAGTAGGAGCTGGAAAAGGAAATGCCAAACCACCCCTTTTATCTTGGCCAAGAAAACCATAAATGGAATCAATATGAGTCAAATATAACCAAAAATGATTATTATCATCATTAGTACTTTCCACGTAATTCTCCATATCCCATTAATATGTCTTCTTGGTTTTGACTCCACAAATAAGTCTCGTGTTCTGGTGCTTCCCCAACACGCAGTTTTCAAAATCATTTTTAATTTTATCTATTAATTTATAAACTTGAGTGTAAAGATTTTCTTTCTTTGTCTGATTTGCAACTCTAATATTTAATATAGTGCATAGCACATAGTAGATGTTTAATAAATGCTTATTTAAATGTATTCAAACATCTAAAGGGAAATGGGATACTCATGGTAGATGCAAGTAAGCTATAACAGAGTGCTGATCATGATTTGCAAAAGTCACAAGTATGTCTTGGATATTCATCATCAACCAGATGTGTGCCAAGAAAGAGGGATAATGAATTTTATCATTTTTTATATTTATTTTATTGAGATTATGTAATAATTGATAAATTTCCATTAGTACCATAAGTATATTATTATCCTTTATTCATGATCAATTTTGTAAAACTTCTTGTCAATAACTATTTTTTTAAGAAAAAAGGATTTTCTACATTGAAATTATCTATAATATATATTTATATATGTAAGTGTATTTGTATTTATTCTAAAAGATCAAATGTAAAGACATTTATCTGATGTGCCAAGTAAACAAGAGAAGCAATAAGTAAAGATAAATCCCTCAGTTAATCCCCTTTTTATTACAAATTTTTAAGAGAAATAACCTTTATGTGTACTGATTTTTTAACCTTAAGAATTTTACAAAGTTTGCAATGGAACTTCAGTATTTGAAATCAAAAGGCCAAATTTATTCTCTGTAAAATTCACCCTCATTGGGTGACACAAAGCCCTTTGGGAAGCTCAAGAAGTCACTTCTTGAAATTCTAATTTATCACATCTTACTGGTTCCTTCTCTGTAGAAACAGAAAGTATCTTTGTTAAATGAATTTAATTTGATTTGAAATCAGGTCTTCCTGACTCCAGGCCTGACATTCTATCCATTTTGCTATCTAGTCTAATACACATTTATATACATGTATATGCAACACAAAATATAACCTGTATTGAAGGTGAAGCAAAAAGCAGAATCTACTCAGGGTATTGTAATAAGTCTTCTTCCTTCGTCCTGAAGTCTCAAGCTCTCTCTAACCAGTTCAATCATGGCCCAAGACTGAGAAAGATGTCCCAAGATACATTTAATGTTTTATAACAGTTTTATACTTAAAGTTTTCTTCAAAATCCTATAAATTTAGGTAGTATAAATATTTTTTAAATGATTTCACAGATGAGGAATCAGAGACTGTTTTAGTACTTCCTGGGATTTATACATTCCTATATGATATTATATTATTAGAAAAGATGAAATTCACAAAATACTATGAAAGAGAGAATTCTAAATATCAAAATAAATGGAGGCAGATAAGTTTGGGAAAAGGATTCCTCATATTTGTTGACACTGATTTTCATATAAACTCAATCTAAGACATATATACATATATACTTATATATATTAACAAA
This sequence comes from Gracilinanus agilis, assembly GCF_016433145.1. NCBI lineage: Eukaryota > Metazoa > Chordata > Mammalia > Didelphimorphia > Didelphidae > Gracilinanus > Gracilinanus agilis. The sequence goes on along the minus strand of NC_058135.1, from coordinate 169,391,484 downwards.
TAAGAAATGGGCAGGCATTGGATGAGACAAGGTCTTTGAAATAATGTTTCATCTCTTCTTTTATAGGCAAAAAGTCTGTAAAACCGTTGATACTCTTTGACCTAGAAAATATACTACTATGTCTCAATTCCAAAGGGATCAAGAAAAAAGGACCAATATATACCACAATATTTATGGTAGCTTTTTTTTTTTATAGTGGCAAAGCATTAGAAATTAAGGTGATACTAGACATGAATAGGCAATTTTCAGGTAAAGAAATCAAAAGTATCAATAAGCACATGAGAAAGTGTTCTAAATCTCTAATAATTAGAGAAATGCAAACCAAAATAACTCTGAGGTACCACCTCACACCTAGCAGATTGGCTAAAATGAAAGAAGGGGAGAGTAATGAATGCTGGAGGGGATGTGGAAAAATTGGGACATTAATGCATTGCTGGTGGAGTTGTGAACTGATCCAACCATTCTGGATGGCAATTTGGAATCATGCTCAAAGGGCTATAAAAGACTGTCTGCCCTTTGATCCAGCCATACCATTGTTGGGTTTGTACCCCAAAGAGATCATAGATAAACAGACTTGTACGAAAATATTTATAGCTGTGCTTTTTGTGGTGGCAAAAAACTGAAAAAGGAGGGTATGTCCTTCAATTGGGGAATGGCTGAACAAATTGTGGTATCTGCTGGTGATGGAATACTATTGTGCTAAAAGGAATAATAAACTGGAGGAATTCCATGTGAACTGGAAAGACCTCCAGGAACTGATGCAGAGTGAAAGGAGCAGAGCCAGAAGAACATTGTACACAGTGATACACTTTGGTAAAATCAAATGTAATGGACTTCTGAACTGGCAGAAAGCAATGACACAGGACAATTCTGAGGGATTTATGGAAAAGAATGTTACCCACATTCAGAGGAAGGACTGCAGGAGAGGAAACATATAAGAAAAACAATTGCTTGAACAAATGGGCAGAGGAGGACATGATTGGGGATGTGCACTTGAAACTACCACAGCAATGCAACTATCAACAATTTGGAAATAGGTCTTGAACACATGATAAAACCAGTGGAAATGTGCATCGGCTATGGGTGGGGGGAGAGCGGGGGGTGAAGGGGAAAGTAGGAGCATGAAACATGTAACCATGTTAAAAATGAATATTAATAAATGATTAAAAAATTAAAAAACTTAAAAAAAAGAAATTAAGGTGATACTTATCAACTGGTAAATGGCTGAACAAGTTTTGGCATATGAATGTGTGGAATACTATTGTGCAATAAGAAATGATGACCAGAATTGTTTCATAAGAATCTGGGAAGACTTAAATCAACTATTCCAAAGTGAAGTAGCAGAACCAGGAGAGTAACAACCGAGAGTAATCCAGTAACAACAATATTTAATTGGGATCCAAGACAATTTGACAGAACCCACTATGAAAAATACTAGCCATTCTCAGAGACAGAACTGATGGACTATTGGCACAAATTAAAGCATACATTTTTTCACTGTTTCCCTTCCTTTTTTGAACATGTAAAATGGAAATAGGTTTTGCATGACTTCATACTTTTAATGGCCTAATATTGCTTCCTTCTTAATGGGTACAAGAGGGTCTAAAGTGAAGGAGAAAATCTGTGACTCAAAAATTTTAAAGAATTCATGTCAAAGATGAATAAATATTTTTTTTACAAATAGAAAAAATAAAGAGAAAACATGCCATACAGATGGTGGGGAAATAAACATGACTGTCACATTAGTAAAAGTGAAATTTGAATCCTTTTTGTTAGCTGGACTTTTAAAACATTATTGTAACATCCATGATCTTAAATGGGGTGAAACTGCCTCACAGAATTCCACAGGACCCTCCAGAACTCCAGGAGAGAGGGCAGTTGGGACAGTTAAGAATGTGGGTAAATTAGAGATAAGTTGAAATATTACATGTGAGGTATTTTTCCCAGTGCACACAGCTTGGTTTAGTCTGTATGGAGTAAACAGCAAAGTAATCTCCCTGCTCCCTGAGGCCAGAAATGAGCTAACAAAAAGAGCAATCTTACCATTCTTCCCAGCCTCCCTTGAACCCCAAAAAGAGTGAATTGCCAGCTGGGTGTCCTGGCTTATATACCCACATTATTAACTGCCCCAACTGCCCCCTCTCCTGGAGTTCTGGAGGGTCCTGTGGAATCCTGTGAGGCAGTTTCACCCTGCTTAAGATCATGGATGTTACAACTTTTAAAAGACTATTTGCTAAAGTATGCCAGCATGAATGAATGCAGAAAAATAGATAATTGCTCAGTGATTAAAATTTTATTACTCTCCATTATTTTTATCCTAAATACAACCCATTTTTGTCAAGGTTACTAGCCAGGAGATTTTAAAAATCCTGAAAATATAGTATAACTAGATTTGAACAATATATTTGGCAAAATCTTTATAGATAAGTTGAAAATATCATAGAATGGTAGTCTGGGCTAGGAAGGACTCTTATCAGTTATTTAACCCAACCTCATTTTTCTAACGATGTGATACAACTTGCCCAATATGACACAAACAGTATATTTGGGTAGATATGGGATTCAAATGAAAATTTCCCAATTCAAAATCAATCATTCTTTCTATTCCACTAATATTACAGTGAAATGGTTTCTAAAAAGACTGAGCATACCAACTACAAAACAAAACTGAATAATGAATGGAGTGCTATCATGTTTAAAGAGCCTTTCCAAGTCATATTTCAAAGCCCTGTATTTTGCCCTGTTCTGGTTGAAGGCATGGATGGCATGTTTATCGGATTTGTAGAATTAAGGGATAGATAGTTAATATATTAGATTGGACAACTTAGATCCAAGTTTACTAATTTTGAATCAATTGAATTAAATGTAAAGTCCCTCATTTCATTGAAAAGAATAATAGTTGAAAATATGTAGCTAGAGAATTAATATGCAAAACAAGTGATTCAATATTGTCATCAGTCAGTAGTAGCAAAATAGTCAAAGATATTTTAAAATAAAATAAATGTTTGTGAACTCTATTATCAGAATTTAAAAAAAATTTAAAAGGGGCTTCAATTATATCATAGATAAACATAAAATACACATTTAAGCCACAAAAATTTAAGCATTTTAATTTTTTTGAGAATGATTAAAATGTTATGATGATAAAATAAGCTTACCTCCTATGTCAGGTCGAAGTTTGTTATCATAGCCTTGAAGCAAAGAATTCAAGATGTGTGTGACATCACCTTCATGTATCTTTGGTGCTAACACCCAAGTTTTGTTCACTGTTAAATCCTCATCATCTTCATCTTCTGCTTTGTCCACACTAAATAATAAATTAAAAAAATAAGAAAAATGAAACTAACCATTTTATATAATAGCAGATAATTTTAAAATATATTTCTATTATTTCAGGAATTTATTTAAAATAATACTATGAATTACTGATTCCTAAACCAATCTCTTTCCATGTCAATCAATTTAGAATTCAATTATGAAACCTACCACAAGAATACAATGTGGAATGAATAAAAATAAGTCACAAATGACCACAGGTAACTTGAAAATAAAGCATGAGAGAAAAGATCTAAAAGATTATGCTGAAATAATCTATTTAACAAGTATATTTATAGAAAAGGATAAGGAAATATAAGTCAAAAAGTTTAATACAATTGCCTGAAATTATATAATGTATTTCTTTATTTCATGTGAGAAGAATAACCACATCTCAAAAAACCTAATAATGTATTGATGGAGATACAAATATATAATGAAATACTATAAATAGTCCCTGTTGCTTAAGTTTTATTTGATATAAAAGTGGATTCTTAGATCTGCAAAGGCCATTAAAAATATTAGATAGTGGCCTACATTCCCAACTTATTTCATAGATGAGTAAATTATGGCTCAGTGAAGTTACTTGATTTGACCAGTTACTTGACAAGTTACTTGATTTTGACTAAAAATTTTATTAGTAAATCTGACGTCAGGTGCTCAAACCACTAAGATATAATAACTTGTAATGGTCAAATATTGTACTTGCTTTTAAGTTGCTACAGAAAAGAGAATACTTTAGGTGTTGATCTGGAAATCATGCACATAATTGTAAAAAAGGTCAAAGAATGCCCATAAGAAATTGTCTTTCTATCTCAGTTAAATGTGTCTGGACTTAAATACCCCTCAAGGGATGAAATTTTCCAACTCCATTATTCATCCTTCATATGTCACCATGTCATACTAGTTCTATAGTCACAAAAGCTGCATTAAAGCCTTTCAATTATATTACACTAAACAAGATATTCCCAAAATATAAGGCAATAATTAAATGGCTAGAATCCTCAGATATTTATTGGGTACATTCCTAAATTTTGGAATCCAGATTTATGACTTCATCTATATCCTTACTGAATTTTAGATTATTACACTCAACCTAATATTGTAGCTTATTGAAGTCTTTTTATTTTTAAGAATTTCACTCTTCCTTCATAAATTATAGTTATCCTTTCTGGCATCATATCATTCAAAACCATTATAACCATGCCATTTTTATCTTAATCAAATTTATTTTTGTTTTGTTTTTTTAATGTTAAATAAGACAGAGTTTAGAACAATGGTCACTAAGATATTCTTCTCCATTTTGCCTTTAGTCTGTTAGGTAACACTTCTAGGACTGTTAATCAAATGTATATTTACTTGCTTTCCAAGAAAGCAGGACCAATTTTGCCATACATCTTTTGAATTCAAAATACCAAATTCACATTTCCCTAAATTATTTATTTGAATATTTGGGGACATTTCCAAAAGTTTTCCTTATACTCAGAAATCCATGCCTTTATTTCTCTAATCTAGTCATTCTGGGAAGAAAAAAAGGAAGTTTGTTAGCATAGCAGTATTACTTATTTTTAGTCGACTAATATCTTTTATTGGTTTTATAACCTCTCTATGTGATTACAAAATATCAGCTTAAAATGCAGACCTCAAATCCGACAAGAAAAAGACATAAAGTTCATTATTTATAATTTTCATTCCCTGATTACTGAGAATCAGTGTAAATCATTTTCTTGTACCCAAACCTTTCATTGGCTATACTTCCTCAGAGTTCATTGATTGGTTCAATGGTCACATATAAAATAATTTTAGTATCCTAAGGCATAAATTTTACAGGACAATGACAGATTCATCAAACTTCAGGCTTTACAAATTATTTCTTCATCTACCTTGGGCTTAGATTCTCTCATTAATATTTTAGTACCGTCTTTTAAAATCTGATCTTTGTTGACATAGAAGAGAGAAGCAGACTGCAGAATAAGAGTCAAATAGCACCAGTTTTTTTCCCTCTATTATCTGTTAACAATGCCCTTTGATTCTAAGCAGCAAACCTGTCCCTTCTGTGATTTTTATATTGCTCTAAATGTTATCTTAAAACATGCTTTTTATGGTTCTTTGCATTTTGTTTTTGAAAGCTTCAGCTCATTCTGTGCTTTAACCTTCCTGACACTCTTCTTACAGGTCATGCCACATATTTTGTATTCATCCTTAGTTACCTACCTCTACTATGTCCCATCTTTTATATATGCTCTTTAAGGTTTGAGCTTTGGTTGTACTTACTGCTGGGGAGAATTGAACATTATTGCTGCTTCCATAAAAAAAAGAAGCTAGAAAAATTCATAAGGCAGAATTTTTCTCAATTTATTTTCATGACTGCTTAATTTTCTAAGCTATTTACAATAATACCCTAGTCCTCGGTAGAAAAATAAATTTAAATTTTTAAAGTTAATTTTAAATTTAGCTACTCAACTATATTCAACTCGGGTTAGTAATATGACAATTTACTATCAAAAGTAGAAACTATACCTATCCTTTTAAATAATTTAATTATATTTCTCAATATCTGGTGTTAGGAGGTATGGAGATTTGATTAAGGTCAATTAATGTCATTTACAGTGAGTTAATCAAGGAGAAGTTTATAAATCCCAAAGCACTTCACTATATCAGTTCATCTAAAACTTTCTGGGTTTCTCTGAAATTAGTACTTTAGTTATTCCTGATAACAAAATATCATTCCATTATATTTATAAACCAAAATTTTTTCAGCTATTACCCAATTGATTAATACCTCCTTAATTTCCACTTTGAAAATGAGACTTGCATTTTTGGATTTGGCCTCTATGGAAATTTATTTTATTTGATGATGTCCTTTTATTGGAAATGTTTCATTCTTTTATTTTTCTGGTGAGGGAAGCATTAGGAGAAAAGATAAATGTCAATTGAAATGGATAAATTTAAATTTAAAATAACAGCAGATTATAAAATATGAATCACTGATATAATTTCAATGAATTATTTTTTTATAATATTCACATTCAACCATTTCTTAAGTTTTCATAGTTTCTTAAGTAGAAGGAATTGTTATTGGTCAAAATAAATTGAGGAAGATACATGATGAGTTGAGTGGTTCCCAAACCTTTTTGGCCTACCGCCCACTTTCCAGAAAAAATATTACTTAGCCCTCTGGAAATTAATTTTTTTAAATTGTAATAGCAATTAATAGGAAAAGTAAATACACCTGTGGCCACTCCCCCCTGGATTGCTGCAGCACCCACCAGGGGGTGGTAGTGCCCACTTTGGGAATCACTGCTGATTAATTCGTTCATTCAGCATTGAAGATACCTGGGATGGGGGCATTTACATGCTATAAGGGTTTGCAACTGCTCTCACTAAAACACAAACAAACACAATGCAACCAAAATCAGAAGTAAAACAACAAATTGGGAAGAAATATTTATAACAAAAAACTCTGACAGAAGTCTAATTACTCAAATATACAAGGAGTTAAATCAATTGTATAAAAAATCAAGCCATTCCCCAATTGATAAATGGGCAAGGGACATGAATAGGTAATTTTCAGATAAAGAAATCAAGAGTATCCATAAGCTCATGAGAAAGTGTTCTAAATCTCTAATAATTATAGAAATGCAAATCAAAACAACACTGAGGTATTACCTCACACCTAGCAGATTGGCTAAAATGAAAGAAGGGGAGAGTAATGAATGCTGGAGGGGATGTGGCAAAATTGGGACATTAATGCATTGCTGGTGGAGTTGTGAACTGATACAACCATTCTGGCTAGCAATTTGGAACTATGCTCAAAGGGCTATAAAAGAATGCCTGTCCTTTGATCCAGCCATACCATTTTTGGGTTTGTACCCCAAAGAGATCATAAATAAACAGACTTGTACAAAAATATTTATAGCCTCGCTACTTGTGGTGGCAAAAAACTGGAAAACGAAGGTATGTATGCCCTTCAATTGGGGAATGGTTGAACCAAATGTGGTATATGCTGGTGATGGAATACTATTGTGCTCAAAGGAATAATAAACTGGAGGAATTCCATGTGAACTGGAAAGACCTCCAGGAATTGATGCAGAGCGAAAGGAGCAGAACCAGAAGAACATTGTACACAGAGACCAATACACTGTGGTAAAATAGAATGTAATGGACTTCTGTACCAGCAGCAATGCAATGACCCAGGACAATTCTGAGGGACATATGGAAAAGATGCTGCCCACATTCAGAGGAAGAACTGCAGGAGTAGAAACACAGAAGAAAAACAACTGCTTGAACACATGGGTTGAGGCGGACATGGTTGGGGATGTAGACTTGAAAGACCACACCAATGAAACTATCAATAATATGGAAATAAGTCTTGATTGATGACAAAAGTTAAAACCAGTGGAAATGTGCACGGGATATGGGGGTGGTAGTGAAGGGGATAGTAAAAACAAGAATCATATAGCCATGGAAAATTTTTAAAAATATATATTTAAATTTTTAAAAAAAGTAATATTAATAACTTTGTTTTATCTGAAAATTACACTTGAGTTCCATTACTTTGTCTTAATTTTCCTAATGATGCTCTGGTTTCCAGGATGTCTTACTGTTTAAACATAAGAGGACATTCATATTTATAGGGGTTCAATCACATTAAGTTTAGAGAAAGTCTATATTTTAAGGAGTAATTGCTAGTTACATTATCCCCTTAGATTATTTTATTTCATTAATTCCTCCCATTATGATCTATTCTAGCCAGCAAGAGAGTCAGAAAATTGTCATTAATAGAACATCTATTTGGACAAATTTTTCTAGTACAGTTCTAAAGTATGGCTCTATATGTGGCATTTCGCTACTTTGAAAAATAGAATAGATCTTGAAAGATTATTTAAATCATCCCTTTATGTTAACAAAATCATGATTAAGTTATCTTTTCATCTTTTTCTGGGTAGGAACTATAATACAGATACATATATATGTATATATAAATATAATATTCAACTTCATCTTTATATGTATATATATGTAGATGTACTTTATAATTTTAAATTGTGCCATAACATTTTACTTTATATCTGTGTGCATACATGCATTTATACTAATGCAGTAAAACTTTATATTGTATCCACATGTAGGTTCATATATATATATATATATATATTCATATATGTATATATATATACATGTAGGTTCATGTGTGTACATGTAAAATCTATACAATATGTACATACATCTATGACAACATATAAACATATATTAAGTAAAATCTTACAACACTTTAATGCCAACTAAAATCATTTTGTAACTCTTGCAACGAATATGCAATTTTATATAATATTTGCCTAATGAATGTGTTAAATTGAATAATATTTAATGCTATAATATTGATCCATTTTGTACCCCATAAGTACTCTTCCTACCTCATGTATGTCCTGATCTCATAATTTTCTTTTTATAGTCTCCTAACAAATTTTAAAATGTATTTTTTAAAAGTTATACATAAAGAAATTCAATTTTCTTTGCTTATTTCCCAGTAATGAGTCATGAAATCTTTTTGATTTAGGAATAGTTGAACATTTTGCTTTGCGTTCCACAGGAGATTATGGGAAAAACTAGGAAAAGAAATAGAAGAATTTAAATTTAACAGGGATGTAAATAAAAATATATAAGAAAATTCAAAGATTTTTAACTAATTAAATAGATTAAAAATTGAATGTAGAGAGAACTTGATAAAATTAGAAATTTTTGAACAAAATTTTGGAAACACACCCCAAATCAAAATACTGATTCAGGTTCTGTTTTTAAATTATCAGAGAATCAAGAACAACCAAGGAAGGTTAAGGAGGACCTGGAAATTAAGAGTAGGATCTTAAGGTAGAGTCAGAAAGATTAGAAGATATTTGGCATGACAAGGTATGATAATAAGTATAGGTAAGGGGAAAATTAGATAGTTAAGCAAATTAATATTTTGGATTGGCAAGAGAGGCAAACTGATTAAATAGTCACAAAATTGGTGTATACCAGAAAGAAGAGGTGAGTGTGGCTATTGCTAACCAGTTGTTGGAACTTTTGAAAAATAAATATTTATCTAAGAAAGTTAATTCTGAGGATGAGATTTTTATTTTTGGATCATGGTTTACAATTCAGATTCCTGCCCAGGGTTCACCAAAGAAAAACTAGTAGGAATGCATTTTCCAGTGTCTTTTTAATCTAATTTAAAAGACTTTAAATTAATACCACTGGAGGAGGAAGAAGATCCCCAAAACATATCTCTCTAGTTAGAGAACAACCAACGAGAAGAAAGATAAGCAACTGAAGGACCAGAGATATATAGTAGAAAAAATCCTAGAAAGGAGCTAGTTATAAAACCCTTGATTTAACATGTTTTACACAAATGTATCAAGTTCAAGCTAGAGGGCCAAATAAAAGGGAGGTAAAGTTCACCTCATATTTATGAGTGATATTTAATGGAGTGAATTTATAATTAGGATTATGGCACTAGATGATTATAATATATTCAAGCAAGCAAAATGATAAATTAGGAATAATTAACATGAATAGAATAATGTTTCATACAAGAAATATAAAACAGATAAACAGTTTGGGAAAGAGATAGCTATTCTGGCATTCAGGCATACTATGATAGTGATGGGAGACTTCAGTCCAATCTACAGTAAGCAGACATATAGTAGATGCTATGCTATAAGCAGAGCAACCAATAACATCTTGGGTTGCCTTAATAATAAAAATGAAATAAACATAGGGATAATGTCATAGGAGTCTCACTAACAAATGAGAACAAACTTTAGGCAGGTATGGGGAAGTGACTACTCACTATTGTGTTTGTGCTATGAGAAGAAATCTATAACCATCTTACATGGAACTAGATATGGGAAAAGTATATTTCAAAGGGTTCAAGGTAGGATATAATGGTGTAAAAATATTTAGGGCAAATTATGCCAAGAGATGTTTAAAAAATAAAATCTATTGACACAAAGGGAAACATTTCCTATAAGAGAGAAATCAAGATTTTTGCCTTTTCCTAGATTGCTATCAACTCAAAAGAAACAATAAATAATTGAAATTGAGATGTATGTGTATATATATATATATATATATATGCATGGATACAATATGTAGGTGCAAATATGTACATACATGCATTGAATCATATATATATGCATGTTGTATTTACCATTTATTTATATCCATATATGTATACATGCACATATGCAATCATAGTTATTCTATTTTGTTCTTGAATGGTTTTCATCATGTCTGACTTTTCAGGACAATATTTTGGGGCATCTAGGGGAAAAGTCAGTCTCCTTGACGTGAGGAAAAATAAACAAAATTAGAATCGGGCAGCTCCAACCTTTTTCTATTTTAACTTCTTTCTTTACATTTGTGTATGTATACACACAATATGAAAGCAATTTCAAGAACCAAAATAAAAATAAAAGTGTCACACAATCCTATAAAAAATAATGTCTTAAACTTGAAAAAGGAAGCTAAGAAGAGCAAAAGCCTTGTTTTTTATTATAATGGAAGAATAAGAAAGATCAAAGAAGGAATAAGGAATTTTCTCTGGAGTACATGGAAGAATGTGCCAACAGAAACAATATAGGACTTTCAAATTCCTTTGTTATTTTTCCTATTGCAAAAAAGTATTATCTTTGCCTGGGAAATAATAAAACATCACTGACTTTGGGGAATGATTAACAAATTAAAAATGAAAGTACTTAGATAAATTAAAATCACCAATCTTAGAGGTGCTATATCTTTGGTCCTGAAAGAAGTAAGAAATTTTTTTAATTTAAATTTTTTCCAGATTATATGTCGATACAATTTAAAAATAATTTCTGACATTTTGTGATGCATATTCTCTGCCTGCTTCCCATTCTTCTCCCTCCCCAAAAAGGCAAGTGATATGATTAGTCAGTTGTACTCATGTTATCATAGAATACATACTTCCATGTATCATCATATTATGAAAGAAGAAAAAATATCATAAAGGTAATAAAATAAAAAATGGTATATTTCAATCTGTATTCCAACTCCATCAATTTATTTTATGATAGACATTTTTGTCATGAGTCCCTAGTAGTTTTCTTGGATCCTGGCACTGCTGATAGTTAATTCACTCACAGTTGGTCATCATATTTTATTGCTGTTAGTATGTACAATGTTCCCATGTTTTTCTCATTATACTTTTCATCTTTTCATATGTCTTTTGAGGTTTTTTAATAATCATCTTGTTAGTTGTTCCTTATGGTGAAATAATATTCCATTATAATCATATACGACAATTCAGCCATTCCAAAACTGATGGACATTCCTTTAGTTTCTAGTTTTTTCCACTACAAAACAGCTGTTATAAATATTATTGAACAAGTAGGTCCTTTTCCCCTATCCTTAATCCCCTGCAACATTTATGATTTTTCTTTTTTATGTGATATTAGCCAGTTTGATAGGTATGAGGTGAAAACTCATTTTGTTTTAATTTTTTTCCTCTAATAGTGTTTTGAAGCATTTTATATGACTAAAGATAACTCTAATTTCTTCATCTGAGAATTACTCCTTAATATCCTTTGATCACTTGTCAATTAGGGAATGCTTTGTAACCTAATAGATTTGAATTATTTCTCTACATATCTGAGAAATGTGGCCTTTCTCAGAGACCCATACAAAATTTTCCTCCAGTTTGTTGTTTCCCTTCTAATCTTGGTTGCATTAGTTTTGTTTATGCAAAAAAAAAACTGCAGACAACCTTTGAATTTAATGTAGTCAGAGTTATCTATTTTAAATGTCATAATATTATTTATTTCTTGTTAGGACATGAATTATTTCCTTATTCATATGTGTAACAGATTAACTATTCCATGGTCCTGTAATTTGTTTAGGGTGTCACCTGTTACTTCCAAATCATTTTGACTTTAACTTGGTATATAGCATGAAGTGCCAAGTTTCTGCCATACTGTTTTCTATTTTTTCTAGTAGTTTTTGTCATATACTGAATTCTTCTTCCAAAAGCTAAGATCTCTGAATTTGTCAAAAACTAGATTACCATTGTCATTTAATATTGCATGTTGAGTGTCTAATCTATCCCACTGATCCACTGAACTATTTTTATTCAGTTCCATATTGTTTTAATGGTTGCTATCTTTAATATAGTTTGAGATCCAATACAGTTAAGTCCCCATCCTTCATATTATTTTTTTCATTAATTCTCTTGATAGTCTTGGTCTTTTGTTCTTGCAGATGAATTTTGTTTTAATTTCTCTAGCTCTATGAAATAGTTTTTGGGCAATTTGAGTTGTATGGCACTCAAGAAGCAAATTAATTTTGGTAGGATTATCATTTTTATTATATTGTCTTGGCCTTGCCATGTGGAACTGATGGGTTTTTCCCCCAATTGTTTATATTTGACCTTATTTTTGTGGAAAGTGTTTTGTAGTTCTGGAACTGAGGTATCTTCAGCGATATTTGAAAGATCATGGAAAACTGAAAAGATTGAATAAATACAAACATGCCCATTTTTTAAAGGAATAAAACAAAATCTACAAATACCAGGTCAGTAAGCTTGACTTATATTCTTGAGATAATTGTAAGCTGAACTGAAAGAAGATACTTTGTAAAAATCTTGAAAAGGAAGTAGCAATAACAAAGTGCTATCAGAGATTCATGAAGAAATTAGCCATTTATTCTTCTAAAAGATTACAAAACTACTACAAGAAAGGAATATTGTTGAGAGAGTTTACTTAGATGCAAACAATACTTTTGAGGAAATATTTCATACTATTCTTGTGAAAAATATGGAGAATAACTGATTATATTAAAATGTTTATATCTGAAAGGACAGCTGAACTCAGGATAGTTGTTAATGTATTCAATGTCATTTTTTAATTTTTTTAAATATCATTGAAAAAAGTATTCTGATGCAGCATTTCCAGGAATCTGCGCTGGCCTCTAAGCTGTTCAACATTTTTATCAATAGTTTGTATAAAGGTCTAGTTACTATAACATAAATCTTAAAAGGATATCTTATCCACTGAGTGATAGCATTTAAAATGATACATTATTGTACCAGGACTCAATCTAATGAGATGAAAATTAATAAGCACAATTGTTAAATATTACACTGAAGTAGAAAATCCCACCTCAAAATATATGCTAGAAGAAGCATAGAAATATCTTAATGGTTGTTCTATAAAGATCTGGAGGTTAGAGTGGATATCAGGCTCAATACTAGTTGGAAGTATCATGCAAAAGTTCAAAAATCTAGTTAGAACTTGTGTTAAGAAAATCAGAACTTCTAAGAATAGGGAGGTAACAGTAACATTGCACTCTGCTCCTATCAGAACTCATTTGGAGAATTACATGAAGTTCTAGGCATCATGTTTTAAGAGAACTTTGATAATCTGAATAATATATACAGAAGAAAGCAAACAGGATGTATAAGACCATGTTGGTGAATCTATGGCACATGTGCTAGAACATGCCAGAGTGGGCTACTCTCCTCCCCCTTTCCACTGTGCTTGAGGACATTTCTCACATCACCTGCCCCACTGCCCAGCAGCCCAATAGGAGGGTTTCACCTCTTCCTTTTCTGGTGTAAGGCAGGGGACTGACACATAGTGTGAGGGCTGCCGTTTGGGCACTTTGTCTGTAAAAGTTTCACCATTACTACTATAAGCCTTCAGTTCATAATATATGAAGATAGACTGAAGGAACTGAATATATTCAATGTGAAAAATACTTTTAAAGATATATGATGTATCTGATAGCTCCCTTCAAGTATTTGAAAGGTTGTCACATAAAGGATGATTTGTTCTCTTTGGCTTGGCACTGCCAACCAGAAGAACTAGGAGTAATGGATAGAAGTTTTAATGAGGCAAATGTTGACTTGATGTGAGGAAAAGGGAAAAAATCCTAACAAGTTAAATTGCCCCAAAATCAAATTAGTTGCTTGCACAGTTGATGGGCTCTGCTGCTTTGGTTGTCATAAAGTAGAAGCTAGAGGACTACTTGCCCAACATTTTATAGAGGGGATTTCTTTGACCTATAGGTTAGGCAAAATTTCCACTGAGGACTTTTCCAAATCTTGAATTCTCTTATTTTCTGAGGAACACTTGAATGATTAATCATCAAATACATCCATCTTCAGGGAAGTGTACAGTTAGGGAAGGAAGTGGGAAAATTTTCTTTTGATAGGAAAGGATAATTGAAAGATTGAGCAAATCACAATCAAGCAAATCACAAAAATCACAAATCAGGACAGTGAAAAATGTATGAATCGATTGCACTTACATGGGTGGAGACAATCAGTGATATCATAGATTCATGGAAATTCTTTGAATAACTTTTTTGAAGGAATTATCTTGACCAAATGTTCTGAAAGAACATTTCATTATCAGGAATTGATATTTCGTTAAATAACCTCCTTCCATGTAAAAATGTCATATTGGTACTCCTGTGGTATATAGCCATAATAGTGACCCAGGGATAGATAAATATCTCTAAAATGTACAGCCTTCTTATAGCCTTATAAACATAGACCCCTAGGCATCTTAAATAAATAATTTAAAGAATCCCTGATACTCAAAAAAAGTGTTTTCTTGCATTAATTTAACAAAATTCTATGCATTATAAATATTTGAATTAATTTTAAATATGATGCAGCTTCCTAGATAATGGAATGTTTAAATTTTGATGTTTACTCATAATAGACACTTACCTCCTAAAGCCTTTCCTGTGAGCTACTCTTGCCAATTCTATGCTTTAAGTAGTATGGTAACTTCCTCATTGTTGACTCAATAATAATACTCATAATTACTTAAAGTGGATCTATTTTTAAGCTGTTTTCAGTATATGATATCTATTAGAAGAGATATATTTCTAAAATATTAATGGGGAGATGAATCAGTAACATTCCTAGAACCTCTCAAGCAATAATTAAATATTTAAACATTTAAAACTGAGAGAATGAAGATTTATGAACATTTTCCTTATTCTCAAAAGTGGAAATGTTATAGGAAGATTATTGTCTCTGTGGTGGGGTAAAATCAAAGTCTTAAGAAAATGTCATAATAGTCAAAATGAAGCATATTATAACATTTATGTAAAGCTTTAAAAGGTCTTGCAAAGTAGTTTCCAAATATTATCTCATTTTATTCTCACAACAATCCTGGGAGTTAGTTGCTGTTATTATTCTCATTTTACAGATGAAGAAACTTAGGTAGAGAGTGGTTACACTGATTTTGTTCAGCTTCAAATGTCTCATAATACCTAGCACATATTTGAGGCCAAATTTAAATTCATATCTTCCTGACTCCAAATCCAGCACTCCATTGCATGTGAACTCACTGAATGGAATAAAGTTCAATTGACTATTTATTTTTTCTTAACACATTCAATATGGGTCAAAAGTTATTAGGAAAAGAAATATATACAGTCTTAAAAACATTTGACAGTAAAATAGAGAAAATCAAAACTGCCCTCTTAGATTAGATTAAAGGTCTTTCCCCTGCAGATTTCTGTCTCTGAAAGTTACATGGATAATTCTTCTCTTTGATGTCAACTTGAAATATAAAGTACACATCCATAAGTATCCTCTTTTTATTTATCCTATTATAGGTCCATCTTTCATGATTTTACTCAATTTTTGTAAGCTAAAGTATAAATACTGACAGGTGCAGGAGGAACAAAATTTTAAATATAGCAAGGAATCTATAGGCAACAGCTAGATATCGGCTTATTGGAAAAAATTATCATGTCAGTATAGATCAACATACACAGAACCTGATAGAAATTAAGCTGAATTAAAAAATTAAATTATGAGAAATATTGAGATTCATAATCCTGAACCTTGGTTCTGATTCCAGACCTCCCAGGTGCACTTCTATCAGATAATAGTTATAATATTAATAAGTTAGAGGTAGGCTAGAGAAAAGCCTTAAAACTAGTTTTTGTTTTTTGGGATAATAGATTAAAACATATCTGCAGGACTAAAAAATAAAGAGAATATGAGATAAAAAAGTGAAAGACATTACAGACTGCATTCAGAGAAGGATGGAATTCTAGTTCATTTTAGGAGAAATTCTTACTTTAATCAAAAATATATTAGGAGCATAGATTTTAAAGAAAAATATAGAAATAAGCTATTTTTCCTTTTATTTCATGGGAAAGAGGTTGCAGTTTACAAAATGACCTTTTACCAAGGAACTAAGAAAAATAAATCAACAATAACACCTGAACAGAAGTGGAAAGGTTTATAATGGATTTATTTGTGATCCTATATTAATTAAGAGCAAGCCATACATAAGACTGTTTAACATTGTTTGTGGATGACTTTAGTCCTCCATTTTTTGCTTCTCTTTTATTTTGCATAAGAAACGCTGACCTTCATAATTTTTCTCCCTTTCCTGTTCCCATATTTTCCTTTTCTCTACTCTCTCAGATTGACAAAGTTTGGGGCATGGTCCCTGATTATATCAGGTAACAGCATATTTAAATAGAGGTATATATTTAAATAGATGTACCAAGTAATATCCCTCAGAGGTGCCTAGACCTATCTGGAACTTTTTAAAAAGCATCTTTCATTTTGTTATATGGGTTTTGGTTTTGTTTTATTATTGTTTTTTAATGTACTATCAAATTTCCTTATTTTTAAGCTTCCCAGAAGTATATTGTTCTTAGTCTTTAGTAATTTCTGGAAGAGGGAATCTATGAGAAGATTTTTAGAGCTAAAAATATAATCCATTTGGATGTCAATCAAACTCCACATATTTTAAGTGCAATCAATACAAGTTAGAATTTGCATGGCTTTGTTTTTATAGTGCTTTTCCCCCACTATTTTTCATGACCAAGGACAAGATATAACCATTAATTATTAAAGTGAAAAACGAGATGCTATTATTCATAGTAAAGCCGAAATGCATACTTTATTGAGACATTATGTACAATATTTAGATCTCATCAAAAGTGGATGTCCTAAGTAAGGGAACAGTTCCAGCTATAAAAATTTAGATACCTATTGGTATCCTTGGTATGGCCCTTGGTAGCCTTAAAATGAACTAATGGCAAGACATAAGTGAAAGTCATCCAGACTAAGCAGGTCTGGATGAGTTGTAAACTGAATTATTAGAGATAGTAACCACATTAAAGAGATTAAAACTCCATTGAAGTCACATTTATTTTCATGAACAGTAAACTCAATATATATTTCCAAAGTCAAGTCAAACAAAAAGAGAAAATGAAACTTTTCCAAAACTTAGACAACAAAGAAACATTCCCTCATAAACCAAATGATGGTATAAAAAGGAGCCCTCAGTTGAGGGAGAAGCCGACCTCTCAAAGCAGTCCATTGTATTTTGCTTCCATTGAGAATATTTTTCCCTTCCATGAAGCTGAAATTGGCCATGGAAAAGAGCACATACTTCTCCTAGTTATTACCTGACTTCAAGTGAACCAAGTTTTATCCCTCCTTCCCTATGAGAGCACTGGAAATAATGGAAAAGAGGAATGAGGGAAGGGAATATGCTTTCATATAACAACTATGTGCAATCACTGTGCTATATCTTTTACAAATCTTATTTGATCTTCATAAGCAACCTAATAGATATTATTATTTTCCACATTTTATACTTGAGGATACTGAGGCAAAAAGAGATTACATAATTTGCTTAGGAGTGACACAGAACTCTCACCATTGCACATCCTAGCTACCATTAGGAAAAAGAAAAATCCCTCCACGTTTTTTCTTCTATTGATTAAACGTTATCAGCTCCTTAACATTCATTCTACTTTAGCTTTATTTTTAGTCTGTAATCATTCTTGTCATATTCTTCTAAACATGCCTGTACCTCTATATTCAACATATATTACTATCCTCTCATTCATTCTAGATTTTATGTCTATCAAGCCAGATGAGCATAGCATTATTTTTTCTTCTAATTTATATGTTCCAGCATATTGGATATAGAATCATCTGAGAAACTGGGAAACTTTGATTAAGTCATTCCTCTGTTATATCTTGGGTGAGTCACACAAACTAAGACGACAAGATAAAAATAAAGACTGATATTGTTTTGTAAAGAATGTTTTGCCTTTTGGGAGTTCTCTGTCCCAATAAAAGTAGAGGATATTTCCTACCACTATCTTCTTTGTTGCACTATTGGTTCATATTTACTTTAAAGTCTAAGAATGTCTCCATACTCTAAATGAATTAAGTGTTGCATAACCACACCTCCTCAATTCTGTATTTAATTCCAAGTATTGAATGCCCTATTTCATTTTTTAAGATTTTTTTAATAGAGAGCAAATTTGGGGTCTATCATAGCCTTTTTGGTCCTGCTTCTGTTATATAATATGTTGGGTATCCTTCTCAGTTCTGGATCTTCAATAAATTTCAAAAGAATGTAATTTATGTTTTCATATGTCATTAAAAATATTTAAATATAACAGAATCATACATATATATATATATATGTATCTGAGACACTAATATGACATATATTTGCCTATATGACATTGCTTATTTGAGTTTACTTTTTCCAGTTTGTGGAGAAAATATCCACACTGATCTAAATCAAAAATCTATTAAGTGATAAACTAAGGAACTTCATGAAAAAGTAATGGGGTGTGGATAGTAGGTGCATTGTAACAGCTAAAATTACACTAAATAGAATCTGATATATGTGCTAGAGTTTGAAAAAATATTTTTCTTCTTTTATTTTTAATAGAAAAAATTAAAGATCCTTGACCTGACACTCCATAATGAAAGATATTCAAAGAGAAACGATAATATGTATAAAACATAATTCTTACAACTGATTACAAGAGATCTCCATGACAAAGTAAATGACAAGGTATCTCAAGCCAATTTAACTTCATTTTTAATGTATCCACATTTTAAAGGATACACATAGCAAGTAAATTGATAGGTTATTAACCAAATACAGAGAACTGAATAGCATAAGTAGTAACAATCCTGTGAGGAACACACAAAATGAGAAAAATGAAAACAAGGCTTAGGAAGAAATGTTGAAGACAATGAAATGGATGTTTAATATCTATCTTGGAAATAAGAACTTCAAAACATATTGGCCTATTGTATGGAGGCAGATAGTTTTGTGTAAAAAGATAAAAGGGTGATTGCAGACCATCTAAAGGTCAATTTTTTTTCTCTTTAAGGCATGTGAGAACTATAGTAAAAATTAAAGCTCATAATGGATGAAGAGCTAGGAAAAGTATTTGTCTCTTTTAAACTCATTCACCTCTCAAGGCCTTACAAATTACAACTTCAGTCTCTATTGTAAGAATGTGCTAATGTAGTTGCAGAAACAGCACCTATGATCCAAGAGGAGTTATTGGAAAGAGAAATATGATGATGGGTAAAGGGCAGATATTGTCTCCATTTTCAAATGTGGTGTGGAGTAAAAAATGGTTTTGGAAATATCAGATTGGTTTTTCTTTGACAAAATCCTAAACAAATTATTAAACAGTTATATTAGAACACAGAAAGGAAACTGGTAATTAAGATACATCATGGATATAATGAGAATAAGTTATATGAATATCTAATTTCCTTTTTTCACAGGATTCTCATACTAGTATATAATGGAATGCCATAAATCAGTTATTTCTAGGCTGTCCCAACATATGTAGAAAAGTTTCTCATATTGTTGTAGAATAGATAACGAAATATGCAATTAGATGATTGTACATTTAAGCAAATTCCTAACTGGTAAAACAGATAAACCTAAAGTAGTTTGATGAATGGATCAATTAATATTCAAATTTCTACATTGGTTGTGTCCATCGAAAATTTTAATCAGAAACTTAGTTACTTTTATACTTGTGAACAACAGAAATCTGGGAAATCTAGCAAATATAATGAATAACAAAATAAGGATTTGAAAATATATCATCAGGCTAAAACTATCAAAATTAAATTTAAGAGGAATTGGTATAATTTGTACAAATATGATGATAGGAAACTTATTTATTATTTAATAGAATACCTAGTAGTTCATTTAAGTACAATATAAAACAACAAAATGCTGCAAATGCTAGAGAAGCTAATGTAATTACAGTTAGGTCTTCTTTAATGTGAATAATTTCACATTGCACATTTTCATTGGGCTGGATCCAATTACTATATTTTTATAATTATACCTTTTAGATGGTGCTATCTTTAATATATGCAATATATTTAATATATACAACAACTTTTCTCACTCAATGGGATCTAGCTGTACTTGATGAATTAACAGAAGCCTAGAATCTAAAAAATAGTCACATTCTACTCTGAGTTCAGCTAAAAGAGGGTATCTAAAGCAAAAATAAATAAAATTTATAATTTCTTGTTGATGATGGCCCTGTGACTCCCTAGCACACTCGATTGTAGTATCTTAGACAACTCCTTAGAAGAAGATAAATCATCCACTGGAGAGGCCCATGGTCAAACTCTTTCTGAATATGAGTGATAGGATGTGAAATGTCTTCTTGGTTCATCAAAGTTACTCTCATATTCTGCATTCTCCTCTTATCTGTCTGAATATGCATTCTCCTTACTTAATCCACATCTATGGTTTGACTGCTTATTGTGTGCATATCCCATGGGTCTATCCTGGGTGTAATTATCTCTATCCATTACCACAGGGAAATTACTAGCTATCAGGGACTCAGATATAATCTCTATAATGATGTCTATATCTCCCCCCCTTATTTCTCTTCTGAGCTCTTGTCATGCATCATCAATGAAGTGGTACTCATTTCAAACTACTTATCCCAAAGAAATTTCAAATTCATTGTGTTCAAAATAGATCTCACTATTATTGCCATCTCCTAGTACTATCCCCTGCTTATCCCCTACCACCACCCTTTGGAGTGGTCCTATTTTTATCCATACTATCACTGTCACTCTATTCACTAGGAAAACAACATCAGAGACATGTTTAACTCCTTACTCTTCATCTCACACTTTCAATCAGTTGTCATACCTGTTAAATATTCTGTCACAATATATTTTCACATTCTTTCCCTTCTTTCAACTCAAATGGCCACCATCCTAGTTCAATAGAGGGAAGGCAATAAATTAATGAGAATAAGGAAAGGTTTCTTCCAGAAGATGCCACTTTATCTGAGATTTGAAGGAAATGAGGGAAGCTAAGAGATGGGAATGAGAAAGGAGAGAGCTCCAGGTATAGGAAGCATCCAGTAAAATCATTACTATGTAGAGATGTTTTCCTAAATTTAAGTACATACATCCTTAGAAGTCAGAATAGTTTTACTATAGCACTTTCTTTGTATTATCAAAATGTAGTTATTTTATAGTGCTTTCTTTTTTAAGCAAGAAGCTCAAGTTGTTGTTAATAATACATGCTCCATTGCTTCTGCCCACTTTCCTTATGCCTAGAGAATAATTACCTTTAGGAGTCTCAGACTTTTTAAGTATTGAATCCCAATGCTCCTGGTAACAATCCATTTCAGAAAGAATATTATGACAACAAGTAAACAGACTTCAAGAAACTTTTCAGATTTTTTTTCCTATAGAATATTGTCAAATTAGTTCTTAGGAAAGATTGTTTATTTCCTAGTTATTCAAGGGTTAATCATAGTTCATCCTTCAGAGCATATGCAGAAATTTCTACCTACTCCCAACCTACATGAATGTGGTGATATTACTATTGGAATGGCATGACGATGTATAATGTGTAAATGTGTAATTTGGAGCATTCATAAGCATGTTCTGAGTGTACTACATACTCCATGGGGTAGGAAAACCTTATTATAGGCTGCTAAGTAGGAACTATACTATGTCTATGTACTAAGTCTATACTATGATCAACTAACTTAAGGTCTAGACTCCCACTGGCCAAGCCCATATTACAGCCATTTTAATCATGTTCTTTGAAACTACGTTGGGTGATTTCTGATTCATGGAGTCAAGATGGCATATTAAGGAAGGAATACTCTGAACCCATCTAAACCCACCTCAAAATAATCACAAAAATGCCTTGAGATGATGTCTAGAGTGAAAGAACCACCAAAAGACAGAGAAAAACAATTTTTCAATCCAACAATATAGAAGGATAGTAGGGAAATTTCTCACTGAGGTAAGAAGGAGACACTATTACAGTGAAGGCAGCATACAGGGAAACTGGTAGCTGAAGAGGAGAAGTATCAGTGCAAAACAGAAGCTGTAAGCATAATCCAGTTCAATCCAGCACAGGTGGTATATGGGTGAAAGCTGAAAGTATCCCCAAAGCAAGGGAGCTAGAGCTTCTCTTGCAAAATGCATTTTGTAGACACTGGAAAGGGTGGTGGCCAACCCAGAGATACCAATACAAGTCCAGGATAATACTTATTCCAACCTAGGCAAAAAAGAAAATCTTCAATATTATCTTCATTAAGGGAAGGTCAACAAATAGGCTAGAAAAATAAGCCAACAGCAAAGAAAAATATTTGATAGGAGAAAATTATTTTTAACAGAGAATAGCAAATTGATAACTGAAAAAACAACAATGATAATATGGCTACATATGAAGCCCTCAAAGGAAAATGAGAAATGACATCAGGACCAAAGATAATTATTGGGAGGAATTGAAAAGGGATTTGAAAAAAAACATATGAATGAAAAGAAGAAAAATTGAATAAAGAAACAAAAGTGAAGGTAGAGAATCATGAAAAAAATGAATCAACAGCTTTGTGAAAGCTGAACAAAAAGTCACTGGAAAAAAAACCTTTCTAAAAACTAGAATTTGCCAAATGGCCAAGGAGGTTTAAAAATACAATGAAAAAAATTGTAAAAAGTAGATGTGTCTAAATGGAAAAAATGGCACAAAAATAGAAGGAAGAAAACTAACTTAAAAATTGCATTTGACCAAGTGGAAAAGGAATTAAAGAATCTCAATGAAGAAAATCATTCCTTAAAAATTAGAATCAGGTGGAGAAGAACCTAATAACACTAGGAGGCATTATAAAATAATGAAAAAAAAAACAAAATAATGAAAAAAATGGAAGAAAATCTGAAATGTCTCATTGGAAAAAAAAAACAAATGACCTAGAAAATAGATCCAGGAGAGATAATTTAAGAATGATTGGATTGCCTGAAAGCCACAATATAAAAAGAGCTAGTCTTAGTATTATAAGTAATTATCAAGGAAAGCTCCCCCAATATTCTTGAATATCAGGGGAAAGTAGAAATTGAAATAATCTGCCAAATACTTCCTAAAAGAGATCATAAAATAGAAACTTTCAGGAATATTATAGCCAAATCCCTGAGCTTCCAAACAAAAGAGAAAATACTATAACTATCCAGAAATAAATAATTAAAATATTGTGGAGCCCAACTGTATAAAAATGAATCTGATAATCCAAATGAAATTGAAGAATATTTACAAAAATATAAATTTCACTGATTAACAAAAGAAGTAGAACACTTAAATAACCCCATCTAAGGAAAAGAAATTGAGTAAGACATCAAATGACTTCCCCCCCAAAAAAGTCCACAGGACCAGAAGGATTTACAAATTAATTCTATCCAATATTTGAAAAATAATCCCAGTATAATATCAACTCTTTGGAAAAATAAGCAATGTGGGAATCCTATCAAATTCTTTTTATGACACAAATATGGTGCTGATATCTAAATAAGGAAAATCTAAAAAAGATAAAAAAACAGTAGACCAACTTCCCCAATAAATAGTGATGGAAAATGCTTAGATAAAATAGGAGACTATAGCATATCTTTCAGTATGATAAAGTAGGATTTAAACTAGTAACTCAGGACTGATTCAATATTAGGAAAAAGAGTCAGCATAATTGACCACTTGAATAACAAAAGCAGCAAAAATCATGTGATTATCTCAGTAGATGCAAAATATTTTTTGACAAAGTACAACACCCACTGCTATTAGAAACATTACAAAGTATCAAAATAAATGGAGCTTTCCTCAAAATGATTAGTATCTAAGGCCTAGAGACAGGAGGTCCTAGGTTCAAACCCGGCCTCAGCCACTTCCCAGCTGGGTGACCCTGGGCAAGTCACTTGACCCCCATGGCCCACCCTTACCAACCTTCCACCTATGAGACAATACACCGAAGTACAAGGGTTTAAAAAAAATACAAAAAAAAATGATTAGTATCTATCTAAAACTATCTGCAAGCATTATCAATAATGGGGATAAGCTATAAACCTCTGTAAGATCAAGGGTGAAGTATGAATGCCATTATCAGCATTATTATTCAATATTTTTGCTAAATATGATAGCTGTAGCAATAAGAGAAAAAGAAGAATTTAAAGATATTAGAATAGCCAATAAGTAAACAAAACTATAATTATTTTATATATGCCATGATGGCATATTTAGAGAAACCTAGAAAATTAAATAAAAACCTAATTTAAATAATTAATTATGTTAGCAAAGTTTTTGGATGCCAAGTAAGCCATAATTCATTAGCATTTCTATATATTACCAAAAAAGTCTAGTAGCAAGAGATAGAGAAAATCCATTCAAAGCAACTGTAGGTAATATAAAAACAAAAATTCAAGAATATCAAAGGAATTAATGAAAAAAATCATTATACAAGGTGACATAGCAGTACCAGATATCAAAAAATATTATAAAACCTTAGTCATAAGAAACAACAGATACATATACAACATATAGAATGGACCAATGAAATTGATTACATATACAAAACAGAGTATAAAATGACCATCATAATCTAAACTCTGATAAACTCAAAGATCCAAGTCTCTAGGATAAGAACTTATTGTTTGACAAAAACTGTTTGGAAAACTGGAATTCAGTTATAGATGAACATCTTATACTATATAACAAAATCAAATCAAAATGGCTACATGACTTAGATATAAAGGATACTAATTTAAGCACATTAGGGGCACATGTAATAGTTTACCTCTATGACCTATGAATAAGGGATGAATATATGGTCAAACAAGAGATAGAGTATATTATGAGATATAAAATGAATGACACTGAAAACATTAAGTTAAATATTTTTCTTGCACAAACAAAACCAATACAAGCAACCTTAGAACTAAAAAAAAAAGAAAAGAACAGAAACAATTCATAGCAAATATCTCTAACAAAGACATAATTTACCAAATATATAAAGATAATGAGTTAAATGTATGAGAATACAAATCATTTCCCAATTGGTAAATGGTCAAAGGATAGGAATAGACACTTTTCAGGTAAAGATATCAAAATTAGCTATAGTCATATAAAAAATGCTCCAAATCATTACTGATTAGAGAAATGTGAATTAAAGCAACTCTGAAAGTATCACCTCACACTAACTAGATCAAATAGGAAATAATATAAGTTGGACAGTATGTTGGAAAATTGTGATATAAATACATCATTGGTAGAGTTATGAATTCATCCACTATTTCTAGAGAATGATTTGGAGCTATGCCAAAAGGGAAATAAAACTATGCATACTCTTTGACCCAGCAATATTACTACTATGTCTATATCCCATAATCTAAAAGAAGTGGGGGAAATGATATATTTGTATAAAAATATAGCAGCTTTCATTGTGGGGAAAACTATTAGAACCTGAGGGGATACCAATCAATTAGGAACAAGTTATGGTATATCATTGTGATGGAATTTGATTGTGCTATAAGAAATGATTAACAGAAGTATATCAGGAAAACCTAGAAAGACCTACATGAAATTATGCAAAATGAAGTGAGCAGAATCAAAAGAACATAATATATAATAAAGCAATACTCTGATGAACAGCTGTGAATGTGTTAGCTATCCACAGCAACATAGTTATCCAAGACAATCCTAAAGGACTTATGATTAAAAATGCTGTCCACCTTCAGAGCAAAAATAAAAACTGATGGAGACTGAATGCTGATTGAAGTAAACAATTTTCAATTTTATTTTCTTCATTATTTTTAAATTTTATTTTCTTCCATAACATGATGACTATGACAAAGTTTTTTTTATGATAGTATATGTAACCAATAACAAATACAGTGTCAGGGAGAGGGAAAGGGTGAGGAAAGGTAGAAGAGAAAGAGAGAGGGGGAGAGAGAGAGAGAGAGAGAGAGAGAGAGAGAGAGAGAGAGAGAGAGAATGTGGGATTCAAAATGTCAGAAAACAAATGCCAAATATTGATTTTACATGTAATTGGGAAAAATAAAACATTACAATGATTTTAAAATTAAATTTAATGAAAAAAGCAGAAACTGTTTCAGTGTTCTTATCAATCCAGTGGGATTGGTCTGGGAGTAATAAACTAATGTTTTTAGGCACATGATCATACATCCAAAATATTTCAATTATTTCAAGCAGAAACTTTAATCCTAGCCTGATAGTATTATGTGCAAATCTTCAATTAAGAGAAAACAACAAATACAAATAATGGCAATAACAACAACAACACTGCAAAGCCCCTGCCAGTTATTGTCGTCTTACAGCAAGAAGAACAATTTTGATTAGGTACCTTTTATGATATGGCATGGGAAGTTTTCATCACTTCTGACTTAGTTCATGATAATAATATCTACCCTTGTAGTTCTATATTTCTTTCCCTCACTTCAGTGTTGAAAAAGATTTTCTTAGCGTCCTCTTCACTGACTTTAACTTTTGAACCATCACCTTCTTCAACTCTTTTCTTTGGATGGTTCTCCTACTCCTTGACATCTTAAGGAACCTCGAGCCTAACGAAGCAAGACAAAAGACTAGGAGAACTAATGGGCAATTTCACATAGAGATATATCATTAATTAAAAATTATTATATGAGAGAAACTCCCAATAAACTGGCATTTTTTAAACCACTCACTTCTCTCTTGCAAGGGGTCATATTGTGTTATTACTTTTCATTACCTTAAGGGTGGACATATAAATGGATAGCTAGACAAAAAAATGAAATCTAATGAGTAGATATTATGTGAGTCATATGTGCTATAGATGTAAATACAAGTAATTGAAACATCCCTCCACCCTCAATGAGTTTATATTCTAACAGGATAAAAGAAAACAAGTAAGAGGATGTGAGAAGATGGTTGGAGAAGAGTATCTGAATGAGGTGTATGACGAAGACCCTGTAATCAAAGGTACAGAAGACAAGGCCTTGGCCAGCGATCTGAGTCAGAGAACTCAGGGATATCTATCTATCTATCTATCTATCTATCTATCTATCTATCTATCTATCTATCTATCTATCTATCTGTCTATATGAATATAATGTTTATATGTGATTTATAAAAGTTCTCTCTACATGTGTTTAAAAAATTCATCACCTCACTCCTTTATCCAAATCTAAAAAAAGTATCAGCTTTCTTTCATGGTTGGTAAAGATTTTTATTATTATTATTGTATTGCTGGTCCTTCCCTTTTGCTGTTTCAGTTTTTGAGTGACTGGTACTCAGAAGATAAGGTCTGGAAAGACAAAGCAAAGATCATTGACTTGATTAACCTAAATGCTCAGTTGTTCACAGGTTGTTCTTGGTATAAGTTTATTATGGTGTTTTTTTTCTTCTCAACTTGCAAGAAATCTACTTTCTCTTTTGATTTCTTTTATTTCTATTATAGTATAAAAATGTATACTCAAGTAAAAATATGCTCTTTCAACAAATATTATTTGGCTAAAGATTCTGCCGTAAAATATATTGAGTAAAAATGTTGTTTATTATCAATTCAACTAGAAAGCAACCAGAAAACATTACTTTATTCCTATCCCTCTTCCAATAATAGTAATGATGAAATCTATTCAAATACTAAAATTGAAAATAAATGAGTATATTTAATTTTTTCATTCAGTCTAAGGACAGCAGGTATAAAGTTTTCTTACACACAATTATAGGGAGATTTAAATTCCTCCTACCATTTTAGACCTTTCCCCACACTATAATAATGGGTCAAAATAGGTATTACTATGGACTTCTAGAACTGGGCACTTTTAATAGCTATACTTATCAAAATACTCCTCCAATGCCAAAGACCTGGAATTCATAAAAAAATTGTCGAACCCACATTAAAAATGATAAATTGAAAATTAAGAGAAATAAACTAACATGGTATTACCAAGAAATAATATATCTTTTATATAGATGCTGAAAACAGAACACAGGAAACAATTGATTTATCTTCATTCTAACTATCAAGGAAGCAAAAACAGGAAAAATTTAATAATTCAACAATATTAAAATCAATACACTTTTACTCTTCTATATTATTGATCAATTGCAATGGAGGCAATAGCTCTTATCAAATTCAAGAAACACTGGTTTTGTAATCCATAAATCCAAAAATGTAACCCCTTTAAAGTGAAATCAGTGTTAAAGCTTAGAATGTGATGAACAAGTCTGTTTGTAGCTGTTTTGAGGAAGTTTCACCAAACAGACTGAGATAGGGATTAGGGGAGGGAAAGTGCTTACATGTATACATCTGTATTTGGCAATGAATCTTGTCTACAGTGAAGAAGGAAAGCATTTAGGGATTATATTTGCTCAAACAAGAGTAAATGGAAAACTCAGTCTATTATCCATAGAGTTAGGGCCAAAAGAGCTGTTATGAGGATATATAAGCCTTTTAGATGGAATTACATATTGAGACTGTCAAAATGTTCCCAATGCTCTAGTAACTTCTCCAGTCTACTTTGTGTGTGTTTAGACAACCTTGGTATGTACTTTTAAAAAAGATTAATATAGAAATTCAGTTGCATTCTAATTAGGAATTTCTCATCAGAAAAATGATTTTGCATGTCCACTGAGTCAAGCCCTCCACCTCTAAAAAACTTGCCTATGACATTGGATTCAACTGTACAGACTGGAAAGAAAAAGATGCCAAACTCAGAGCAATTTTATCATAAAATAGCTATTCATTATGAATTAAAAGTTTTATTTGCCTTATATTATGGATAATACATTGAAGGGAAATTCTATTATTTTTGACTCATAAACATTCAGATTGTTTGATTAGGAAGCCATTTGGGATTATTATCTCCAGTACTGTCAGAGATAAAATACTTCTGATATCATTGGTACCTAATGAATAGTATGAAGTTGAATATCTGGGTGATTATCATTCCTCTTTAATTCCTCTTAAAATATCTCCATAACTCATCAAATCTGTTCTTTAAGAGAACTACAAAAGATAAGACTGAAAATAAATCTGAAAAAATCAATCTATAGTATTTCTAAGTATAGGTAATAGCATGCTTAATCTATGTAATTAGCTAAAATCAGAATACTTGAAGGAATAGTTACAAAATCATTTTGGCATATTATACTTCTTAGGAAAAAAACTAAAACTGCATTATATGCTATGAATGACAACAATCTGTCCCATTAGAATGTCCCAAACCTAAACAACATTTCAACTTAGCAATGCTAAAAGTGCATTGTATGCCTTCCTCTGCAGAATGTTCATACTTTTACTATTCATTTGAAAACAAAGTAATATAATGCATTTTTATTATTTAAAAATGTACACTTGCAAAAAGCCAAAATTTTATGATATAATAACTTAAAATATTGACAGTAAACAATCACTTTATTCACAGCTATATGTTTTTTCTTAAGCAGCCATCCAATAGAAATCTCTGTTCATTTTACTGTGCTTCCAAAATGACATGAGAGTTTCACTGAAAAAAAAACAACTGTTTTTATTGTGGGAAGAGAAGCATAAGAAGTAGCATTTCTGTATGTACATATATATATATATATGAGTATGTATGTATGTATGCATGTGTAAGTATGTTTTTATTTAACATACTTTAATACACCAGGAAATAACTAAAATACTTTTATTTGCATAATGATCATATTGTAAAATTCACTAAAATGTATTAGATAAATTGATTTTTTAAAATTCCTCTTACAACTGAATCAATAAGGCAGTACCAGTACGACTAGTGGCTGACCTTAAATATTCCTTGCTTTCTACCCAAACAGGAAATGGTGGGTTTTTTTTTCTAGATTTAAAAAAATGAGACCAAACAAATCTCTACACACATGTCATGTAAAATTAAGTTACAAGAATAGTAAATGTAAGAGAAAGAGGAAAAGGGAGAAAAGTAGGTAGAAGAGCAGAACTGAAATACACAATAAAAGTGTAACAGGTCTCTGGAAAAAAAAAAAAACTTCCTAATAATCAACAATCATTAAGGAATTTTGATGGCATCAGTGTATGTTCAGCAACTATCCCAACAGATATTTACTTTCAAAGATGACTTGAGCTTTTAAAGAAGACTGAGCATCACTTTACTTCGAAGAGTGAAATGATTAGACTAGAGATAAACTAAATCAAACCTATTAAGTAATTATATCTGGTTTAGAATATCCAGTGATGGAAACGTGTGATATCTTTGCCCATAAAATACTCCTCACTTAACCCAGAATGATCAATCAAAGTGAAGGAAAGCAAGGGGGATAGGCTCTTGTCTCTCCCACTTGTACTCACCAAGTCCCCAAACGCAGAATCAGTAACAGGAGCAGGAGCCTCACCCCACCGCAGTGACTCCATAGGAATAAAGGAAAAAGAAAAGGACTTTTCCAAGAATCCATTGAATTTGTTCTTCTCGTTCCGAGGGGACTAATTTAAATCTCCAAACAGAATACTTATTCTGCCATCTCAGCAGTAGCCGGGTGAGAAAGGGAGAGTGTGAGGAGGGAAAAACGCCCCCAAACAGGTAGCATCTGATGCTGGGAGGACTGTAGCCAGCGCGGCCAATAAGATCATCAGATCTTGGCATAAATTAACTTAGAAAGTGTTGGGCGAATCAGGGGCTCAGAGAGGTGGGGCTTCCTTTACTAGAAAGGGACACCAGTCTGTGGGTCTGGAAGAGACTGGATCTTAAGGAAAAGAAAAACAAAACCTTTTCTGTTTCAGAGCTAAAGAGCCAAGTGGGTTCGGGTTTGATCAGTATCTCTGTCCCAGAGAGAAAAAGAGAGACCTCCTGGACCCCTCGTCCCCTCCCCCCAACCTTTAAGGTGGCTACCCATCCCTAGACAGCCTGGCTCGACTTCAGGGCTGGCTGATTTTCTTTCCCAATTCATCTTGGATTTAGAATTTCTCTTCAGGAAAAAATCCATGTCATCTAGCTGGTCAGAGGAAGGCCGAGCCTTTCTTAACTTCCCCAGACACCACTGAATAACTAGGGTACCTGAGCGCACCTTCGGGAGGTTAGTATGCAACCTGTGTTGACTGTCCTTTGCAGCTGTCACCCTTCTTGCCTACATTGAGAGAGGAACAGCAGGCACGAATCCTCCACAGGAGGATCGCAGTGACACCAGGCGCCAGTCTTTGGTGAAAGGAAAGGGTCTTGTGAAAAAAAGAAAAATGGTCAGAATCCTCTCTTCCCCTGAAACACAGCAGCCCAAAGCTGCTGCTCACCCCTACCCTCACTATTTTCTCTTTTCCCTCTCACTCACCCTTTTAGCTCCTGGTCAGCTTTACTAATCACAAATAGCAATAACGCCTGCTTACTCTTTGAGTCCTCAAGCTTCTTCTTCTTATCTCCTCTACCCCCCCCCCCCACCAAAAAAAGCCCTCCCNTAATCACAAATAGCAATAACGCCTGCTTACTCTTTGAGTCCTCAAGCTTCTTCTTCTTATCTCCTCTACCCCCCCCCCCACCAAAAAAAGCCCTCCCCCTCCCCCCAACACACACACAAGCATTTGTTAAACTGGCGCGGCTGCTACTGAACTTCAGAGTCGCAACCCAGTAGAGTTTGCAGCCTTGCTCTGGGTTGCCATGAGAACCAAAAAGCCTTGTGGCAGCAGCTGGAACAACTGTATAGATTCAGGCTGACTGCTGTTAGAGCTCGCGTTTACTGGCATTCTCTCTGCCCTTATGCTTGTCTTTAAATTCTCACATGCAAACAGCTCTGCACCTGGCTGGGATTGCTGGCTGTCTCATCAATCATTCCACAACCACCTGGAATTGGCCTTGTCGCTGACTGAATCGTATTAACTAACTGGGCTGTGGAGTATCAGTGGTTGTGTTGTAGTGATAAGGTGACTGTTTCCAACGGATCATTGCAAATCCTCAAAACGAAGGGGGTCGGTTAATTGATTCGGTAACATCTAAATTTTCTACCAAAATATGACAATCTTAAGTCTCAGATTCTTGTTCTTAATAATAGGCACTGCATTGCCATATCTGTGTGTGTGATTGTGTGCATATGTTCCTGATCATTGATTCTCCATTTAATTCAGGTCTTCTAAGATATGTTGATTTCCTTGTTTTGTTTTTTTTTTCTCTCTCCCTCTTTATTACTCTGTTCTGTAGGACACGATTAAAATATCATTTGTACTAAAGAATTTGAATAAAAATAAATTTTCATTCGAATAGATTCTGAGGGGTCCAAGGAGTTAACTAAGACTGATTAGTTAACTAAGAAGAAATAATGATGCAGTTGAAAATGTATTTTGCAGAAATATTTGAGGTCTTTTTGGAAGCACATAACTAATATTCTGATCTGATTTGCTAGTTCATTCTGATATAATTCAGGAGAAATGCATTATGACTGGAAAATAATCATGCCAGTTTTCATTAGCATATTTTGCCAAGTTGAGACAAGGGTATTTTCCTGGTTATATGAATCAATGTCATAATTTGGTTACTATTTATTTCTAGGACATTGTTTGATCATTCATGTTAAGCCTTTAAAGATATGAACTTAAAGAAAACAGGAGAATAATAAAAAGTGCAGGATTTATGTCCTCATGGTTACAAATTATATGTCTAGGTAACAAATGTAAGATTGTCAATAAGATGGCTCACCCTCTACACAGACTTGCCCTAGAGTTTATAGTTCAGAGCACATGTCAGTTTCTTGCTACTTAATCCCTCCTTTTTACACAATGTCTTTTCATTTGGACCTTTTAAACTGTATCCTTTCATTAAATTCATTAAATATGACTTTTCTGAGAAACAGATCCCCTCCCACTGTTATGGCTAATAAAGATTTCCTTGAAAAGTAAGTGATGGCATTGCCAGCACCACAGGACCAAAGGAATGGATTTTTCAGTAAAAGCCATGGCTTGATATCTTGACTGCTTGTCTCATTTGATTTGTAAACCTGTTAAGGGAAAACTAACCACCATCTATATTTGCCTGGGCCCCAGAGCTCTCTTGGTTCTCACTAGATAAATCAAAGGACTCCTCTAATTTGGAGACTGTAAGAGGTTTGTTCCTTACCTACACGTAGAAGGCTATACTATGATGAAGATAATGCTTGAAGAAAGCTGCTTCACCTTCTGCTGGGGATAAAGGAGGAAAATATTCTGATTCCATAGATACTGTTGATTATTATCTGTCATGATCTAAACCACTATTCTCAGTCTTTCCTTTCTTGCCAGGTCATAGAAATGGCAAGAACCTCAATATCAGTAATAAAAAGGGCCATAATTAACTAAAATTATACATCCTGAGGTATGACATACTGAGGTATATTGTGGACAATATATCCTCAGCATGGCTCAGATGACAGCTTTGCAGTCCTGGGAGATTCATTCTTTGAGCCATGGCTTTGGTTTATGTTTGGCTTTTCTAAGCTTTTAGCTTTCCAAATGATCTTGGACATGGCACAAACAGCCATTTACCTGATGTTCATTCTTAGTGGAATCATTCCTTCTAGGCCAGTGCTTAGCAAAGTACCTTTCATAGTAAGTTCTTAATAAATATTATTTATAGAATTGAGTTACTGAGTTGAAAAATGGTCAAATCAGAATTAAGTGAAGACTCAAGTCACTGAATATTGCTTTATGAGCATCCACACAGTAAGTTTCATAAAAGAATGATTTAGGGAGAACCAAACTTTGCCAAAATAATAATATAGATAATTTATCTTTTCAGTTTATCCATATTACATTACATACACTTAAAGACACTATTTATGGCTACTGTACACATGTGGGTTCTCAAACTTACAAGATGGCACTGTAATCTTGCTCCATCATACTTTAATTGTAATTTCTTTAAAGACAACCTTGTGAACAGAGTGTTGCATTCATTTTCAGTTTCAGTGGCATTTCTTACAAACCTTTCATAGCGCTATGGAATTATCCACTTCTTCATTTATTTTTAAAGTATTTTATTATTTCAAATACATGTAAATTTAACTTTTGTTTTAATTTTTTTAGAATTCCAGGCTCTCCTTCTTGCCCTCTCTTCTCACATTAGTAAGAAGGCAACATTTTGATATGTTAAACATGTGCATTCAAGCACAATTTACATATTACTCATTCTGTGAAAGAAAAAAAGACTAAAAAAAGAAAAAAATTAAAAGTATGCTTTGATTTGCAATCAAACTACATCAGTTCTTTTTCTGGAGTTGGATAGCATTTTTCATCATGAATTCTTTAGAAATGTCTTAAATAATGATGTAGCTGAAAATAGTTAAATTATTCACAGTTGATTATTGTATAATATTGATGTTACTATGTACAATGTTCTCCTGTTTCTACTTCCTTTATTTTGTATCATTTCATGTAGGTCTTTCCTGAAGAGTTTTCCTCCATACTTTCTTTGAATATGAAGTCTAATCTCTTTTTTTATCTTGGTTTTCATTTGGAGAGAATTTTGGAGAGAATATAGAGGAGAGAAAATTTAAGATTCATTAATGAAAATTAATTAATGAAATTAAATTAATTCTATTTTTCTGGGTTATTTTGACTACAACTCAATTTGAGAGCAAAATACAAATTCTCAAAGTCAGTACTGTTGTACTCAAAATAACCCAGAAAAATAGAATTAATTTAATTTCATTAATTAATTTTTTAATAAATCCTAAATTTTCTCTCCTTGATATATTTTCCAGGTCAGTTGCTATTGTCCTAAGAGGATCTCACATTTTCTCCTATTTTTTTCAATCTTTTGATGTTGTTTTATTGATTCTTGATGGCTTGTGAAGTCATTAGATTTCACATACCCAATTCTGCTTTTAAAGCATTTATTTTCTTCAGTGAATTTTGTATATCCTTTTCCACTGCAAATTCTACTTTTTAAGAATTTATTTTCTTAAGTATTTTGTGTGCCTCCTTTACCAAGCTTTTGACCTGTTTTTATATAATTTTCTTTAATCACTCTACTACTTTTTACAGTTTTTCCTATACCACTCTTATTTGATTAAAAAATTATTTTGTGCTTACATTTTTCTTTGAGGTTTTGCATGTAGCTGTTTTGATTTCATTATCTTCTTCTGAATTTTTGTTTTGATCTTCCCTGTTATCATAGGAACTTTATATGGTAAGGTTCTTTTTGTGGTGGTTGTTTGCTCATTTTTCCAGTTTAGATCTTATTTTAAGTTGAGCTCTGCTCCTGGAGTTGAGGGGTCACTGTCCCAAGTTTTAGGTTTTTGTACTACTGTTTTCAGTACTAGTTAGTTCTTGGAGTTTGTAAGTTTTTAGTTCTTTAAAGGTAGTAATGTCTAAGGAGAGATATGATTACCACTTGCTTGGCCTGGACTATATAGTCTGTGAGTAACTACAAAATTTTTTTCAGACCTGGAAGAGTAACTAGGTTCCATTTCCTTCTAGTTCTCCTCCTCAACAGGAACTATTCATGGTCAATGCAGCATAATACTCCTGCTAGTGATAGCAATTCTTCTTTGATCTTAGAAATCCAATCTTCTGATCACTTGTCTGACCCCCTTACTGTCTGTGGGATGATGAAAGCTCTGGAATTGATTCTGTCATCCCCAAAGCCTTCTGCTAGCTTTCTGGTATGGTCTTTCCTGGACTGGGCTCTACTTTCATTCTTGCTAGACATGTTTGTTTTCTTGCTGACTTTCTAAACTGTTTGTGCAAAAAATTTATTTTACACCATCCTTTTGTTAGTTCTGCTGCTCTACAATTCCTTCTTGGGAATTATATTAACATTGATTGGAGAAGAACTTATAAGAGTTCAAGCAAATACTTGCTTTCACACTGTGACTCCAAACTCCACAATTTCCTCATTACTTGCAACAAAATAGTATTCTATAGAATTTGTATAATAGAACACATGCAGTTTTTTCCACAATGGATAGACATTGCAATAAGTTCCAGTTTTTTAAGCAAACTACAAGTTAAATTTTTTTTACTAAAACACCAATATTTTCAAAACAAATAATATTGAAGTTCTTTATGACTTGAAGAATGAAATTAGAAGAACCAGGAAAATAATTTATAAAATAACAGCAATGAAAAGAAAGATAAGGTGGCCCCATATTTCTAAGCCCCCATAGGCCTTGGGAAGAATCAGTAGGAATAGTTTATTGAAGTTTCAGGAACAGTATCTCAGACCCATAGCAAGAAAAAAACACTAGAACACAGGAGCACTTGCTGCAAAGATAATCAGCAGAACCTAGTCATAGTTCCAAGGCAGAAAAGAGTACTTGTAGTTACTCAAAGATCAGACTACAGGCTAGATAATAATAAATAAACCTTTTAAAATCATACAACCTTGGAAGAACTGAAATCTTACAGACCTAAGAGCTAGTTTCAGAGTCACTTGCAGTAAGATAATGATGCTTTGGACAGGGACCCATTTGCCACAGGAATAGCCCACCTGTAACAGATTTTTTCTAAGTGAAAAGTTGAGAAAAGCCTGAAGATGATTAAGCACTCACACTCACACACACATACAACTTCACCGAAGACAGTTATTTTAGTTACAGGAATGAGCAAAATACAAATTCTCAAAGTCAGTACTGTTGTACTCAAAATAGCCCAGAAAAATAGAATTAGTCTCAAGTCTCAAAAGAATTACTGGAGAAACTAAAAAAGGAATCAAAAAGTCAAGTAAGAGGTAGAAGAAAATTTAGGAGAGAAATGAGTGATACCAGGAAATCATGAAGAAAGGTCTACACCTTTGATAAAGGAGAAGAAAAATTACTGAAGAAATTAAGATCTTAAATAAAAAACAAATTGATAAAAGTGTCACAAAAACCCATGGAAGAGAACTGCTTAAAAAGTGGAATTGACTAAATGGAAAAATATGTGCAAAAGCACACTGAAAATAATTCCTTAAAATTAAAATTGGGCAAATGGAAATTAATGCTTCCATGAGACATCAAAGAACAATAAAATAAGGTCAAAAGGAAGGAAAAAATGGAAGAAAATGTGCTATATTTCATTTGTAAAGCAAGTGACATGGAAAACAGATTCAGGAAAAATAATCTAAGAATTATTGGACTGCATGAAAGCCATAATCAATAAAATTTCTAGACAACATATTTCAAGAAATTATCATGGAAAACCCCCCGTGCTATTTTAGAGCGGAAGGGTAAAATAGAATTTGAAAGAATTCACCAATCACCTCCTGAATGAAATCCCCAAATGAAAACTTCCAGGAATATTATAGGTAAGTTCTAAAACTCCCAGGTTTAGGAGAAAATGTTGCAAGCAGCCAAAAGTAAACAATTCAGATATCATGGAGCCATAGTCAGGATTAACAGATGATTTAGCAGCTTCTACATTTAAGAATCTGAGGACCTGGAATATGATATTTCAGAGGGCAAAAGGAGCTATAAGCATCAGCAAGAATCATATACCTTGCAAAATTGTGAACATATATTTATCAGGAGGAAAATGAGCATTCAGTGAAACAGGATTCCTGATGAAAAGACAAAAGCTGAATGAAAAATCTGACTCTCAAATACAAGACTCAAAAGAATAATAAAAAGGTAAAAAGGAAAGAGATTCAATAAGGTTAAACTGTTTACATCCATATGTGAGAGTGTGATACTTGTAAATCCTGAGAACTTTATCATTAATAGAGCAGTTAGAAGGTACATAGGCAAAGGGAAAGGGCATCATTTGAATAAGAGGGGATGCTGCCTATTAAGGAGGGAGAAAGAAAGATGCAATTGGAGAAGGGAGAAGTAGAATGAGATATATTATCTCACATAAAAATGGCACAAAAGAGCTTTTACATTGGAAGGAAAAATGAGGGAAGTGGGGAATGGAGCACATGAATGTTACTTTCTTTAGAACTAACTCAGAGATGGAAGAATATAAACCCTCAAATGAGTGCAGAAATCTGTCATATCCTATAGGAAAGTAGGTCAGAAAATATGGGAGATAGAAAGGAGGTCAAAATGGGAGAGGTAGTTGTCAAAACAAAATTTTAAGGAAGAATAGGACAAAAAGAAAGAGAGTAGAATAAACAGGAGGAAAAATATGATGAAGGGTAATACATAGCGATCATAATGGTAAAAAATATTTTTAGAAGTCTTTCTAATAAAGACCTCATTCTTCAAATGTGTGTATATGTATGTATATATACATGTATGTATATATATATGTGTGTGTGTGTGTTGTGTGTGTGTTGTGTGTGTGTGTGAATTTGTCAATCTCATTGGTCAATAATTGCTTATAGATTCTATTCCAATGTCCTAAAAATGAGTCACATGTTTTTCTCCAATACTGCTAGTAACTCTACTATTTTTCATGTTCTTTCAAAGGTCACTGAAAGTGTCTCAACAATCATATCTGCCAATTGTTTCAATATATGAAATTGTAATTCACCTGAAACAACCAGTTTCTGTCTCATTATCTTTTTACTTATCTTTCAATTCATTCATTTGTCTTAATGGTTACATAGACTCTGCCTCTACCTCCGTATAAGCAGCTCTCATTTTACAGGTAACACTATAATCAGAATAATTTCTAGTTATCTCCATTTTAAAATCATTTAACTTTTCAAATGCTTTCCTGAGTGTTCAAGGATGAATGCAATTGAAGGGAAAGATCAGATAGAGCATGAAAATACCCATGACCTGACAGAATTGGAAACAAGTAAAGAAATATAATTTGGAGACTTCTACCTACTTAAATTGTGTGTGTGTGTGTGTGTGTGTGTGTGTGTGTGTGTGTGTGTGTGTGTGTGTGTAGGGGAAGTCTGCTGTGTCCTCATTCTGCCTCCTCCCTTAACCTTCCAGAGTTGCCATATACCTGCACATGTCACTTACAAAGCAATCTCTACAAACTAATACACATAAAAATGTTAATGTTCCAAAATGGCATATTGTCCTCAAGTATGTTTATCTTTAAACAAGAGATGGCTGATACTATTAGTTTAACTGATGTGAACAAGGCACAAGTAGCTAGAATTTAGGTCTTAGTGACCAACAAATTAAAAGGAAATTTTTGTCCAGGGATACTTTTCCTATATCCTTGAAAATCATGCCAAATGAAACTAATTGTCTTTCTCATGCATAATGCCAGCTCCATTAATAAGCATGAGAAATCAAAGAAGAAATATTATGGTTCCTTTAAGTTCCCTAACCATATTTATATCAATATGTTCTTCTTTCTTTCATTCTTTTTATATATTACAAATAAAAATAACTATTTTCTTCAATATATATGAACTCATATCTCGTTGTTATAAAATATTACCACAGATTTCTCTAAAGACCTGGATAATAACAATTTAAAAGAGAGATAACTTAAAGAAGAGCTCCATATATATGTATCTATGTGTGTATATGCATTTATGTATAAGTATGTTTAAATATATATGTAAATAAATATGTGTGAAAAAATTTGTCTTTGCTGTGAGGTACTAATAGATAAGGAATTTGACACTTAGAGATTAATTGGAATTTAATGCTTAACAAAGATGGCATGAAGATTTCCGTGGATTTCTTAATATCAATTCCCCTTTCAAATCATGTACCACCAAAGCAATGTAGTAAATTCTAAACTGAAGTAACATTAAAGGAAAGAGAAACAATGAAGTGTGGCTGGAGAGGACTTATCTTCTTTTTCTCCATTACCCATTTACATGTAGTTTTAATACTATGTTTAATACTAACAACGTGATTAGTTTACCTGGTTATGACTGATAGGTGACTCATAGAACTCATATACACCAATGGACTTGTATCCTTGAAATTAGACCTCATATTTCTAACTTTTATACTTATTTATTTTTCATAACACCATAAATTTCCAAAAAAACTCTGCCATTGTCTCAGCAAAAGAACTTCATCACATTCAATCAACCAATGTGAAGAGATTGGAGAAGGATATGGACCTGATTCTGAGACATAATTCTTCCAATGGCAATTGATCTGATATAAAGGGGAGTTACTTAAAAGTGAATCATATATAATTTGGGCTATTTTGAGTACTTCCTTTCACAATATTTAAACTAACCTTTAACTTATCATATTTCTTAGTCCCCATTTACCAATTTCAATAGAAACTTGATGTTTATAAATATATGTATATACTCAACAATACATATATATGCCTGCTTTATCTGAGAACCATTGACACCTGAATCCACAATCTAAGTGCATTCATTTTGCTTATTGCTTAATATATTTTTCCAAGAAAATATCTTGTTGATAGACCTTCATTTTTCAACACTTAATAACTTCAAAGGAAGAAATGTCTAGCTGAAAGTTCCATTAGCTGAATGCCAGCTTCAACCAAGTACCATACCAAATATGGAGCAATGCTTGTACCTTTGTGACAATCATAAAAATTACATATTGCAATGGAATAGGAATCAATCAATCAATATGCATTTGTTGAATATATTATTATTACATTTATTAAATGCCAGACACATTGCATATCCCCTAAGCAGTGGGGATACAAAGACAAAAAGACATTTTCTGTTTTCTGGGAACCCACAGTAGATGGCATGCAAAGAACCTCATACAAATAAGATATATACAAAATAAATTGTAGATAATCATCAGGGTAAAGACAGTAGAATTAAAAAGGATCTGCAAAAGCTGCTCATGTAGGTAAGATTTTATCCGAGTTTTGAAGGAAGTTTGTGAAGTCTGGAGGAAGAGATGAGATGGGAAGACATTTTAGCCATGGGCTATAGCCAGTGAAAATGTCCATAGGATGAAGATGTAGTTCCTTATATATGCAAAATAGTAAGGAAGCAAGTGATACAGGATCACAGTAAAACCAATCAAAAGTTTCATGATTTTTCCAGACTTGTTTAGCAGCACTTGGGTAAGAGTGAAAGTAACAGAGAAGAATGGTTTTTACAAATATTATTGATGTAGAGGGTCAGCACCAGTTATATGCATTATATAAGCATGAGAGAGAGAGAAAGAGAGAAAGAGAGAAAGAGAGAGAGGAGAGAGAGAGAGAGAGAGAGAGAGAGAGAGAGAGAGAGAGAGAGAGAGAGGCAGAGAGAGAGAGAGACGTTTCAGCTTTACTGTAATTGATCCTAAATTTGACTGGTTAAGGCCATGACAGTTGGAAATCACCATAGATGAAAAGTCAAGATAAGGGAGCAGCACAGAGAAAAACACTAGCCTATGACTAGTAAAGAAGTCAAGAGAGTCACTGGTCTTCTTTCTTGGGTTTTAAAAAAAAGTTGTCCTTGGTCAGTGGCCTTCAAACCTCATGCCTTTTGCCTTTTTATGGCTATGTTAAACTTGATCTAGCATGTTGATGTTTAGGGACACCCAGGCTGATGCCAGGGGATGCCAGGAGATACTAGGACTTTGGACATCAGTACTTTGGATATGTAATACCTATGTGTCATTGTTGGTGTTCTACATTATGAAGATATTTTACTTCACATAGGTGTAAGATTGAGTCAAGACATGGTCTGAGATACAATAACTGAGCAAAAGACTCAAGAGAAGGGAATAATATATCATTTACTTGGTTCATTTATGAATCGAGATGGGAAAGAAAAGAGGATATTTAGTGTTGGTCTGGTAAGAAACAAACAAACAAGCACACAAATAAAAAAACAAAACTCTGAGGTTCTTAGAGGTTGGAGATCACAATGAAAATGAACATCAGTTTATTAGTAAGTTGAAGAAGTATAATGTTAGTGTAGTGAAGTAATATCAATATCTCTGTTTGAGTCCTTTGGCAGATATGAATTAAGGAGGAGAGAAAGATTATGAGTCAGTCACTGAACTCATTGAGAAAAGAAGGAAGAATCTTAAAAAGCTCCAAAAGGCTCCTTAGTAAAGTTAATTTTTTTAGCTAATCCCAAGAGATTACTCTTAACAGCCCATGTAAGTAATCAAAAACATTTTTGTGAATTTGCCTCAATCTCAGCTCTCTCCATTTGTTGTCTGATGTTATTTCTTCCATTAACATCAAATAAATTCATGTCATAGAACATGTAAAAGCACAGAAAAACAAATTGTTCACAATTATTCTCTTGATTTAGAAGCTAATGTGAGAATGTATTTCCCACCATAAAGAAAATTATTTAAACTCAGTGAACTAATGAGACCATCAAAACTCATAGATCAATTTTTTAATTGGGGGAAATAGAAGAAAGAAAACAATTACCCTTCTTGAAATATTGACGAAGAGGTAGCAACACAGAAAAAAAACTCTATATTAGGAGTTAAGAATCAAATTCAAGTCATGGGGTCCATCAGAACCTCTCTCTGGCGTCTGATATAAATGTCCCAACCTCTCTGATATATGAAAACAGAGGGTCATATTTGATGATGTCTAACATTCCCTCTGGCATAAAATAACATGACAGCATACCTCTTATTATGTACACTAGTGACTATATACTTTAAAGTCACTTGGATGTATGCATAGTTTCCCATGAAAATATTAACTTGTACAATTAGACATCTTAGAAAATATTATCACTATTCATTTAAACCTTACTATATGCAAGATATTTGAATTGAAGGCAGTATAATAAACTGCCCCTTCTCTACTGAGCTATGACCAAAATATTTGGCTTTAAAAATAGGAATGAAATTATAGTTGATATGACTGAAATGAAAGAAATCTTTCTCTTGTCAACCTTTTTTCAAGTATGATCTATTTCTTAAAATGGGAGCGATCATAAATTCTATTATAACTTGCAAAAAGGAACATGATTTTGTCTATAACTTTCAGAAGGCTCTCCTAGAGATTTTATGAAAAAAGGTAATAATAATAAGGAAAGTTTAAAAATAGTTTAGGAAAGAAATGCTCAAGATATCCATTCTGATTGGGAAAATATTCTCTATAAGGAATTCTCATTTTTGGTAGGCAAAGTAGTAGTTTTCTCTCACTTTCATGAGTTGAAAAAAATTCACCAGATTTTAAGAAGAATACTTCCTATTGTAGACATTCACTGGAAAAAAAGATATCATTTGGAAAGTTAGATGAGAGATCTTGGTGATATAGAGCAAATAGAGTGTTAAAAATAAGAGTTAATAATAATTTTACATTAGATTATGGCCCTTGCTTTGATTCACTTTAGATATCACACTTAATTTATTGAGAAGTTCATTGGAAATAAATATT
The DNA here is from genome assembly GCF_016433145.1 of Gracilinanus agilis. NCBI lineage: Eukaryota > Metazoa > Chordata > Mammalia > Didelphimorphia > Didelphidae > Gracilinanus > Gracilinanus agilis. Next base: position 169,347,924 of record NC_058135.1, on the reverse strand, counting down.
GATGAAAAAACACAGTTGTCATCCTTCCAAGACAGACATAAACACCTAGGGTACCTGAGACTGTTGGGTTATTTTAGTTTTTAGTTCTGAGTTGCAATAGGGCTAAATCCCCCAGTATCTATAGTAAGTTTAGCACCCTGGGAGCAGAGGACCACCAGCCTAACTACTTAGACCTAAATCATCCTATACTGGAAAATGGAACAGGCTAAGTTTACCATTTTGGTCAATATTAGAATTGGGACTGTGAGTAACCAGTGTACTTGAAGCCAGTGTGAGATAGAGAGACTAAGTTACAAACATAATAAAACAAAACTGGATGGAGGAAATGCTTGTCACAAGTTGGATGACTAAAATATAGAATTCAGTTAAACAATGGTGAACAACAAAAGCCTGAACTATGGTTATTCAAAATTAAAGTATAGGAATTATAAATGTGAGTGAAGAAGTTTAAAGATTTATTGTTATGGGACTCTGAAACATAGGTTTGATATAAGAGATGTAGATGTAAAAAACAACATGATTTGGTAAATGATTAGTTGTGTGGTATAAAGAAGGATGAAGAATTAAGAATAAAGCTGAATTTATGAACCTGGAAAACTAGAATAATGGAGGTATCTTGGATAAAAATAGAGAAATTTGGAAAAGATGTGGGTTAGTAGAGATATTGAGTTCTGTTTTGAATGTATCAGATTTGAGATTTTCTGGGGCTAAAATTTTTAATGGTGATGTAATGAAGTGGGAATGTACCCTCGATGAGAATGACTAGGACTAGATATGCAAAAAGAGACAGAGACAGAAACATACAGAAACAAAGAGATGGAGCCTGACAGATACACAGAAACAGAGATAGAAATGCACATACAGAGACACAGAGGGATAGGAAGGCTTGAGAAACATAGAGTAGAGAGAGAAGAGAATAGGTTCCAGTGCAGTGTCTGAGGAAACACTAATAATTAAGGTATATGATTAGGGTATATGATATGGATGATGAAAAAAGAAGAAGAAAAAGAAAGACCAGACTGGTAGGAGAGAAACTAAAAGAAGTCAGGATAACAAAAATTCAGAAAAAAAGATTATCCAGAAGGAGAGTTGGGTCAGTAGAAGAAAATGCAGCAGAGATTAAAATGGAAACTTAGAAAAGACTATTAGGTCTTTAAAATTTGGAGATAACTATTAACTTTGAAGAGAACATTTTCTTTTGAATAATGCATCAGAAGCTGGATAGCAATGGGTTGAGGACAGGGTGAGAAGAAAGGGAATAAAGATAATATATGTATACAGCTATTTGTCTAAGGAAAATTGGAGATAGTAGACCATAGTTTGAAGGGATGGTAAGGTCTACTGATTTTTTAAAGAATGAAGCAAAATAGGACAATAAAGAAGAAATTAGAACATAGAGACTGACAGTTAGTAAAAGAGAATAATTGAAGAAGCAATATGTGGGAGAAGACAGAATGAGATGTGATGAAGGACATAACTGGAGGTGTTGAGCTTGGCAAGAAGGGCCACTTCATTATCAAAGACTGGAAAAATGAAAGAAAAGAATAGGGCAGTGAAGAGGTAAGGTATTTCATGGCAAATAGCCTGGATTTTCTTTATACAGGAGTTAGGTCCCTACCTGAGACAGGGGCGGGAAGAAGATATGGAAAACTTGAGAAAATACGAAAACTTTGGCAAAAATTCTGTGTAGAGTAAAATGAGGGTTCAATAAAATATAGAATAAAAAGATTACATTATTACAATGTGATCCCATTTGACAATGGATAAGGAATTGACGACATGAAAATGAACTCTGAACAAACTTATCCACATCCAAAAAATTTGATTTGAGAGCAATTAGTGATCCTTATATCCTATATAATTTGACATTGCATGTTTCCCTTACATTCAATGCATTGCCATCTAGTAAAATATCACTAAGATGTTTTAGACATTGAGGACCTAAGGAGAGATAATGATCTTTTTCCCTTTTTTGACTGATATTCTCAGTAATATATTTATTTGTAAAAACATTTAACATTGTCATTTAGAACAAAAATATTAAATGGGCAATGATAACAAACTAATTACTGTTTTCTCCCAGACACTCATTTTTTTCTGACATAAATTAATCTCCAAGTTTTATTGTAAATGAATAAACTTAAAACACATGAGAAACGCCCCCAAGAGTGCTGAGTTCTATTTGGCATTGTCCATGAAACTTTGCAATCTGGTTGTTCAGAACTAATAATAATTAAAATAATTAACAATCTATTTTTCCCTACTATCCCAGAAGCATTCTTTTTTTGTTAATAAATTAATGTATTTAGAATATTTTCCCATGGTTACATGATTCATATTCTTACCCTCACCTCTTCCCTTCCCCTCCTGAAGCTAAGCAATTTCACTGGGTTATACATGTATCATTGTTCAAAACCTATTTACATATTATTAATATTTACAATAGATTGATCATTTAAAGCCAAAATCTTCAATCATGTACCCATCAAACCATGGGATCAATCTTTTTTTTTTTTTTTTTTTTTTTTCTGTGTTTCTACTCCCACAGTTCTTTCTCTGGATGTGGATAGTGTTCTTTCTCCTAGGTGCCTTAGGATTGTCCTGAATCATTGCATTGCTACTAGTAAAGAGATCTTTTCTCCTTTTCAAAGTGAATCACAATTAGTCAGAAGAGATGATTGAGAGTTTGGGAGAGAATGAAGGGTTTTTTTTTTTTTTTTTTGGTTCTCAGTCTCTCACTGCTTCTTTCTAATATTTTCCCAGCCCCTCCCACAAAAAACATAAACACACAGGCACAAATAGATATTATCCAGGTCTCTACAATTTTGACCACAAGCACCTCTCTCTTCTTAGTTTACTTCTCTGCTTCCTGATAAACACAATCCTTTATTAAAAGATTAAATCCTTCTATATTTCAGAACTTTATGGAACAATATCGCATTGTGTAAATCTATTTAAAAATACTATAGGATTTCAATATTTTAACAAACTTATTTATAATTGTACCATCACATTCCATTAGTTTTTTAACTGATTCTAAATAGCATGTAATTACACTGACACTTAAACTACTTACTTATATTTGTGTAAGTGCTTGAATAATTATGAGTATCTTATTTTTCATGTTATTCCTAACTGATGTCATTTTTAATGACATCTAAACCAGGCTAGAAAAATCCCCTCAGAAAATCTAGTCAATATAATCAGTGGAAAATATTGGATTTTCATATGACTTTGAAATTCAATAGCCAGGGATTTATTTATAAAGGAACTGAAGAAGAATGATTATCTCCTACTGGCTTGGTGAAATTCATTTTAGGTTATTTGGACTTGAGTATGATTGGAGAGGACTAAAATATCCAACAAAGCAATTGTTATGATACATATAAAATATAAGTTCTAGAAACCAGCATATGGTACATATTTGAGATTTTTGTTGAAGATTTTAAAAAGAAAGAGCTTTAACTCCCCCAAAAAAAGGTTTAAATATCTAATTTGTTGTTTTCTTTTAAAACAAAATTTTTTTAACCCTTGTACTTCGGCCAAAAAAAGGTTTAAATATCTAATTTGTTGTTTTCTTTTAAAACAAAATTTTTTTAACCCTTGTACTTCGGTGTATTGTCTCATAGGTGGAAGATTGGTAAGGGTGGGCAATGGGGGTCAAGTGAGTTGCCCAGGGTCACACAGCTGGGAAGTGGCTGAGGCCGGGTTTGAACCTAGGACCTCCTGTCTCTAGGCCTGGCTCTCACTCCACTGAGCTACCCAGCTGCCCCTAAAACAAATTTACATTAATTTAAAATCAATAAATTACAACTACATGTGTCTATGGTAGATTTAAAGCATAAAGATTCCAAATAGGACCATTTTGTTACTAAATGAGCAATATGATAGCCTGTAAAGGAGAAAAAGTAATTACAATTACACCATCAACATAGATAAAGAACAAAAAATAGAACAAAAGAACAAGAACAAGAACAGGAAAGACAAGGAGGAGGAGGAGGAAAAAGAGGAGGAGGAAGAGAACCAAAAAGTTCAAATCAAAGTGGGTGCTCACTGATTGGGAAATGTCTAAAAGCTGCTGCATAAGAGCGTATACCATCTGACATTTTATGCAGTATGCAATGTCAAATATGAATTTAGGGAATATGGAGATTTCTATGATTTGAAGTGGACTCAAATAAATATGACCAAGAGAAGAACATATGAATATTGACTGTGACAATGTAAATGAAAAGATTGATAAAATGGATGGTGAATACTGCCACTGAAAAAGCAAGGATGCCCCTGAGGAGACAAGATAATGAAACATCTCTCTTTACTTCAGGCATAGAGACAAGAGATGATTAAGGCATAATGCTGAGTACATTGTTCTGTAAGATCATTTTATTAGGTCTTTTTGCCTGTTTTGTGTTATAAAGGAGTGTTCAATTTTCTACAAGCAAGGGGGAAGAGGAAGAATTAATCAACTACCATTTACAAAGTCTCTTCTTTGTTTCAAGTATTATGCTAAATACTGAGTATTTTCTCTAAAGAAATGATGTAAAGAAAAAGCAAACAACAAAATATATTTAAAATATATTTCATGAAAGAAGTGTGTTTACTTCTTTAGGACTGATAATGATGTTCATAATGGAAAAAAGCACTTATTATTTCTTATGGAAAATGTTAATGTTAGATTTGAAATTATATAATTGTGTTCGTGAATAGTAGGACACTAAAATTGGGGCTATAACCTTCATGAAGTATAATCAGCTATTTAAAAATAAAATCATAGTTTATCTATTTAAGTAATAGTTTGTTAATAAAGAAAAATCCAAAGAAAATGACAAATAAAACATAAGAAAGCTACTAATATGATGGTATACTTAATAGTAAAAGAATGAGATTAGAAGTAAAATATCTTCAAACTTTTTATTATCTTTTTTAAACAATATTCTCCTAATAGGTATGTATAGTTCATTGATTCCCTCGTTTTCTTTTGTTTTCCCATTCTACTTCTTTTTAGCCTGATATTTTCTTAGTATGGCGACCTATGCTTAAGATATTCTCTTGAGCAATGAATGTCTAAAAGTTGCGCAAGAAACTCAGAATTTAGCTGCTTTAGCATGTTTCAAATAGCTTGTATATATCAGAGTCAAGACTTCCTAAGTCCAGTCTGCTAACCACATTTACACTTCCTCTTAATGCTTTCCATCACTTTTTTTTAACTTCATTTATACATTGGCAAGGATCATAAAGAAAATAGTTTCATAAATGAATCACCAGTAAACTGGCATTCAAGCCAGATATATCTAGGATTATGTCCTACTAGTGACACACAGAAATCATGTGACCATGGGTTCTGTCTTATTTTGGTTGTATAAGTCCATTTAATAAGCAGGGTCTATTTGTTTTAAGCAAATGAAGGAAGGAACCGTTCAAAAAGGCAGAAAATTTAGTAGTCAAAAAAGAATTTTAGGGACTATTAGGAAAGATGAATCAAGAAAAACTTTCCCATATGAAAAATATTAAATCTACTCTTCCTCTTTCCTAAGTCACTTTCAAATAATAAATTGGATATTTAGTGAAAGAAAATGAAGGCATTTTAAGTGAATGCATTTTTAAAACATAGCTAAATGGTTTGTTTTTAGAGAATCTTTGTGCTCTAAACTTATGATGAGGAATTAAACATGAATATTAAAAGACAAATAAGAAATTTTGATGTATTTGAAGGAGTATTTGATTCATAATTAAATGCTCAAATATTTTAGTATCCCTTCCCTTAAGGAGAAACATGACTTTAAGCAAGACACTTGATCCTTCTAGGCCTCTGTTTCTGTATGTTTAGAAAGAGGGAGTCAGAAAAAAATACCTCATATTTTCATAGAATTAGAGCTAAAGAAATATTGACTGTCATTTTGTTGAATCTTTTCTTTTTACAGATTAAAAGTTGGATCCAGGAGAGTTTAAGTGACTTATTTGGTGTCATGCAGATAGTTATCAACACAACAGGGTCTTAAATCCTTCTGACACCAAAGGCAAAATTATTGTTTTTGTTTTGATTTTTTCCCTGACTTTTCAAGCAAACATTAAAAAATAGGCAATTTAAAGAAATGTCAGTTTTATTGAAATAATCTCACAATAGTGGAAAGCTATCAGGACAATGTCTTGGTCCAGGTACTTATACTAAGGATCTACATTTTGAGGAAATATCCAGAACAATTATCCAACATTTCTGGATTTGTCCATGAAACCTCTATTGCCTCCTCTTTCTATTCAGGAATCCCTCTCTTTCATTGGTGAGTTTTTCTGGAACCTCCATTGTAAGGATAGTCACACACTAGTCATCTTTTTTTTTCTTTTTTTAATTTTTTAGAAAAATTTGCCATGGTTACATGATTGATGATTCATTTTCTTACTTTCCCCTTCACCCCCTCAAACCTTCCCCACCATAACTGTCACGTATTTCCACTGGTTTTAACATGTGTCATATTATCAAGACATTTCCATATTATTGATAGTTACATTGATGTGGTCGTTTCAAGTCTCCATCCCCAATCATGTCCGCATCAACTCATGTGTTCAAGCGATTGTTTTTCATCTGTGTTTCCTCTCCTGTAGTTCTTCCTCTGAATGTGGGTAGCATTCTTTTCCATAAATCCCTCAGAATTGTCCTAAGTCATTGCATTGCTGCTAGTACAGAAGTCTGTTACATTCAATTTTACTATAGTATATCAGTCTCTGTGTACAATGTTCTTTTGGCTCTGCTCCTTTCACTCTGTATCAATTCCTGGAGGTCTTTAAATTCACATGGAATTCATCCAGTTCATGATTCCTTTGAGCAAAATAGTATTACATCACCAGCAAATACTACAATTTGTTCAGCCATTTGCCAATTGAAGGGCATATCCTCATTTTCCAGTTTCTTGTCACCACAAAAAGCGTGGCTATAAATATTTTTGTACAAGTCTTTTTATCTATGATGTAGTATACAGAATTGGGGGTTATAGTTTTTTCTAGCTTTGGCTGAGTTCCAAAAAGCTGTTAGAGGTTTTAGAATCTTGAGGAGAGGCAGTTGACTGGATCTTCCGTGAAGGGAGGAAGTCAATGAGCGAGCTCTTAGAGTATCTAGCTTCAATATTGAAATTTAGCCTAGCATTAATATATTTACTTAAGAAATTATTATTTTAGATAGACCCTTTATATCTTCCTTTCCTAATACCACCCTGCCTTCCCTCCCTTACCTTAGTGGCTGTGGAGTTTATAAGGAGAGAAATTAGAGAGGAGTTAAATCTGTGAAGAGTTATCTAATTGACAGCATTATTTATAATTTAATCAAATCACCTTTATTCTCTTTAGATAGCATTTTGTAAAACTGAGTGAGGCAGGTCCTTACTCAGATTCCATCTTTACTTCCCTTCCCCCACCTGAGGTTCCTGAGATAACTGATAGGGCTTTCCTTTAATCCACCTTTCTAACAACATCCTTCAAATAAATAAATCCTTTGTGTTTCAATAGTGCTATTTAGTGTAATTTGTCTGGTAGTTATCAAGATGGGAGAAGAGGGAAAGAGACAACATACTCTGGGCTCAGAGGGAAGCTGGGCATCCATCTTGAAGGAAGGTGTTACTTCAAAATAGGTCCCTTCCTGTGAAACTAACTAAAGCCTGTTTGTTAATTTCAGTTTAGTCTATTTCCCTCAGCTTGTGTTTGATTCTAAGTCCCAATCTGTAAGCCTGCTGTATTAGTTTGTTTAGTTTAACTTCTCTTCTCACAAGAAGATCTCTGTTTCCCTTCTGTGTTATACTCCTGACTTCAGTCCTATTATACCCTGAATCTCCTTTAATCCCAGCCTACCTGTAGCCTAGTTTATCCACATACCAAGTCTCCAACATTCTCCTTTCAATTCCCTTATCCCAAACACCTTTCCTCAAATTACCCCCATAACAATGATCACTTTGGGGTATAAACCCAGCAATGGTATGGCTGAGTCAAAGGACAGTAAGTCTTTTAGAGCTCTTTGGGCATAGTTCCAAATTGCCATCCAGAATGGCTGGATCAGTTCACAACTCCACCAGCATTACATTAATGTCCCAATTTTGCCACATCCCCTCCAACATTCATTACTCTCACTTGCTATCATTTTAGCCAGTATTCTAGGTGTGAGGTGGTACCTCAGAGTTTTTTTGATTTGCATTTCTCTAATTATTAGATATTTAGAACACTTTCTCATGAGCTTATCAATAGTTTTCATTTCAATTATCTGAAAATTGTCTATTCATGTCCCTTGCCCATTTATCAATTGGGGAATGACTTGATTTTTTATACAATTGATTTAGCTCTTTGTATATTTGAGTAATTAGACCTCTGTCAGAATTTTTTGTCATAAAGATTTTTTCCCAGTTTGTTGTTTCCCTTCTGATTTTGGCTACATTGTTTTTGTTTATACAAAACCTTTTAAATTTAATATAATCAAAATTATTTATTTTACTTTTTGTAATTTTTTCTAACTCTTGCTGGTTTTAAAATTTTCCCTTTTCCATAGATCTGACAAGTATGCTATTCTATGTTGACTAATTTACTCATAGTTTCCTTCTTTATATTCAAGTCATTCACCAATTCTGAATTTATCTTGGCATAGAGTGTGAGATGTTGATCTAAATGTAATCTCTCCCATATTGTTTTCCAATTTTCCTAGCAGTTTTTGTTGAATAGTGGATTTTTGTCCCAAAAGTTGGGCTCTTTGGGATTATCATAGACTGTCTTGTTGATGTCACTTACCCCAAGTCCATTCCATTGATCCTCCCTTCTGTCTCTTAACCAGTACCATATTGTTTTGATGACTGCTGCTTTATAGTATAGTTTAATATATGGAACTGCTGGGCCACCTTCCTACACATTTTTTCATTATTTTCTTGATATTTTTTATCTTTTTTTCTTCCAAATGAACTTTGTTATACTTTTTCCTAATTCAGTAAAAAAAGTTTTTTGGTAGTTTTATAGGTATGGCACTAAATAAGTAAATTAATTTCGGTACAATGATCATTTTTATTATGTTAGCTTGTCCTACCCCTGAGCACTCAATATTTTCCAATTGTTTAGATCTAATTTTGTTTGGAAAGTGTTTTGTAGTTGTATTCGTATAATTCCTGTGTTTGTTTTGGTAGATAGATTCCTAAGTATTTTATGTTGTCTAGGGTGATTTTAAATGGTGTTTCTCTTTCTACCTCTTGCTGCTGTGATGTGTTGAAGATATATAGAAATGCTGATGATTTATGTGCATTTATTTTGTATCCTGCAACTCTGCTAAAATTGTTGATTATTTCTACTAGCTTTTTTAGTTGATTCTTTAGGATTTTTTAAATAGACCATCATATCATCTGCAAAGAGTGACAGCTTAGTCTCCTCATTGCCTATTTTAATACTCTCAATTTCTTTTTCTTCTATAATTGCTACTGCTAGTGTTTCTAGTACAATGTTATATATAGAGGTGATAATGGGCATCCTTGTTTCACACCTTATCTTATTGGGAAAGCTTCTAATTTATCTTCATTGCATATGATGCTTGTTGATCATTTTAGGTATACACTGTTTATTATTTTTGATCCTTCTATTCCTATACTTTCTAGTGTTTTCAATACTAATGAGTTTTGTATTTTGTCAACGGCTATTTCAGCATCTATTGAGATAATCATGTGATTTTTGTTTGTTAGCTTATTGATATGGTCAATTATGTAAATGGTTTTCCTAATGTTGAACCATCCTTGCATTCCTGGTATAAATCCTACTTGATCATGATGGATAACCTTCTTGATCTTGATCAAATCTTGATCACTTGCTGGAGGCTTTTTGCTAGTATTCTATTTAAGATTTTTGCATCTATGTGCATTAGGGAAATTGGTCTGTAGTTTTCTTTCTCTGTTTTTGATCTACCTGGTTTTGGAATAAGCACCATATTTGTATCTTAAAAGGAATTTGGTAGGACTCCTTTTTGCTCATTATATCAAATAATTTGTATATTATTGGGATTTATTGTTCTTTGAATGTTTGATAGAATTCACTTGTGAATCCATCAGGCCCTGGCAATTTTTTCTTAGGGAGTTCTTTGATAGCTTCTTCAATTTCTTTTTTTTGATACGGGATTATTTAAGTATTCCATTTCTTCTGCAGTTAAACTAGATAATTTATATTTTTGTAAATATTCATCCACATCACCTAGATTGCCATATTTATTGCCTTATAATTGGGCAATATAGTTTTTAATGATTACCTTAATTTCCTCTTCATTAGAAGTGAATTCTCCCTTTTTGTCTTTGATACTGTTAATTTGGTTTTCTTCTTTCCTTTTTTTATTAGATTTATCAGTTCTTTGTCTATTTTATCTATTTTTTCAAAATACTAACTTATAGTATTTTTAATTCATATTTCTTTTACTTTGGATTTTATTAATTTCTCCTTAGATTTTTACTATTTCTAATTTTGTTTTCATCTGAGAATTTTTAATTTGTTCATTTTCTAGCTTTTTAAGTTGCATGCCCAATTCATTAATCTCTGCCCTCCTTAATTTGTTAATATATGCACTCAGTGATATAAATTTTCCCCTTAGAACTGCTTTGGCTGTATCCCATAGGTTTGGGTAAGATGTCTCATCATTGTCATTGTCTACAATGAAAATATTAATTGTATTATTTGTTTCTATGATTTATTTTTTCACTAAATTATTTTGGTATATCATATTATTTAGTTTCCAATTAGTTTTTGGTTTACCTCTCCATGTATTCTTACTAATAACTATTGTTATTGCATTATGATCTAATAAGGTTGCATTTATTATTTCTATTTTTTGCATTTGTTTGTCATGTTTCTATGCCCTATTACATGGTCTACCTTTGTGAATGTTCCATGTCCTGCTGAAAAGAAGGTGTATTCCTTTTTGTCAGCTATTTATTTTTCTCCATATATGTATTAACTCTAATTTTTCTAGAGTTTCTCTCACCTCTCTTATCTCTTCCTTATTTATTTTTTTGCTTTATCTAGATTTGATAGGGGAAGGTTGAGATCCCCCACTAGTATAGTTTTGCTATCTATTTCATTCTTAAGCTCCACTAGCTTCTCCTTTAGAAATTTGGAAGCTATACCATGTTGTGCATACATGCTGAATACTGTTATTTCTTTATTGTTTATACTGCCTTTTATTATCTGACTTTATACTGTTTTTATATTGCCTTTCCTATCTGTTTTAAACATATCTACTTTTACTTTGGCTCTTTCAGAGATCATGATGATAACCCATGCCTTCTTTTTCGCATTTGAAGCCCAATAGATGTGGCTACATCCCTTCATTTTTATTCTCTATATATGTGCCTGTCTCATGTGTGTTTCTTGTAGACAACATATGGTAGGATTTGGATTTCTAATCCACTCTGCTCTTTGCTTCCACTTTATGGGCAAGTTCATCCCATTCACATTCAGCTATAATTATCAACTGTGTATTCCCAGATATTTTGATTCTCTCTCCTTTTCCTGCCCTTTGTTCTTTCACTATTTCTTTCTCTACCAGTATTTTATTTTTAATCAGTTCCCCTAATCCTCTCCCTTATTGTATTTTCCTTTCTCTCCTCTCCCTTCTTATTCTCCTCTCATTCTTTTTTAGCATCTTTTTAAGCTACCCCCTCCCTTTCTAGTGTTACTTCCCTCTCCACCAGTCTTCTACTTCTCTATAGGGCACAAATCAATTCTCTGCCCCAATGGATCTGATTGTTCTTCCCTCATTAAGTTGATTTCAATGCACTTAAGTATGAAATACTTCCTCCCTCCGACCTCTTTACCCTTACAGTGCATTGTTATTCTTCCCTGTTGGCCCAAGAGCTTATTTATGGAAGATAAATTTGCTCCATTTTGTTTGTTTTCCAATTTTTCTTAATATTACCTTCTTCCCTCCTAGTTTTGTATATATTTATAAACACACACACACANAGTTCCCCTAATCCACTCCCTTATTGTACTTTCCTCTATCCCCTCTCCCTTCTTATTCCCCTCATTCTTCTTTAGGATCTTTTTAAGTTACCCCCCACCCGCTCCCTTCCTAGTGTTAGTTCCCTCCACCAGTCCTTTTGTTACCCTACTACTTCTCTATAGGGAGCAAATCAATTCTCTGCCCCAATGGATCTGATTGTTCTTCCCTCTTTAAGTTGATTTCAATGCTCTTAAGTATTAAATATTTCCTCTCTCCAACCTCTTTACCATTACAGTGTATTGTTATTCTTTCCTGTTGGCCCTAAGTGCTTATTTATGGAATATAAATTTACTCCATTTTGTTTGTTTTACTATTTTTCTCAATATTACCTTCTCCCCCCTCTAGTTTTGTATGTATATTGCTTGACATTTCATTCTATACAGTTTGTCACTGTTCCCTTAATATAAACTTCTTCTAGTTATCCTGTGGGTGATAACAATTTTAATATTTGTCAGTATTCTCTTTTCTTCTTGGGATACAAATTGATCTAACTTATTGGGTCCCTTAAAGAAAAGATCCCCCTCCCCATTCTCTTAATTACAGTATGGTTATTCTCTTGAGTTCTGGGTTTGGGCAGCAAACTCTCTGTTTATATCTGATTTTTTCTTGATGAATGCTTGGAAGTCCTCAATTTTATTGAATGGCCATACTTTCCCCTGCAATAGTATAGTCAGTTTTTCTGGATAGTTGATTCTTGGTTGTAGACCCAGTTCTCTTGCTTTCTGGAATATTGTGCTCCATGCACAATTAATCTCTGTTCTCCTTTGCTGGCACATCTAAATTCTTGTCTCGTCCAGATCTATGGTCCTGTCCAGAGTTTCTCTCTCTCTATTTCCCTACCTTCAACCTTCCTAATTGTAAATAAACTTCCATAAAGTTCTCCTGACTTGAGTATATTTTTTTATTTGAAATTGAGTTAATCTGATTTCTGGAGACCATATCTTAAATATCTAGTTTCCCTCTTACACTGTGTTATTCTATCTGTGGTTCCGTTGAATCTTAATCACTTCTTTTTAGCAGCTTGTATTATTTTTTTTTTTGGTCTGGTAGTTTTTGAATTTGCTATAATATTCCTGGAAGTTGTCAGTTGCGGGTTAAATGTAGGAGGTGATCTGTGGATTCTTTCCATTTCCACTTTTCCATCTTGTTCAAGAATTTCAGTGCAGTTATCTCTGATAGTTTCATTGTAGGATGATATCTAAACTTTTTCTTTTATCATGATGTTCTGGTAAACCAATAATTCTTAAATTGTCTCTTCTAGCTCTGTTCTCCAGATTTTTGGTTGAATCAATGAGGTGTTTCATATTCTCCTCAAATTTTTCATTTTTTAAATTTTATTTTATATATTCTTGCTACTTTGTGAAGTCATTTGCTTCTAGTTGTTGAGTTCTTTTTTTTTAAAGACTGAATTTTATCCCTGGATTTTTGGTCATACTTCTCCTTCTGGTCTGATTTTCTTTGTAGATCATCTTTTGCCTTCTTTGCTTCATTTTCAAGCTGGCCAGTTTTGGATTTTAAGACTTTGTTTTCTTGTTTTAGTTTATGTACTTCCTTTTTCAAATTGTATTCAATCTCTCTTGATTGCTTTTTGAGTTCCTGAATTTCTTGAGTTAATTGAATTTTGAGATCTTACAAAGCCTATGTCAAATTCGCTGGAACTTCTTCATCTTCTTCTATTTCTATTTCATTTTCTCTCTTTTCACTTCCTTGAAAGAAGTTGTCAATTGTCATTCCTTTTCACCTTTTCTGTTGTTTAATTATTTTTTTCCTTTTCTGTTCTGCTAGTTTGAGCAGATGAATTTAATGATCTTTGATGTAAGATCTTCCCCCAGCTGGCAATGGAGGTTTGTAGTTACTTTTTCTGCCCTCTGAAAACTTCTTGTCTTTCCAATTGCTAAAAAACATTTAGCCTGTATTGATTGGATTAGTCTGTTCTTCTTAAACTGCCCTGAGGTATAAACCTCCAGAGGAGTAAAATAAATAAAACTTGGGGGGACAAGGTGCATTTTTGCTGAGCTGAGATGTCCATCATTAGGGTCCCCCTGCGCTGTCCTTGTGTTAAATCTGGTTTTCTTTCTTCTTGAAGCCCTTTGTTCTTGGTGTGAGGAAGGCAAGTAGTCTGAGATTTGGCTCTCTCTAAGGCTTTTTCTGCTGGGCATTTTTGCTGTTTTTCTCCTCTGGTCACCTCTCCAGTGCCTGTGTTCAACTCTCTGAGTCTAGTGCCAGCAAGGCACTCTCTCTGGGCTGGTGTGCCCACTTGCCCTGAGATTCCCTGGCTGCTGGAGACTCCACACAGCATGTGGGGGAGGCATCCTGGGATTCCACTTCTATACCCTCAGACCTAACAGTTCGAGAACTAAAGTCTTTTTCTTGGCTTACTTCTTTAGTTGTACAGCAGTAGGGTTCCCCCTGCTCTGTCCCATTTTTTAGATTTGTTCCTCTTTCTTCTCAAAGTGCATTGTTTTCTATCTCAGTGTGTAAAGGTGCAGAGGTTTTAAGATTTGCTCCATCTAAGCCTCCATCTTCCCAGAATTCCTATCTTTTCATTTCTAATGTTAAGCAGTATGTTCCTAATCATGTTCTTCTTCCTTCCACTATCCAGGGTCTTTTTCTTTTTTTTTTTATCTATCTTTTTACATGGTAGCATAAAAACCTTCAGAGCAGATTCCATATTTATTTTTTATTATAATTTTATCAGTGGTTAAAATAATGTCTGGTAAATAGTAAGTATATAATAAATACATGTAGATGTGAATGGACTCTAGAGATCATTTCAAGAAAAATAATTCTTACCTGCAATAGAGAAGACAACTAATCTATTCAGAAACTGGTGGATCAATTTTTTTTAAAATTTGTTTCATATGCTAATTTATTCTTTTTGAAAAGGTACTGGTCCTCTGTTGGAAGAATTAGTTAATGAAATGGAAGTTACTAGAATTTTAGGAAAATATGATTATTCATTTTAAACTCCATTATGACAAAGAATAGACAGACGGAATACTTTCTTGTGTATAATAGGTGTTTTAAAAATTGAATTCGGTAGGTTCAGAGAATAAAAACATTTAACCTCAAAATATAATATTTGTACAAAATTAGGACAAATTATTCATTAACAAAGAAATGTGTTTTTAAGGGAGCTTTTTAATTGGCAAGATTTTATTTTATTGATTTTTATTAACCATTTATTGTATTACATATGTAACAATATAAGTAACATAACAGTAATATATTTATATATAATTTGTTATAAATATGTAAACATTATACTAAATTTGCTTATTAGAAAAACCTTCTCATATTAGCTAATTTCAAAAATCTATATCTCATATTTTTTATTCCCCTACCCGAGAAGGAAAGTAATATGATAAAGATTGTACATATATTATTATATAATACTTGTTTTCTTTTTCATCAAGTTGTGAAACAAAATACATTGTTTACAGTACAGAAAAATAATTCATGGAGGAAATGATGTTAAGAATGGATTTATTGTAATCTGCATTCTTTCTGTGGCAGAATGGTAGGTATCCTTTTCATCATGAGTACCTTGTAGTGGTTCTGGATCATTGCCTTCTTGATAATATGCAAGTTGTTCATAGTTCATCATCATACATCATTGTTGTTGCAGTGTTCAGTTTTTTCCTAATTCAGCCCACTTCACTTTCTATTGCCTCATAGAATTCTTCCCATGTTTAATGAATATATCCAAGATTAGAAGGAAAGTAATAATCTGGGGAAAAATTATACAAAGCTTCTAGGTCTCATATCTAAAATATATAGGGATATTTGTCAAATGTAAAAGGGTATGAATCATTGTCTAATTGAAAAAAAATGATTAAAAGATATGAATAAATACTTTTTGGATCAAAAAATGAAAGCTATAATATAACTAAATGAACAAAATCATCTAAATAATTTTTGATTGGAGAAATATAAATTAAAACAATTCTGAGATATCATATACATGTTAAATTGGATAAAATAATAAGAGATTGAAAGGAAATGCTGGAAGGGATGTATAAAAATAAGTATGCATACATTTTAATGGAACTGAACATATCTAATCATTTTGGAGAGTGATCTGTAATTATACTTAAAGAATTATAAAACTGTGTATACCTATTGACAAAGTAATACTACTATTAGGTTTATTTACTAATTTGATCAAAAAAAGGGAAAATAAACTATATATTTTACAATATTGATAGCATCACTTTTTGTGGTGGCAAGAAACTGAAATGACGTCTATCAACTGGGGAATGGCTGAAAAAACTGTATTATATAATTATGACAAAAACAGTATAAAGGTAGGGAGAAAGTCACATAACCAAATAACATTAAAATTGTCAAAAACCTCTAAATAAGGTATTAGAAAAAAACAAATCCAGATTGAACTAAGGAGGAATACAAAGGGAAAAAAAGCAGGCAAACATGGGAAAAACAAGGAATGGAAAGAAAGAATATCAGGAAGTAGGGAAATGAAAAGAGGAGAGAAGTGACAGGGAAAGGGAGTGGAGAAGAGGGAAAAGAAGAAGATGAGGAGGGGAGAAAAAGAGAGGGAGGAAAGAGGAAGAAAAATCCCAGGAAAGTAAAGTATTTTCTCTCAACTTATTTTGAACAAAGAGAACAAAAAAGGTACAGTTTGACTTCCTGAGGCAGATAACATGATACGAGAGCTAAAATGAATCTATTTAATCATTATTTATTTTGTGTAGACTCTAACAATAATTTTTTAATGAAAAGAACACAGATGGTTATTATGGAAATGAAATGTCAGATAGAGGAGAAATGAAAGTTCCTTTAAAGGATTTCATGCATCTAAGCCCAGAAAAAATATATACCAGGGTAAACAAAGAATTAGAAAAGAAAGTTTTTTTTTAAAAATATCCTCACTAACCTTTGTGGAACTTTGGGGGTGAGATAAAAAATATGTACATGGGAAAATAAAAATAAGTAAAAATATTGTATAATGTGGTGATTTGTGTATGTGGGAAGTAGGTTAAAAATAGATTTTATTGGTTTATAGACTGGCAAACATGTATTGATAGCCAGAAAAATTTAGAAATTTAGTAGATGTTTTCTAAACATTTAGGAAGGGATTCCAAAAGAAATTGGTAAAAGTTTCAAATATCAAATTTAATCTTGATTGTAAGAGAAAATTCTGAACAATTAGAAATTTGTAAAGAAAAGAAGTGAGACTCAAAGAGCAGTGTATTTTCTTTTATTGAAGATCTTCAAGAGAGCCTCAGTATTGTTCAGATATGGAGATTATATGGAAAATATTTTTGGAGTTAAAGAAGCAAATAAGAGTTTAAAGATAGATTCCTTTCAATTATTAAATTCCATGACTGAAATAATGAAAATAATATCATATTAATGGATTTTTGGAAAGTATAATTAGTCATAATTTCTTTACAGGCAAGTTTGAAGAATGTTGAATGCTATTAGGAGGATTAATACTCAAATCCAAAGACTCAATCTCAAGAGAAATCAGTAGTGGAATAAAATAGGATACTTTACTATGTTCTATTTTAATCATTTCTTTAAATAAGCAACTTGGGGGTTGAAGGAGAACCAAGATAGTAGTAAAGGTGCACAGACTCGCCTGATCTTTACCAAATTGCCCTTCAAATAAGCATAATATAGCATCTCAAAATGAATTCTAGAGCAACATAACTCACCAAAAGAAGGGTAAAGAAATTATTTAGTCCAAAGTAATTGAGAAGTCCAACAAAAAAGATCTATTGCCCCAGATTGTAAGAAGAACATGAAGAAGCACAAGACAAGTCCCACTGTGGCAATAGGTCTTGGGGATGCCTAAATCTGTAGCAAAAGTTCCCTGAGCTTTCAACCACAGATGGTTTAGGATTTGAACAACTGCTCAAGAGGAAATTACATGGCTAATTTTTCTGTCTCTGGGTGAAAGACTCTTGTTGCATTGGATTGTAGACTCAGGATGAGGAGGAATGCTGATAATCACCAGCAGTTGAGGCCGTAGGGGACTCTGGGTCAAAGTTTTAAGGCCTGTAAGAGTGCTTATGGTTGCTCACAGATTGGAAGATTATTAAACATACCTCTCTTTATGTCATGCCACCTTGAAAGAATTGAATGTGTATAGGTACTCAGAGCTAGCTCTGAAGGCAGCTACATGAAAAAAACCTGAATCCTGGAACTCTACTCCCTTCACCACAGAAAGGGAGTTAAATTTTAACATTTTTAAAGTTATATGACATGATAAAAGGTTGCAAGATGAGAAAAAATGCAACAAAGAAAGTTGTTTTGCTGTTAGGGAAGAACAAACCAGAAATTCAGAAGATAAAGTCAATAGTTCTGAGTCTAAAGCCTCCAAGAAAAATATGAATTAATATCAACTCCCCCCAAAATTAATGGAATACCTTTAAAAGGTTTTTAGAAATCAGAGATGTAGAAGAAAAATTGGGAAAAGAAAGGAAACTGATAAGAGAAAAATCTTTTAAAAAGATTCAACAAATATATGTAGGCAAAAAATAATGAAGAAAACAGCTTAAAAAATAAGCCAATTAGGAAAAGAGGTACAAAAATTCACTGAATAGAAGAATTCTTCAATTCAGTGAGGGAAAGAATTCTAAGAAGTAGAACTGACCAAATAGAAAAGATTGTACAAAAGTTCACTGAGGAAAAAATGCCTTAAAATTAGAATTAAACAAAGGAAATGTGATGACTCCAAGAAATAATCAAATTCAAAAGAATGAAAAAATATGAGAAAATATGAAATATATTATGGGAAAAACAATTGAACCTGAAAATAAATTCAGGAGAGATTATTGCATTATCTGAAAGCCATGATTAAAAAGAGAATTTAGAAATTTTTTTTTCAAGAAATTATCAAGGAAAATTCTCTTGATATTTTAGAACAAGGGGTTAAAATAGAAATTGAAAAAACTCCACTGATCACCTTCTGAAAGATCCCCAAATGGTAATTCCTAGGTATAGCATAGCAAATTCCAGAACTCCCAGGTCAAAGAGAAAATGTTGCAATCAAAAAGAAACAATTCAAATGTTTTGGAGCCATGGGTAGGATAACACAAGATTTAGCATCTTCTATGTTAAAGGATATGAGAATCTGTATTATGATATCCCAAAGGGCTAGGACTTCAATCAAGAATAACTTGTCTAGCAAAAATGAGCATAACCCTCCAGTGGAAAATGGATATTCAATGAAATACAGCACTTTTGAATTTTCTTAATTAAAAGACCAAAGCTAAATGGATCATTTTACTCTCAAATATAAGACACAAGAAAAGTATAAAAAAGTAAACAAGAAAGAAGTCAGGACATTCAATAAGATTAAACTATTTACATCCCTACCTGGGAATATGATTCTTGTAACTCCTAAGAATTTTATTAAAGTAGTTAGAGATAGTATTCACAGACAATGTGTAAAAATAATAGTCATAAAACTGTAAAAATAATGACCAATGAACTGATTACAGATCAGTTTGCTGTGCTTACAAAGTATCTTCAGTTTATAAAAGTGAAGTAAAGCTCATAAGTGAACTTCTCTTCAGGGCCAGGTGCAAGAATGTTAAGGAGACTCTTGGTATACAAAAATAAACTATTTATTGAGAATATAAGGATATAAAAAGATTTCTAACTCTAAGGGATTCTAACTCCACCCAAATAAAACTCCTGGGTTCCGCAAAGAACCAACTCTCCTGTTTCCACAGGCTACATTGATCCTTCCTGATGTGACTAAGCTAAATTTTCCCTCTTCTACAATAAACTAACACTATTATCCTCATACAAAGTATATAATTCTAAACTTTGTTTCCACGTTATAAAAATAACAAAGGCTATCTGGCTGAGCCTCAGCAATAACCAAGTTAGGACAGTGAGCCTTAGCAGACTCAGAGTTCAACTCAAAGACCAGGTCTTTCTTTGGTCTTCTCAGAGATAAAACAATCTACAAAACACAGTAGACAGTCACTAATGTTTCCTAAGTTGGAAAAGGAAAACACTTAGCTCCTTCAGGTTTTCACTTCTTTCCTTTTACATGAGACAGTGAGGAGAGAGAGAAAAGAAAATGTCACCTGCTCCCGGCACTCTGAGAGAGTCCAACTTCTACTCCCAGAGACTAACTGCCAACTCCCTCAGAGCAACAGCCACATCCAGAGAGAGTAACTGCCACAGAAAAACTGCTAAACTTCCCACACACACTGTTAGCATTTGAAACTGACATTCTGTCTCACATCTGTTACACACTCCAATTCTTTCTCAAGCCAGCTTCTCTACTTCTTATCTCTAAACTAATGTAACAAGACTTAATTTATAATATCATCCTTATACTTATATCCAAATAGAAGACACAAGAAAAGTATAGAAAAGCAAACAGGAAAAAAGTCAAGACATTTAATAAGGTTAAACCATTTACATCCCTACCTGGGAACATGATTCTTGAAACTCCTAAGAACTTTATTAAAGTAGTTAGAGATAGTATTCACAGGCAAGTTAAGAGCAAAGGTATGAGTTGAATATTATGGTATAATATTTTTAAATAAATTTATATTTTAAGAAAGAGAAATACATTGGGTGAAGGGGAAAGGGAGAAATAGAAATATGTAAATTATCTCACATAAATGACACATGAATGAGATTTTGTAGTGGAAGGGAAGATGGAGAGGTGGGGAAGTAAGTACTTAAACCTTACTCTCCTTGGAATTGGCCCAAAGAGAAAGGAACATAAACATTCAACTAGGTATAGAAATCAATCTTACCTACATAAGAGTAGGAGGGTAAAGGAATAAGAGAAGAGTAGTTGTTAGAAAAGGGGTCAAATCAGAGGATGTGGCAGTCAGAAGATAAACACTTTTGAGGATGGACAGAATGAAAGAGAGGAAAGGATAAATGAGGGTGAATGTGGTAGAGAGTAATACATAGTAATCATGATGTGAAAAATTGCTGCTTTCTCTAATAAAGTTCTCATTTCTCAAACACATAGAATATGTAAGAATAAAAGTAATTTCTCAGTTGATAACTGGTCAAAGGAAATGAACAAACAGTTCTCAAAGTAATTGAAGGTCAGTATAAACATTCAAAGATGCTTATAATATAATAAACCACTATCAACTAGATAAATGCAAATTAAAATAACTGAGTTACCACTACACACCTATCAGACTGGCTATAATTATCAAAAAGGAAAATGACAAAACTCAAAAGTGATGTGGGGAAATTTGAGACACAAAGGCACTGTTGGAGCAGTTGTGAACTGATTCAAACATTCTGGAGAGAAAATTGGATGATTAAACCCAAACATACCCTTTAAGCCAGCAATAGAGTAAATTTCATAGTTTTTGTATCAAAAAGAGATAAAAAAGGAAACAGACCCATATGTTCAACAATATTTACACTAGTTCTTTTGGTGGAGGTGAAGAATTGGAAAATGTGGTGATGCCTATCAATCAGATAATGAATGTTATAGTAAATTATTAAAATGGTATACTATTGTGATATAAGGAATGATGAACAAAAGGATCTCAGAAAAGTCTATAAAGACTTATACAAACTGATTCAGAGTGAAATAAGCGGAACCAAAAATTCATCATATAAAGTGAAAACACATTGAAGAACAAATATGAATAATTTACCTATTCTCAGCTATATCTGTATTAGTCTCAAAAGATTCGCAATAAAAATCCTAGAGAATCAACTAAGAAGCTTGTAGAAATAATCAACAACTTTAGCAAAGTTGCAGGATACAAAATAAATGCACATAAATCATCAGCATTTCTATACATTTCCAACACACTAGAGCAGCAAGAAGTAGAAAGAGAAACACCATTTAAAATCACCCTAGACAATATAAAATACTTAAGAATCTATCTACCAAAACAAACACAGNTGCCATACCTATCAAACTACCAAAAAACTTCTTTACTGAATTAGGAATAACTATGAGAAAATTCATCTGGAATTACAAAATATCAAGAATATCAAGGGAAATAATGAAAAAAATGTGAAGGAAGGGGGCCTAGCAATATCAGATATTAAACTATACTATAAAGCAGCAGTCATCAAAACAATATGATACTGGCTAAGAGACAGAGAGGAGGATCAGTGGAATAAACTTGGGGTAAATGACATCAGCAAGACAGAGTATGATAAACCCAAAGAGCCCGACTTTTGGGACATGAATCCACTAATTGACAAAAACTGCTGGGAAATTTGGAAAACAATATGGGAGAGATTAGGTCTAGATCAACATCTCACACCCTACACCAAGATAAATTCAGAATGGGTGAAAGACTTGAATGTAAAGAGGGAAACTATAAATAAGTTAAGTGAACACAGAATAGTATACTTGTCAGATCTGTGGAAAGGAAAGACTTTAAAACCAAGCAAGAGTTACAGAAAATCACAAAATGTAAATTAAATGGTTTTGATTATATTAAACTAAAAAGTTTTTGTACAAACAAAAACAATGTAGTCAAAATCAGAAAGGAAACAACAAATTGGGAAAAAATCTTTATAACGAAAAACTCTGACAGGGGTCTAATTACTCAAATATACAAGGAGTTAAAGCAATTGTATAAAAAATCAAGCCATTCCCCAATTGATAAATGGGCAAGAGACATGAATAGGCAATTTTCAGGTAAAGAAATCAAAAGTACCAATAAGCACATGAGAAAGTGTTCCAAATCTCTAATAATTAGAGAAATGCAAATCAAAACAACTCTGAGGTATCACCTCACACCTAGCAGATTGGCTAAAATGAAAGAAGGGGAGAGTAATGAATGTTGGAGGGGATGTGGCAAAATTGGGACATTAATGCATTGCTGGTGGAGCTGTGAACTGATCCAGCCATTCTGGCTGGCAATTTGGAATCATGCTCAAAGGGCTATAAAAGAATGCCTGCCTTTTGATCCAGCCATACCATTGCTGGGTGTGTACCCCAAAGAGATCATAGATAAACAGACTTGTACGAAAATATTTATAGCTGCGCTTTTAGTGGTGGCAACAAATTGGAAAAGGAAGGTATGTCCTTCAATTGGGGAATGGCTGAACAAACTGTGGTATATACGGGTGATAGAGTACTACTGTGCTAAAAGGAATAATAAACTGGAGAAGTTCCAGGCGAACTGGAGAGACCTCCGGGAACTGATGCAGAGTGAAAGGAGCAGAGCCAGAAGAACTCTATACACAGAGACTGATATACTGTGGTAAAATTGAATGTAATGGACCTCTGTACCAGCAGCAATACAATGACCCAGGACAATTCTGAGGGATTTATGGTAAAGAACGCTGCCCACATTCAGAGGAAGGACTGCAGGAGAGGAAACATATAAGAAAAACAACTGCTTGAATGCATGGGTCGGGGTGGACATGATTGGGGATGTGGACTGGAAACTACCACACCAATGCAACTACCAACAGTTTGAAAATAGGTCTTGATCAAGGACACATGACAAAACTAGTGGAAATGTGCATCGGCCATGGGTGGGGGGAATGCAGGGGGTGAAGGGGAAAATAGGAGCATGAATCATGTAACCATGTTAAAAATGAATATTAATAAATGTTTAAAAAAAAAAACAAAATAAATGCTATCTGATTCCAGAGAAAGAACTAATGGAGTCTGAATCTAGACCAAACCAAACTTTTTTTTTCACCTTCCTCATTGATTTCTGTTACTTTCCACAAAAGGATTAATATGGAATAATATTGTATATGATTGTACATATAAAATCTATATCAGATTGCTTATCATCTCAATGAGGACATAAAAGGAGAGAATGAAAGACTCAAAATTATTTTTAAACTGTTAGAAACTGTTTTTAGATGCACTAGGCAAAAATTAAATTAGACTAAAGGAACAGAAAAGCCCAATGTTAGGGCAAATAAAAACAAATAAATACAATTTTGTTTGAAAACAGAAAGCTTCTGATTTTTCTTTGTTATGTAATGATGAAATAAAAAAAGAAAAAAAATTCAGATATTTTGACAACCTAGGAATTATTATCACAAAATAAGAAGATAATAATTTAATGTAGATAAATATAATTTCCTATATTTAGTTTAAAAAATCTGTGCCCAATACATGAGAGAGATAACAACAATCCAATTAGGTGAGAAAAATATAATTCTATTTAGCTCCAAAGGCTAGAATTACTAGCAATGTTGTATGTATATGAGGGTAATAGAGGGAAGGTGTTAGAGAAAGGTATGTTTCTGTTCAATATAATGAATATCTTCAGAAACAGCATGAGTTATCCTTTGATGACTCATTCCTTAGCACTCTAGCAGTGATTTGACAACCATTTGTATCAGCAATGTTCGAAAAATTATCTTACAAAGGACAGCTGGGTGACTCAGTGGATTGAGAGCTAGGCCTAGAGATGGGCAGTCCTATGTTCAAATCTGGCCTCAGACACTTCCCTATTGTGTGGCCCTGGGCAAGTCACTTAATCCCCAATGCCTAGCACTTACTGCTTTTCTGCTTTGGAGCCAATATACAGTATTGATTCTAAGATGGAAGGTAAGTTGTTTTTTATTTAATTATCTTACATAGGAAAGGAAGTTGGACTAGATGGCTTCCAAGTTCTCTTCAAGCTCTAAAAATATATATGATTTCCTAGCCCCTAAAAAGCAATTAAATTGTTAAATACATTGGGAAAGATAATTTTCTATATTTTCTATTCTCATTTTCTTTTGATACATTAATATATCCCTTCTTTCAATCCTGGTTCCTTTCTTCTCTGTAATTATGATCATTAAGATAGTAGACATGAAAAGATATATAGATTAAACATTAAAAACTATCTCTCCATTTTGCAGCTCTGTTCAGTTTCATATTTTACTCTTGAATGGCTTTATGAAGACAGGCTTCTCTATTTAATTAAACATCAGCAGGCTCAAGCTACCAGTAATGATTTTAATGAGTGAAGGATAAAGCTGTACAATGAATGTACTGTGTAGAAATCTTAATGAATGTGGCTTTTAAAAATATCTATCACTGGTAAAAAGTAATACCAAAAATATTAACTCTTGGATTAAACATGTTTATTATTTTACATATTTGGATTTTAGCTCTAATATTGGCATTTTGTGTGTTATCTTTCTATTCCCTTTATATCAATATTACAGATAAATCTGGATAAGTATGCTTCAAAATATCTCTGCCCTAATATTCATAGGATGGAAGCTAACATTCTTCAGAACTCATTTCACAACTAGTGACAAAAATTAAAACTTTATCTTAAAAATTCTAAATATATAATCCTAAAATCTCATGTGTTAATTTTAAGATAATATTTAATTTGATTATTTATCACTCTTTAATGTCCTATACTGATCTTATTTCATTGTACGGAGGTGATCTTATTTCTGCAAAGACTATATTTTCAAGATAGAAACAAGTTCATTGTATATATGTTATATGATAATTTGAGCAGATACATTTGGTATTCACTACCTAGAGTTCTGATCATGAAATAAGGATTATTGTTCAACTCATGAAAAAATTAAAAGGGTCTCTAGATGTTAACATTCACATCAGGAGAAGGAATTTTAGTTAGTCAAAAGTATTTAACATTGAAATAATAGGTTTGTGAGTGATAAAGCAGTACTATTGACTAATCAAGTTTCATGCATGTTTCTTTGTTTAATTTATTCTCACTAACATCAGGAAAAACTAATTTCTATAATGTCCCTTTCCACATAAGTGGCTTTTCCTAAGGACTAACCAATAAGTGGTCACCATGAGGCTCCTTTCTTAGGGAAACATTTGCTAAAATTCATATTAACATAATGTAATAAATATTTCACTGAGCAAAGGGCAGCAGATACAAAAAATTATTTGGGAACTAAATAATCTTATCCAAAAGACTGAACGGATCAAAGAACAAATCATAGAAACAATCAACAATTTCATTAAAGAAAATGATAATGGGGAAACAACGCATCAAAATTTATGAGAAGCAGCCAAAGAAGTACCAGGGGGAAATTCATATGTCTAAATGTTTACATCAATAAATTAGACAAGTTTCAGATCAATGAACTGGACATGAAACTAAAAGAACTAGAAAAAAATTAAAACTCTGACATTAAACACCAAATTAAAAATTCTGAAAATCAAGTGAGAAATTAATAAAATTGAAAGTATGAAAACTATTAAACTAATTAGACAAGGAGAGGTTTTCTGAAAAAGAGATGGATAAGCCATTGCATAACTTGCTTTAAAAAAAGAGTACCAAATTTTCAGTATCAAAAATGAAAATGGTAAAATCATAACAAAGAAAGAAGAAATTAAAGCAATTATTGGAAGTTGTTTTGCCCTATTCTATGCCAATACAGCTGAGTGAAATAGATGAATACTTACTAAAATATAAACTACCAAGATTAACATAAAATGAAATAGACTACTTAAACAACCCAATCACAGAAAAAGAAACTGAACAATCCATCAAAGAACTCCCTAAGAAAAAGGCCACAGGCCCAGTTGAATTCACAAAAGAATTCTACCAATTACTCAAAAACTAACTCCAATACTATATATAAACTATTTAGAAAAATAAGGAAAGAAAGATTTCTATCAAACTTTTTAATGACACAAATATTTTATTAATATTTAAACCAAGAAGAAAGAAAATGTAAAACTTTAAACTAATCTCTCTAATGAATTTTGATGCAATTTGAAAAAAATATACTCACACAGAAATTATATATTATATGAAACATATAACATCATATCATAGGAATCATATGCCATGATCAGGTAAGTTTTATAGCAAAAATGCTTAGATGATTCAATATTAGGAAAACCATTAACATAGTTGACCATATCTATAACCAAAACAACAGAAATGCCATGTTTATTTCAATAGACGCAGAAAAAGCATCTGACAAAATACAACACTCATTCCTTTTAAAAACATTAGAAATATGAATCATGTAACCATGGAAAATCTTTCTAAAAATAAATAAACAAACAAGCAAATCAATCAATAAATAAATAAATAAATGGAAGAGATCCCAGGCAGGATTTGAAAAAACAACATTAGAAAACATTGGAATAAATGAAACCTTCATGAAAGTTATAAATGGCATCTATCTAAAACAATCAGCAAGCATTATCTTTAATGGTGATGAACTAAAACTCTTCATAATAAGATTAGGGGTAAGACAAAGATGCTCATTATCACAACTGTTATTTAATATTATTCTAGAAATGCTCACTTTAGCAATAAGAGCAGAAGGAGAAGTTGAAGAATTTGAAACAGACAATGAAGAAACAAAATTTAGCACTCTTTGCTGATGATCATATAATATCTGGACATCCCTATAGAATCAACCAAAAAGTTAATGGAAATAATTAACAACCTAAGCAAAGTCACAAGATAAAAAATAATAAATTCACATCAATTTTCAGCATTTCTATTTACCACCAACAAAATCCAAAAGGTAGATATAGAAAAGGAAATTTCACTCAAAATAACTGTATACAATATAAAAAAACCTAAGGGCATACTTATCAAATCAAATCCAGCAACTACATGAAGACAATTACAAGGCACTCTTCACACAAATAAAATCAGACATAAACAATTAGAAAAACATTAATCTCTCAGGGATAGACCAAGCCACTATAATAAAAATGATAGGGGGCACCTGGATAGCTCAGTGGATTGAGAGCCAGGCCTAGAGGCAGCAGGTCCTAGGTTCAAATCTGGCCTCAGACACTTCCTAGCTCTGACTTAAGCAAGTCACTTAACCTCCTTTGCCTAACCCTTAATGTTCCTCTGCTTTGGAACCAATAAAAAGTATTTATTCTAAGATGGAAGATAAGGGTTTAAAAAAAAAGAAAATTACAATCCTACCTAAATTAATTTACTTATTCAGTGCCATACCAATCAAATGACCACAAAATTATTTCATGGAACAAGAAAAAATAGTATAGGAGTACATCAGGAAGAACAAAAGGCCAAGCATATCAAGAAAATTAATTTTTTTAAATATGGAAGGAATCCTTGCTGTACCATATCTCAAACTCTATTATAAACTGGTAATCAAGAAAACAATGTGGTACTGGCTAAGAAATAGAGTGGTGGATCAATGGAATAGATTAGGTCAGTGATGGACAAACTTTTTAAAGAGGGGGCCAAAGGAAAGGAAATGCTCATCTGTCACTGTTTCTAAGGCAACTCTTTCAAAGTTTCATTGTATTGTATCCTATTCATTGTATTTGTCAGATTAAGAATAATGGTGCCCCCCTGGATAGAACATTTCAGGGGGCTGCATCTGACCCATAGGCCATAGTTTGCCCATCACTGAATTAGGTAATCCAGTGTTAATGTCTATAGCAATTTAGTGTTTGATAAACCCAAAGATCCAAGATTTGGGAGAAATTATTCACTATTTAATGAAAAAAGTTGCTGAGAAAACTAGAAAGCAGAATACCAGAGACTAGGCATGGACTGACATGTCACACTACAAACTATGATAAAGTCGAGCTGTATCCTTAATCTAGAAAAGGGTGACACCTTTAACAAATTAGATAACACCAGAAAATTTACCTGTTGTACTTATGGATAAGATTTAAGGCCAAACAAGATATAGAGAACTTTGCAAAAATGAAATAAGTGGTTTTGATTACATAAAGTTAAAAAGGTTTGGTAAAAATATAACCAATGCAACCAAGATTAGAAAAGAAACAACAAATTTTGGGGTGGGGGAGGGCTGTTTTATAACAAGTGTCTGTGACAAAAACCTCATTTCTTCAATAGAGAGAACTGAGTCAAATGTGTGAAAATGGAAAGCATCCCCCAGTCACCAAATGGTCAAATGATATGAATAGGCAGTTCTCAGAGGAAGAAATTAAAACTATCCCTAGTCATATTTCAAAAATGTTCCACAAAAAAAATTGATTATAAAAATATAAATTAAAACAACTCTGAGATACAATCTCACACCTACCATATTGGCTAATATGGATTAAAAGGACAATTATAAATGTTGGAGGGGATATGGGAAAATTGGGACACTAATATACTGTTGGCAGAACCATGAACTGAATCAAAAAATTTGGAAAGCAATATTGAACCAAATTCAAAAGGACACAAAAATATGCATACCCTTTGATCTAGTAATACCATTATTTCTTCTATATCCCCAAAACTTCATAGATAAGGGAAAAGGACCTAACTCTACCAAAATATTCTAGCAGCTCATTTTTGGGATCAAAGAATTAGAAACAGGAGTTGTCCATCACTTGGGGAATGCATAAACAAATTGTGGCACATGGTTGTAATGGAATACTATAAAGAATGATGAACAGGATGAGTTCAGAAAAACCTGGAAAGACTTATATGAATTGACACAAAGTGAAGTAAGCAGAGCCAGGAAAATAAATACATTAACAGAAATATTATACAATGATCAACTGAAAAAGTAACTATTATCAAGAAAGCAAGTCTCCAAGATCACCACATGGGACTCATGATGGAAATACTATATTCAGTGAGAAAAAGGAACTGTTGGAGTCTGAATGCAGCTCAAAGCATGTCATCTTCCAGTTTATTTCCTTCATGAAATTTCCATGGTATGTATGACATGTAAATTCTATCATAATACTAGCAATATGAAAAATGTATTACATGAAACCATATCAGAATATTCACTGCCTTGGGAGGGTGTGAGGGCAGAGAGGAAGAAAATTTGAATTCTAAAATGTCAAAAAATAATTGTCAAAAATTGTTTTTACATGCAACTGAAAAGAATTTTAGATTGAAAAATCTCACATTATGCTTGTTGACCCAATTAGAAAAATGGGAATTATCTGATGGCATAGGCGAGTAAATTCAGTATTGATTAAATAGTCAACTCCAGGAACTAATTGTAAATAGGTTGATGTCATTTTGGGGGAAAAAAGGTCTCTTGAAATGCTTCCAAGAATCTGTCCTTATATTCTTACTGTTCAACATTTTAATCAATGAAATAAATGAATTAGTGTCAAATGTGCTGCATTGTTGGGAGGCATAGCAATTACATTGTCGGCAGGGTCAGGATTCCAAAAGATAAAGGAGCAATAATAATGGGCCAAATGAATGAGTTCATATGATTGTGGAAATCTAATGATTGTAAATGCGGTGATGGTAAATGGGGATATTAAACTTAGGTTTAAGTAAAACTACAAGTTTAAAGTAAATGAAGCACAGTTTCATGCAAAAACAACATTTAGGTTTTGGCATAAATTTCCAACTCAGTTGGAACTTGGAAGTCAAGAGCTGAAATGATTTCTTAGGTTGCATTGAGAGTGCTGGAGTCTTAAGGCCAGAGATTCCAGGGAATCACTGTATTCCATCCTATTTTTACCATATCTAGAGCATGTGTTTTATTCTAAATGCTGTAATTAAAAAGGAATATGATAAAAGAGATAGTAACAGAATATTGCCACTGTATTAGTGAAATAGTGAAGACTATTCCATGTGAAGATCAATTGAAAGGACTAGGATATTTAGTTTAGAAAAGAAAATATTTAGTAGAGGGCAAGAGAGACTTAATAGCTTCTCTTATACATGGAAGAGAGAATACAATATTTTTTTTTTGCTTGGTGCCAAAGGGTTTCCTTGGTGAAAGTTTCATACTGAAAATATTTGTTTCTTATAAGAAAAAAATGCCCTACTGTAAAAATAATGCCAATATAAAATATAAAAAGTATTTAGGGAAGTAATAAGTCTCCCATTATTAAGAGGTCATCAAGCACAAGCTAAGAAAGAGGAAACCTCATTCAGATACTGCTTCAACTATATGACCACAAAGTCCTTTCCAATTCTATGATTAATTCATAGAATCTGTAGTGTACTATGTTGAACCATCAGATAGAATCCATGACCTATTAAGCCAATAATCTAAGGGGGAAGAATGCATCTACATTTTGATTTTCATCAATTATTCAAAATCATTTCACAGTGTAACTTTTATTGACTATTGAAAATCATTTAAATCATTCATTCCAAATGATTATTCTAAATTCCTCAAAATTTGATGAACTGGGTAGAGAACTTAGAGGTAGGTGTTGTGAGGGTTATTTAGTTATTAATTTAGTATTAGTGTTGGACCTAGCAGGAAGGGCTGGAGGATTCCAAGATGGAATGAAGAAGCAGGAAGTGTGCTTTCTTTCTCTCTGAGAGAGACTCCATAGTGATTGGGGACATAATTGTTGCTAACCCTGGGAGATCTCAGAGTTAGGGAAAACTGCATCCAGATTCCTTGGGATCCTGAGAGAGGTGGAGGCTTTCAGCAGTGGACAACAGACCTGTAGAGCAGCACCAAGCCGGGAAGTGGTTTGTGATCTGGTGGACAGCATTGCAAACTCTGTCTCCCTACCTGGGTACCTTGGGTCACCTGTCCTGGTAGAGTTGGCTGCTGGAATCCTGAGACCATCCTTGGATTTACTGTGAGATCCCAATTGAAAGCCATCCTCAGACCCTTTAGCTGAGCTGACCATACCTGGCTGGAACCAGGTTTGGAGGAGCTTTTCCCCTGTGACTTCAATACTGCTTCCTTTGGGCCCTGCCTGGCTTAGGTCAATAGAATAGTGTAGTTAAGTCCCTCCCTTGACCTTGTGGTTTGTCCTTAGTTGTTAAAAGTAGAATCCCTAATACCCATCCTTGTTTATTTGTTTATTCAATTAAAACTGTTACAACTTTTACCTGTTGCCTGCTGGTTACATAGGCCCTAACCTAGTTGAGTTAAGTGACTGTTGGCCAAACTGCCATTCTTGTGACAGTTAACAGCTTGGCAGTAAACTCTGGTCTTCCCATCCTGTTTGGTCCAGACCATCAGACATTTCTGTCTCTCCTTCAACCCAGTGTGAACCCACAAAACCACTTAGATTACATTCTTAATAATCCTCCATTACATAGGACATGACATGGGGGAGAGGAAATAGTGTAATTGTATTACTGTTACATCATCTCTAGAATTTTAGTTTTCTTAGGCTTTTACAAATTACTTTCATAATATTCCAACTAAATAGAAGTAAATCCTGATTTCCAGAGTGAGAAGCTTGGGTTCTAATAACTCAAACACCTTTGCAGATTCTCAGGTCTCCAGTGATAGCAATAAATTAATCAAACATTTGTTGAAAACCTCTTATTGTATGAGTCAGACACTCTGATAAGCACCCTGCATACAAATAAAAAAACAGTTCTTTTTGTCAAGAATCTTATAGAGCATAGTACAGATATAATGGCTAACTTCCCATGGAGTAATACCATTAGTCCTTCCGCAAAGAACTAGTACTAATAATCCTAATAGTCACCAGTGCTGATATACACAAACACATGCTCTATGAATGATTCACTATATTTTTAGGGATTAGTTCCTTTGATTTTATTGGTAAATGAAATCTCAGGTTAAGAAAATCTCCCTATGAATAGGGTAGCCCTTTCTCTGCCAATAGGTAGTCTCATGAAGTTGCATGGAGCACTGAAAAGTTAAGTGACTTTCCAAATTAAGTCACACATGCATTCTGTGTCAAAGGGAGGACTTGAACACAAATCTTTTCTCATGTGAGACTAGCTTTTCTTCAGTTTTGGTTTTTGTGTGTTTATCTTTTAATGGAAGAGGAACAAGCAGGAAAGGGCATCAAGACAGTCTTCATTTACATGGTGACCCTTAAACAGAGCTTTAAAGGAAGATATGAATTACATGAAAGAGACAGGAGAATGGAGTACATATTGGAAATAAGTGACATGGTTTAAAAAAAACAAAGAAGCAGGCAATTGAATATTTGTGTTATATTGGCAGCTCTAAGCATGGAGTCAGGAATAACTGAGTTCAAACCCTGCCTCAGACACTTACTAGCTATGTGACCTTGGCCAAGTTGCTTATCTCTGTGGTCCTTAGTTTTCTCATCTTTAAATGAGATAGTTAAGGAGATGGCAAAACACATCAGAATCCTTTCCCAGAAGAATTTGAAAACAACTAAAACAATAATGGTTTTATAATTCTTATTTTGGGACAGTTAGGGGGTTCAATGGATAGAACACCAGACTTGGACTGAGGAAAACATCTTTCTGAGTTCAAATCTGGCCTCAGATACATACTAGATTTATAACCCTAGGCAAGTCACTTAACCATGCTCACCTCAGTTTTTTAAGGGTAAAATAGGAATTTTGACAAAAATAAGAGAGCAGCTTTTAATAACTTAAGTTTTAATGAGAATATAGTAGAGTTATAAATTAATATTATCCCTCTAAGCCAGATAAAAGAAAATTTCTAGCAGCTTTTAACAATTAACCATTTAGTCTAATTAAAAGTGAGATAGTAAAAGAATATAGTAAAATGAATAAAATAAAGGAGAGAAATATAGGAAAGAGGTAGAGAAATAAATTTCCTAATACCCTACTAGCTATCCTATAACTATCTATAACTGCCTATAATTACTATCTAAAACTGCCTATATTTACCTATAGCTGCCTATAACTACCACTAATAACAACCACCCCACAAAGTTCCAACCCAATCCACCCAATCCAAACCGACCCAATCAGTGTTTAATCCAACCCCAATTAGGTCCGTCAACAAAGACCAGTCACCTCCCAAAAAAGTTCAAGGAAGGGGAAAAAACCTAACAGGCCAAACCAAAAGCCAAAAAGCAAAAAGCAAAAAGCCCTCTAAAGGCTAAAGCCAAAAGCCCTCTCAGTAAGCTCAGGCCTGCCTTTATATTCCAGCAACTAAAAGTCACCACCAACTAATCACTAACCCATACCACCAGCAACCAACCCCCAATGACCAACTCACACCCAGCAGCCTACTTCCCTGCAACTGCCAGCCCAAACTGTCAGCAACTGACAGGCCTGACCAACTGATGCTCTGCCCCTTTTATAACCTTCTCCTACCTTACTTCCTGTCTCTATGATTCTTCCTTCCTCTCTCTATGGTTTCTCCTTTCTGTCTCTATGGTTTCTACTTCCTGTCAGTGTGGGCTGGTTAATCTTTACACATCTCTATGGTAAGAGGACTTCCAGGTCCCCCATTAAATTGGAGAAAAGAAATAAGAATTCTCCAACTGAATGGAGGAAAGAAATAAGAATTCCTTTTCTCTAATTTAATAATAAGAGTAAAAATAATAAGAAGATTAAGAATTGAATAAGAAATTTTACAGTTTCCTCATCTGTAAACTCGAGAAAGGAATTATAAACTACTCTATTATCTTTGTCAAGAAAACAACAAATAGGGTCAAAAGATTAGGACAAGACTCAGAAAACAATTGTTCAACAACTCCTATTTTTGTGTGAGAGACAAATATTATTGAACACAGTATATCCATGATACTTTGCTAGTCCTCATTGGGAAAATATCAAGAAGTAATGACAGAGCAGTTAGGTGACAACAGTGGTTAGAGTTATAGGTCTAGAGTTAGAAGGACATAGGTTCAACTCTTACCTCTCCCTACCTGTGTGTATAAGATATGTAACCCTAATTGTGTTGCCCTTGCCATTTTTATGCTGTATAGTTTAAAAACAAATATAGAGTCAAGATAAGACTGATCCTAGCAATCTTATTATACGAACAAGATGTAAAAAGTTAAATGAAGTTGATAAGAATAATATATTTATATTATACCGTAAGGCCCACAAAATTCTTTTTTCACAACAACTATTTTATGGTTAGTAGAGCAAATATCATTATCTTCTTTTTAATGATGAGGGCCTTGAAGTACACAAGGAGTAAATTGTGTTACCAAGAGTCATATAACTACTTATATCCTAGAACCATGGAGTAATCTCAGATCAGACACAAAGTGTTCTTTTTAGTACATAATATCAGGGTTAACTAGGAATTTAGAACAAGATTTTCTGAACTGTCAAACAGTGTAATAGGTAATTAAGGACTGAGTGACCTTAGACTATAAGTGTTTTAGGGACACAAGGAATATTATAAGCAAAGACATAGAGAAAGAAAAGTTGAAATGGTTGATGTCAATTGAAGTGCTCTGAGTAGGATTCACAGAGAAAGTAGAAAATGAAATTCTTTATTACTGGGCAACTATGTACATAAATACACACATATACACATATATATGTCTGTGTTCTAATAAATCAGAAGGTCTTCTATTTATAATGCCTGTTATTGTTTACAATGTATTTTACACAAATTATTCAAGAACCAAGAATCATCTGCCCATAAAAACTGACTATATTCTTTTAGCAGAAAGTATGGTCATTTAATAAAATGAAGATTTCCATGCACTCATGAAGAAAAGACTAGACATAAACTGAAAATTTGACATTCAACTACAAAATACAAGTGAAGCATAAAAAGGTAAATAAGAAAGAGGAAAAATAATGGTTTCAATAAGGTCATATTGTTTATATTACTATTTGGGAAAATAATATCTGTAACTCTTAAAAACTGTTATCATTATGATAATAATTAGAAGAAGTATGCATAGACAGAGGGTGTGGTAGTAAGCTGTTTAGGGTGACATAAAAAAAAACTAGGGGTGAAAAAAGAGGATATACTAACAGAAATGAGAAGACAGAAGGAAAATGGGATAAATGATATCACATAAAGAAGCACAGAAGTGTCAGGAAATAGTATGACAGTGGAGGGGAGGATGAGAGTGATGACAGGTAATCATAAAACCTTACTCTCATTGGAATTATAGGGAAGAACAGTCACATTCATAGATGTATAGAATCCTATCTTAGCATAAAGAAATGTAGAAGGGAAATAAGAAAGGGGATAGTGGAGAGTAGGTAAAATAATGGAGGGAGAAGTTGGAGGGGTTGATTAAAGACCCTGTAGAGAAGTAGGAGAGAAAAAAGGAAGATGGTGGTTGAGACGGGAGTAATATAAGTGAGGGGGAAGTAAGGGAGTAACTAAAAGCAAAACATAAGGGTGGACGGAAAGAGTGAAAAGTAAAGGGCAAGATTATGTATTAAGGCATCATTGTTCATTAAGGAAATTGGTCTATAGTTTTCCATTTAACATTTTAAAAACAATCCCAATATTAGACAATTTGGAAAAATAAGCAAAGAAGGAGTCTTACCAATTTTATGACAGAAATATAATACTGATACCTAAACCAAGAAGACCAAAACCAGAGAAATTTACCAACCAATTTCCTAAATGAACAATGATGCAAAAATCTTAAATAAAATGCTAGCCAAGAGACTACAGCAAGTTATCAAAAGGATTTATACACTATGACCAGGTGAGATTTATACCAGGAAAGCAAGGATGGTTTAAATAAGGAAAACAATCAGCACAATTGACAATATCAAACTAACAAATCAGATGATTATCTCAATAGATGCAGGAAAAAGTCATTGACCAAAATACAACTATTCCTATTGAAAACATGAGAAAGAATAGAAATAAAAGGGACTTTCCTAGCAATAAGTAGTATTTATTTAAAACCATCAAAAGGTATCATCTGCAATGAGAATAAGTTAGAAGCCTTTCCAATAATATCAGTGGTGAACAAAGAGTGCCCCTTATCATAACTATTATTTATTATTGTACTAGAAATGCTAGTTTTATCAATTAGAAAAGAAAAAGAAATTGAAGGAATTAAAGTAGGCAGTAAGGAAGCTAAACTATCACTCTCTGTAGATATGATGGAATAATTAGAGAATCCTAGAAAACCAAATAAAAACTAGATGAAATAATGAATAACATCAGCAACGTTGCAGGATACAAAATAACCCACATAAATCATCAACAATTCTATATATTTCCTAAAAACTTAGGAAAGAGAAATTTCATTTAAAATAACTGTAGACAATATAATATATTTGGGAATCTATTTGGCAAGATGAATGCGAGAATTATATGAATATAATCACAAAATACTTTTCACACAAATAAAATTAGATCTAAAGAATTGGAAAAACTTTAATTGCTTATGGGTAGCCTGAACTAATATAATAAAAATGACAATCCTACCTAAATTAATTTACTTTTTAAGTGCCATACCTGTCAAACTACCAAAATACTATTTTACACAATTAGAAAAATATTAATCTGGAAGAACAAAAGGTCAAGAATATCAAGGGAACTAATGAAAAATGTTAAGAATGGTTGTCTTGCAGTATACGATCTTAAAATGTACTAAAAACCAGTAATTGTCAAAACAGTTTGGTACTGGTTTAGAAATAGAAGCATATATCAAAGGAATAGTCTAGGAGTAAATCTAATGTTTAATAAACTCAAAGATCCCAACTTTTGGAATAAGAACTCACCATTTGACAAAAATCAATGTGAGAACTAGAAATTACTATGGCAAAAAATTTGATTTTGATCAATATCTCACACTGTATGTCAAGATAAGTTTAAAATGGGTACCTGTTTTAAACATGAAGATTTCTATTTTAAGGTTAATTGGGGGAACATAAAATAGATTTCCTGCCAGATGTCTGGAGAAAGGAAGAATTTATTACCAAACAAGAGATAGAGAACATTATAAGATGCAAAATGAATAATTTTGATTAAATTAAATTCAAAAGTTTTGTGCAAACAAAACCAATTTTAAAAGTGAAGCAACCAACTAGGAAAAATTTTATAACAAATTTCTCTAATAAAGATCTTATGTCTCAAATATTTAAAGAACTAAGTCAACCTTATACCTAGCAGACTGACCAATATGGCAACAAAGGAAAGTGATAAATGTTGGAAGGGATGTGGCAAAATTGGTACACTAATACACTGCTGGTGGGGTAGTAAATTGGTCCAACCATTTTCAATGGCAATTTGGAACTATGTGAAAAGGACTTTAAAAGAATGCCTACCCTTTGACCCCACTATACCATTGCTGGGTTTGTATCCGAAAGAGATAATAAGGAAAAAGACTTATACAAAATTATTTATAACTACCCTCTTTGTGGTGGCAAAAAAATTAGAAAATGAGGTGATGTCCATCAATTGGGGAATGACTGAACAAATTGTGGTATCTGATGGTGATGGAATATTATTGTGCTGAAAGGAATAATGAACTGGAGGAATTCCATGTGAACTGGAACAACCTCCAGAAATTGATGCAGAATGAAAGGAACAGAACCAGAGACTGATACATTTGGGGCACAATCAAATGTAATAGACTTTTCTACTGGTTGCAATTCAATGACTCAGGACAATTCAGAGGAACTTATGAGAAAGAATGCTGTCTACATCAGAGAAAGAATTGTGAGAATAGAAACGCAGAAGAATAACATATGATTGATCACATAAAGATATAATTAGGATTTTGATGTTAAAAGATCACTCTACTGTAAATATGAATAACATGGAAATAGGTTTTGAACAATGATAAATGTATAACCCAGTGGAATTGCTTGTCAGCTCCAGGAGGGGAGAAGGAAGGAGGGAGGGAGATCATGAATCATGTAACCATGAAAACATTCTAAATAAATTTTCTTCCAACCTGCCTCCTCAAAAGAACGAAGTCAGACTTATAAGAATCCAAATCATTCCCCAACTGATAAATGGTCTCAAGATATGAATAGGTATTTTTCAGATGAAGGAATCAAATCTTTTAATAATTATATGAAAAATGTTCTAAACACCTCTTGATTAGAGAATTACAAATGAAAAAACTCTGAAGTACCACCTCACACTTAACAGATTGACCAATATTACAGTATTGGAAAATAATAAATGTTGGGGGGAATGGGCAAAATTGGGACACTAATGCATTGCTAGTGGAGTTGTAAATGGATCCAACTATTGTGGAGGGCAATATGGAATTATTCCCAAAGGGTGTTAAAAGAATGTATACCTTTTGATCCAGTAATACTAATAATCCAGTAATATTACTACTACTAATAATAATTCTATAACCCAAAGAGATAAAAATGAGAAGGACTTATTTGTACAAAAATATTTATAACTGTGCTTTTTGTGGTGGCAAAGAATTAAAAATTAAAGGGATGTCCCTCAATTGAGAAATGTCTGAACAAATTATGGTATATGATGGTGATGGAGAAGTATTGTATTATAAGGAATGATGAATGAGATGATATCAGGAAGAACTGGAAAAACTTACATGAAATGATGCATTGTGAAAGAAGCAGAGCCAGAACATTATACATAGTAACTGAAATATTGTGGAATGATCAAATGTGATAGGCTTTCCTACAGCAACAATACAGTGATTCAGGACAATTCTGAAGGACTTATGAAAAAAAATGCTATCTACCTCCAGAGAAAGAACTGTTGGAATAGAAATACAGATGAAAAGATATGATTTGTCAATTGTCTATTTGGATATATGTTCTGGGGTTTTGGTTTTAAAAGATTATTCACTTACAAAAATAAATAAGGGAATATGTTTTGCTTGAAAATACATGTATAATACAGAAAAAATAAAAAATACTTCTTCACATTCAGGTTCGCAAACATATTATCTCGTTTAAGCTAATAAGAAATATAAAATCAGAAAAGACCTGAAGATTAGTCTATTCTACCTCCTTCATTTCACAAATTATAAAATCTACTCACAAAGACTTAATATTTTTGTTTCTGAGTTAAATAGTAATGTGAAAAAGAAGGCATTCTTTGGAAAGTTAAATTTTTCTTTTTATTCTGTCTAATTGAAAAAGACAAAACAAATCTTAATTAAGTACTTACTTTGTTACAAGCCTTGTGGTAAGAGCTAGAAATACAAATACAAGAAAAGAGAAAGGATGGTAGCCATAGTGGTAAAGGTAGCCATAAAAAGGCATTAAAGAAAAGCCTTGACCATTCAGATTAGAGCAAGAGGAGAAGAAAAGGAGTGAATATGGGATTGGTGTGGGCACTTCCTCAAAAGGGGAGTTCCAGAAAGAAATTAACAAACAAAGGATAGAGCCACAGAGAAGGAACATTTTAGGATAAAGCTAGTGCCCTTTTAATTGTCCCATATTTATGTTTAAACTATCATAGTTTGATTTGAGCTTAAATTATATGATGGATAATAATAATAAGGATAAGATTCAAAAGATGGTTTGGGACTAGAAGGTAGGTGGTTTTAAATGTCTGAAAAAAAAATTGGAAGCCACTGATGATTTTTGATATGTAGCATGATCAGAAAATTGAGAGGAGAATATAAATATAGTAGCATTACACAGAATTGGCTGAGGAAGAAGAGAGATTGTAAACAAAGGTACAATTCAAATGACTGTCACAATAGTCTAGTAGAGAAGTAACTTTGGCTTGAAATGGGGTAATGAAAGTTGGTAAAATAGGTATCAGTTTTATATTTGTGCCTTCATCAGGATATTAAATATTTTAATATTTTCTATCTAGGGCTAAGTATATTTTTTAAATTGAGCCAGAAACAAAAAAAATACATAAACCAAACTAGTCACACAATCTAATCTACTCTCTGTTTTTTCCTTCCTAAAGTCCGTGATTTTATGACTATAGATTCTGGACCTAGGAACTCTAGCATTACAGTTAGAAAAAGAGAGGATACAATGTTGGCCATCTGTAGGACACATGATCTGAAAGTCCAACTAAAACACAAAGGAAGACTGATGGTGCCTGAGGAATATAATAAAAAAAGAAAATAAACAAGACATAATTTAAAATTTTTAATACTGCTTTCAGCTGGCCCTGGAAAAGGACTAGACTAAAGGTCTTTACCAAGAGAGAAAAAAGACCATTAATGTACTGTATACTCACAAGACAAAGAAAACAGAAAAAAATTCATGGCCATTGTTGCTTTCCAGAGAAATAGGGAGACTTTGAAATTGATGAAGATAATGCATAAATTTTCCCCAGAAAATTATTGGTAATTCAATTTAAAATGCTTTTGCTGGAAGATATTTTATGGTCCTTTGTATCAATCCTCTTTCTAAGAGTAATTTAATTTACCAAAATCTGAAATCATTTCATAAAAGCAATATTTATCAGGAATAACTCATATTTTGAACTAAAACTGTTTCATTAATGTGGGCATTATGTTAAAAGCATTGCACATCTTTAGTGTAAAAGTATCTTCAAGGGAAGCTTCCTTAGGCCTTTCAGCAAATATTTGCTGATATTCCATGATATGAAGATTTCCCGCAATTCTTGGTAGTCTTACTGCAAACACTCCTCAGTTTATTTCTGCCCCTCCTAAAATGACATCCAAATTCAAAAACAGAACTCCAGAAGTGGTCTGCCAAAATGAGGATAATAGGATGGTCTTAATGCAGCCTCTGATGGCATAAGCTTATTCTATCACCATGCAGCTCTTTAAATTCTTATTGAACTTCTTGGCCACTAGAACCATCAGAACATTTTCAGATACACTGTTACCTAGCCATCCTTCCCCTATCTTATACTAAGAAAATCAATTTTATCAACCTCTGTGAAAGACTTTAAATTTACCCTGTTTACCTAATCCAAGTCTTACCAGACTCAGCCTCTTGCTGAAGAATTCCAGTAAGCACTTCTTTTATTTGGGCATCAAACCATCCATTGGCCCAGTCTCTCATCCCATTCTGAATCATGCCCACAGCACTGTAATATTTTGTATTTCTTCCTTTTTCACAAGTTAGTGTGTAGAAGAGGTAGAGAAATGTGAAGAAAGGCTTTACCTGAGTCAGAATAAACTTCATGCCTAATATCCCAACTATCAAGTATTCTAGAAGCCTCATCAAAAGAGAAATTGAGGTTAGTTGCCCAAGACCTGTCATTCGGATTGAAGCCACTTGGCCCCTTAAAAAGAGAAAGAATGAAGGAAGAATAGAAGGAAGGAAGGAAGGAAGGAAGGAAGGAAGGAAGGAAGGAAGGAAGGAAGGAAGGAAGGAAGGAAGGAAGCCTTATAGGGAAAACCAGGGGAGTTAACTTAAATATTAATTGTGGGTCCAGAGGGGTGTGTAGGAAACAGGAATGACAAAAGATGGGGACTTAACAAGTTAGGGAGACTGGGTTTAACTGCCAAGGAAAATGTCTGTTAACAGAAGTGGCAGTTAGACCTTTCACCTTGCACCATCTAGACAAAGGGCCTGTGGAAACTAGCAAGCAAATGACAAGTTTGTAACAAATTTAATTAAGGGAACTATGGTAAAGGATGGGAATAGGGGCTTCTACACTACTAGACTAAGGGCAAACCACAGAGTCAGAGGGATTTATCTACACTCAACTGAGACCTAAACAAGGCAGGGCTCAGAGAATAGCAGGACTGAAGTGGGAATCCTCACAGCAGAGTCCAGACTCACTCCAGTGATGTACCAGCTCCTCCAGGACCACCAGCTGTATTCTTTCAGGTGGGTAGATTCTGGGAGCTAATCCAGCCCAAATTAACCTGCAACTCAGGTTGGGATTAATAGTTTCTACCAAAAATCTCCCACAAGTAGATGACAGTCTTCCTTCAGGATCCCAGGGAATCAGGGTACAAACTCCACTTCCTCTGAGGCCTCCCACCTTGGAGTCTGTCTCAGAGAGCCAGGCACACTTCCTGCTTCTCCATTCCATTTAGAATTCCCCAGCCCTTCCTGTTAGATCTCCTAAATAATAACTAAGTAATCCTCCTCACAACAGAAGTGAGGAAGGAAGGAAGAGGAGGAAAGAAAAACCTTTGGGATATCCTGTGAGATATGTCTAATTCTTTACAATACTGAAAAATTAAGAGTTTAGGATTGCCCTACCTGACCATAGTTGGGGTGGGTTCTGCTAGAAGTGGATCAAATAGAATGAAAAGAAGGTAACTAGAAGAAAAACTACAATATGCAGAGAGAGTTTCCCTGGGGAACATTTGTCAAGGACCAGACCTGATGAGAATTGAAGTACCAGGTTCAAGATTTTGTTAAAAGTCAATCAAATGTTATATTACAATTTCTACTATTTTATTCATCTGCAGTG
Organism: Gracilinanus agilis; assembly: GCF_016433145.1. Classification (NCBI taxonomy): domain Eukaryota; kingdom Metazoa; phylum Chordata; class Mammalia; order Didelphimorphia; family Didelphidae; genus Gracilinanus; species Gracilinanus agilis. The sequence continues at coordinate 169,305,116 of NC_058135.1, read as the reverse complement.
GAATTCTGAGATGTATGATAATTGAATTTGACATCCATTTCTTTAAGAGTGTTATTTCTTAAAACAAGTAGATACACCTCCTTAAGAATTAGTAGAAAACCTAGCATATCATTTTCCTTGGACACTCTGAAGTTCATAGAAACTTAAAACACAGATTTATAGTGTGAACACATTGAATTTGAGAAATCCTTTTTTTTTCATTTTACAAATGAGAATAGTAATATCCAGATATTCTATTCAGTGTTACATAAGTATTAAGAATCTGCACCAAGAATAAGAATTTAAATTAAGATTTGAACCTCCTTCCTGATTGAATCCATTGTTCCCTTCTTGAAGTCACAAGACCTCTAGGAGAGTAACAGGCTGATTATTAGAGCATAAAAAGTGGACTGCAGGAGGTGGTGTCCTCACCAGGATTTTCTTTTCTACTCTGGCCTCCAGGAGGCCTTAGAAAATGTATTCTTCTCTTCCTTTTTGAGGTTTCCTTTCTCTAGCAATATATCTGAAAATTAGGATCAATGTCTGATTATACTTTGTATAATTATTCTGGAAATTCATCCAGAGTCTCTGGAGTTGTGCATATGTTTGTAGCTTTTCCCTTCACTTTCAAGATGAATTTTATATCCAACTTTAGAATTTCTATTGTTCTTTCAAGCATTTGAGGTCAGCTAACAGTCTCACATAAGGCAATCTCTCATGACTTTATCTGTGCTGCTTGCTCTGACAGAATCTGCCACTCTCTTTCAGATAATGCTGTTCTAACAGATATTTTTTGATAGCTTTTCCCTTTGTAAGCTAATACTATCACAATAAAATGGAAGTCACCTTGCTAGAATGATGATTTAAGATTACTGAAAGCTCAAGGTTAGATGCAGGATAGGAAATACTGATCTACTTATTTAACTGTTTTCCCACAAATGTGGTGTGACTGCTACCAAATTTATCTCCTGGTAAGGGAATACTAAATCCTTGTATTTTTCTCATCTCATTAGTTTTGAATTCAGTAATCCTGCTTACCTTTTTACAGAGTAATTGTTATTTAAATCCCCTCACATTCTATTTCATGGCTAATGTGACATTGCTTTGGATTGACACTTATTTTCCTTTTTACTAAATAACTCTTTTGAAACCTTTTTCCTAGGGTGATACTTAATGTGATGAATCAACCACTGCAATCAAATCAACAAGTATGCATTGAACACCTACTATTGGCAGGGCACCAGAATCTCATATAAAAATATGAGACAAACTTCCTGCTGTCAATCGTGTGATCAATTTGTTACCCCTCAGGTTTTTGCTACTGTTGCTTCCTTTTTTATTTTTTTTTATTTTTTTGCGAAATGCATGATTTCCTTCCACTAAAGTTCGATTCCAGTGCCTTGCCATTGCACGGATAACCTTGAATTCCTAAAGGGTATGTCAGTGGGATAGATACTCAGTCATTTTCAACTATATGCAATCAGGAATAGAGACCTGTCCAATTTTTCTGTACTTCTAGATACTTGAATTATCACTGCAAAGGATTTTAAGTAGACTACAGATTGTGTTCTAAAGAAGTATGAGAATATTTGTTTTCTCTAGAGAGAACAATAAAAAAATACCTTCTCAGCTTGTAACCCTATAATATTAATATACTATTACTTGTTTTAAAATGTCCAATCAAAATGGTAACCTGCTAACAAGCCTTTATTATATTTTTTGTCTTTGATCTTTGTATAAATGGGTTTTTTTTTCCCTCTCACCAATGTAGTGTGAAAGGATATAAAAAGTTTTTTTGAGAAACTCAGTGAAGAGCTTGTTTATGGCACCCCAACCCAGTGTTTCTTTGGTCTCTCTTGTAGCTCTAAGTAATAAAGATTTAATGCCTTCCTTAAATAAGGGAAAATAGTATTGAACCAACTCTTAAACATCAGTATAGGTTTGGGAAATGATCCAATAATGATGTCTGTATCTAAACAATGAACCTACCTTGGGTGTAATGGTTAATGTTTAGTAACTGTTTTGTGCAGGGGAGTAAGGATTACTCTAGGCTTTTAAATTTAATCTACATTATTAACATTTTAATTCTAGGCAATCAACAAAACAATAAATTAATTGGTTATCTAAAGTTTTTGCCAATCATGAAGGTGTAAATGCTCACACTGAAAATTTAACAATTGGCTGGCTTCTGCAAACTCTTGAAACTAGCAAAATCAGAGAAATTCAAAACCTAAATGGTTAGAAATTAGATAATAAATTTTGTTTGCATTTTCGTTCATGGATTCTATCTGCCAAGACTTACAGAAATTATGATCCATGTTGGTGGTGGGAGTATCCATGTGGATGAAACCATAAGTCTGAATTATTGGAGTCATGTATTATTGAAATATATATTTTCTAGTATTAGAATTATGTCACTACCTGTAATTCTAGCATGTCATACACATAAAAATCTCACATTCTACATTACCTTTTTAGCTGACTCTTTTCTCCCACTTAACATTCTCAAACTTTTTCACCTCCCTTCATGACTATACCATTCTTCAAGATATTGCCATATTTTTTTTTATCTCTTTCACAGTCAAACTTCTAGAAAGAATTGTTTAGGCCAGTGATGGGCAAACTATACCCTCAAGCCAGATGTGGCCCCCTGAAATGTTCTATCTAGCTGGGGACATTATTCCCAATCTGACGAATACATATATAATAAATGAATAAATGAATAGGTTACAAAACAATGAAACTTCCAAAGAGTTGTCTTAGAAACAGACTGACAGGTGAGCATTTCCTTTCCTTTGGCCCCTCTTTAAAAAGTTTGCCCATCAGTGGTCTAGGCTGTTTCCATTGCTTCAACTCCTTTACTTCAAAATCATTGACAATCTTGCTTCTGACCCCAGAACTCAACCGATAATGCACTTCTGAAATTACATATGATCTCTTAATTGGTAAATAAATTAATCTTTCTTCTTGAGATTTATTCAGCTCTCCACATTTTTAACCATATCCTCATTTTAAATACCATCTTTTTCTCTTCCTTTTTTATCATTATATTCAGTTCCTCTAAATCTCTAAGAAAATATTTTGGTCCCTTTTAAATGTATTTCATCTCTAGTCATCTAAACATACATTTTGTGAGACCTTTACTACTCATCTACTTTGGTCTCTAGCTTGTTGTTATTAAAAATGAGGAAGGCTGAGATCAAAAGGGAAAATAGTATTTTAATAAAAGCCATGCTGATAGAGATAAATCAACCACACACCTGTAAGAAAGCTATTCAAAAATCGCCTTAGCCATTTACCTTTCGTACCTTCACATACTCAGGTAACTAAAAAGAGCAAGTTCAAAGCCACTTCCCAATATTTAAAGCCGTCCCTCACCTTGAAGACATCATCTAAAACAGGAAACTCGTTGGACCACAGGAAATGTAGTTCCAAGGTCCCCCACATGTCCACAGGAAGTTTGTCAAACACTACATATATTGAGGCTCAATCCTTCCAAATAGAACCCCAATACTTTTAAATAACACAAGCTTTTACCCAACTCTCACCTAGGGCTCAAAGAAACTATAGCATATGCAGCAGACACATCCTCATAAAACTACATAATAGACTAAATCAAATTAAGGGTAAACAATAGACCTTAAACCTATCAGTAAGTTAGGGGGGTGTCTACTCCAAGTTTGTAAAGACTTCATCAGGCAAAATGGGTGAATGAGAACAGAGTGTTCCAGTGGCCATGAAGATAGCCGAAGCAGGAACTTTGAATCACTTACAACTTAGTCAGACAAAGGTCAACCACTCTAAGACCACCCATCACATCCTGAGTTATTTCAAGTCATTCTGACTTTTCTCTTGCCACTGAAATTTTATGATTCTGGAAGTAAGAGAGAGACAGATGACTTTGGGCAATTCTGCTTCACTTAAATTCATTTTGCACATTATCACACTGTGATATTACCAATCTTCTTTGAAAATGAAGGATTATCACTACCAACAAACATGTTTATCCAGGAGTCTATTTTACTTTTAAACTTTGTTCCAGAAATCAGAGTCCCCTTCTTTGATATTGCCTCTCCCTTCCATTTTTTTCAATAAAAAGGGAGCAGTGGAAAAATAATCTCATCTCCCCCTTCCCACTTGACAAACTTTTTTTTAATCTATGATAGCATATTTTCTAGAGTTGATTTCTAGATTCATTCAATTGGCTTCATTTGTTCCTTTATGAATCACTAGAAATGGATAATGATTGTCAATCAAGAAAAGAAATTGAGGGCACTTTGCTATACCCCAGATACATGCCTAGGAAATCCACAAACTTCCAGAATCTTTATGTCTGGATAACTTAGAATCATTGAGGTAACTGACAGTAAGTATTCATTTTTATTTTTTGGTGATTAATACTAGATATATGTTCTTTTTTTCAGATAAAATAAATAGATTTTCGCCTTCTCTCCTTAAAGAAAAATAATGAATATCCTACTCCTAGACTGTAACTCAAATCTATAAACAGTATAACATAATGCAAAGAACATTGGGTTCGGGTTTGTACTGGGTTAAAATCACAATTCAGTGTCTTTCTATCTGCATAATCTCAGACAAATTATATAAATTATCTTGGTCTGAGTTTTCACATTAGTAAATGAGGATAGATGACAAAATCTATGATTTTATGACTCCTGTTTGATCATTATCCTAAACCTAATCTTAAATACAACTCAAATGTTTTAATCATCTTTCTTTCCTTCCTTCAGTTTTTTCCACACTTTTTTATTTCCACGTAAAAGTTTTATTTTCCTCCTTTTATTTGAATATATTTTTGTTTCCTGAAATATTTCTTCCATCTTGTTTAGAGAAAACTATTCCCTCAAATAAGCCACAAAATGGAAAAGTATCCCTCTTTTCCTTCTGCTTTCTTTACAAGCAGGGAAATTTTGCACACAGAGAAATCTTTCCTCCCCGCCCCCAGATCCTTCCATATAAATAAAAAAAAAATCACTGCAAAACTTGGATGCCCAATCTTGGGCATTTATGTGTTACTGCATATTCAGAAGGAGCCATGATTCTTAATTGGTGGAGATAATGCTGGGCATGACCTAATACTATGCTTATCTATATAAAATATGGAGTATTTATCAGAACTTCTTTGTAGGGAGACATGTATGGTTTTATGTATTTTAGATAAAAGAATAATGGAAAGATTTAAAAATTGATTTACTGTAGTAGAATTTGGATAGTCAACATGTATCAGATTTGTGGCTTACCCCTCCTACAGATTTTATAAACATTCAACTTGAATGAAAACAGGTCTTTACATTTTGCTCCCAAGAAAGATCTTGTATACCTTTCATCATATTATGTTATCTGACCATATTTGTGGCTAATACACATTATGATGATTCCTCCTAATGCCCTAATTGTCAATATTCAATTACTCAGTTGTTTTCTAGGAAAATCTTCAGAAGACATTCAACTTTTATCGAAATCTGAAAGTACAAAATTGGGAAACACATTTTATAAACAGCCTCACCAATGGAGTTCTCACCAATGGAGTTCTAATATTTAAAATAGAAAACTTTGTCAAATTTGTAAGAATATTAAGTCATTCCTCCAATTGGTAAATGGGCAAAAGATATGAACAGATGATCTTTAGATTAAGAAATCAAAACCACATACAGACATTTTAAAATGCTCTAAACACTTGTAAATAAATTCTACTAATAAAAAAAGAACTAGCTACTTCTTTCCTCCTTGTTCTCTTCTTTCCTTTAATTAATGCTATGACCTTTTCTGCTTCATCTTCACTTCTCTGTATATCACTAATTCCTTCTCCAGAGCCCCTTAGTGACTAGTTTATAGCAAAATAAGAGAAATGCAAACCAAAACAATTCTGATATATCATCTCACATTCATCAGATTGGCTAAAATGACAAAAAGGCAAAATGTAAAATGTGAGAAAAAATGTAGGAAAATGGGGACATTGATACACTGTGGAGCTGTGAACTAATTCAGCCATTTTGGAGAGTAACTGGGAATCATACCCAGAGAGTTATAAAACTATGTATACCCTTAGACCCAGCAATGACATTGCTGTTGTGTTTCTAATGGAGATCAGGGTGGAGAAAGGAAAAGAACCTATATATTACAAAATATTTATAGCAGCCACCTTTGTGGTAGCAAAGACCTGGAAATTAAGGGGATATCCATGAATTAGAGAATGACTAAACAAATTGTGGTATGATTGTGATGGAATACTTTAATGCCATAAGAAACAACAAGCAGACTAATTAAAAAAAGACTTGGAATAAGCTACATGGGATAATGAACATCAAAATGAGTAGAAGAAAACAATATTCACAGCTACAGCTTTAATGCATGAAGAATAAATTATGAATGTTACCTCCAGAGAATGGACTAAAAATGGAAAGATAAAAGACATACTTTATATATAATATCTATCTCACAGATGATGCATCTATGATGTGGTAAGGGAAGGGAGAGGCTGAGACATTTGCAAATAAATTATATTACTAAAAAACAAAACTTACATATACTTCTTCATTGTTTCTCTTCTTTTCTTTCATTAATACAAAGACCTTGTGTGCTTGCATCTTCACTTCTCCTTACATCACTATTTTCAATCTCCAGAGCCCCTAAATTACTTGTTTTTATAGCAAGATTTCCAAATAAAAAAAAAGTTAAGATGATATGTCTTGGCAAGAGCAAATAAGGCCATGGATATTAATTAAAATTGGGAAGATATCAAAAACAAAATTAAGTATCATAACCCAGAGGGGCAAAATAGAACCATGTAAAACTTGTTATTAAAGTTAAGCTACTAGGTAGAGAAAATATTCGTAATCTAAAACTTTCCATTTTGTTTTTAAGACTATATCCTTGTTCAGCATTTCATAAGTCTGACAACTCTTTTTTCATGGATGTCCTCTATTCCCTTAAACTTATCACACTTTGTTAGTTTTTATCCCACATCACTAGTAATCTACTGAGTTGTGTTTTTTTTTTTTTTTGCTGGTTTCTCAGGTTCATTGTCATCGTTTATAATGGATGTTTTTCAAAGATTTAATTCTTGACCCTTTTCTCTTCACTCTATATCTTTTCATATGGATAGCTTCAACTATCAACTATACACAGTTGACTCAAAATTTAATGGCTGGATCTCAGTTTATTTCCTAATCTTTAGGCTACTATATCAAACTGCCTACAGAACAACTTCAGCCCCTCATCAAACTTAGCGTGTTTATTTTTTTCCATCTAAATCTGCAAACTTCACATTTTTTCTGTCATTGACACTGTGTAACTAAACTCTTCTTTTTGAAATACTGTAATTATTATTATATTTCATCTCTTCCTTTTTTGTACTCAAATAGCTATTATCATTAACAATAAAATCTCATCACTGCTCACACTTCCCTATATCTACTCCCTTCATACTATTAAAGATTCTCATCATAATTTGCCTAGAGTATTGCATCACTTATTGCATTATAACTTGACTAGACTATTGTTTCACACAGGCCAGACAATATTACTCTTCCACTTCCTATTTAATAAACTCCACTGGTCCTCTACTGCATCAAATATAACTTCCTCTATTTGGTTTTTTTTATAACAATTATTTAAACATTTTCTTCACCATTAGACTAAACTCCTTGAGGATAAGAATTAGTTTTTAGCTTTCTTTGTATTCCCAATACTTAACACGGTCTCTAGCCAATCATAGACTCTTGATAAATGCATGTGGAATTATTGCTGAAAGTTGGTATTTTAAGGGCAAGAATGGGAGATGTGATAACTTTCCATAAGTCTAAACATTCTTTTGGGCACATTGAGGATGGAGAACAAGCAAGTCATACAGTGGCTTTTAAGTTTGAAAATACTAAATAAAATAAAATCACAATATATTTTATAATTCTATTTCTCTATATTTAACATTTGCTATTTGATCAGCAAATCAGTTTGGCATCATAGCTAAACTTTGATAAAGCAGCTTAAATTCGGAGAATGGGTGATTTGCATAGAGGAGCAGAGAGGGAAGACATCTATGCAAAATAAGCCTACCTACCTTTCCAAGTCATTTTCAAGCTCTGTCAAATCCTAATAAATCCCTATGTGAAGAAAACCATGAACTAAGCACTGTACCTAATTGAAAGCTGTGATGTTTGTAAATGCAGTGATAGGTTACATGGCATAGACATTACCCCGGACAGTTGCTTATGATCTTGAAAGTTATTAGAACCAGTGCTGTAGAAGAAATACCTACTTAGCTTTGTCTTGCTTTTCTAGCTTCTTCTACTGATAGTTCAGCTGGAAATAATTGAAAAATGAATCACTATCAATTATTTGGACTAATGGAGGGAATCAAAGGCATGGAAAATCAAAAACTTATCTGTGTTTAAATTGGGGTTGTGATTTTGAAACTTTATTGTGATTTTCCATCAATGAAAAAGAATCTGAGGTTTCAGAGAGGGCAAATATTATTCAGAAAGGGCAAATAAAGTTTGACCTTAACATTTTTTTTCAGATAATAGTCATGTATTTTAGGTACCTGCCACTAGATGGTAACTGAATAATTAGTGCAATAACTGGAAATATTCTCAATAAGAATCTGCGAAGAAAGTATGTCTATCAGTACTCATACTTGACTGTTATGCTTTATACACAATAATTTAGACAAGTTAAGAAATGTGAATTCTGTTTCCTGATTATGAATAATGAAGAGCTACCATTTGAGTCAAAGGCTAAAAGAAACAAAATCCCACCAAGGACCACTTATCCTAAATACCTTCAGACTAATTAAAATGTTATCAATTATTTCCACAAAATATTTCCTTATTAATATTTTCTTTTCCTTCAGGGATATTCCATTCTTATTTATTGGTTTCTGACTTGCTAAGTCCCATATGTATTCAAGTATCATTTAGAATATACATTTCTTGATTTCTTTAGGTAAAATTTACAACTCATGCTGAGTTTCAAATGTACCCACTTGAAGTTTAATTTCTCCTAGCTTATCCTACCTTCCTGCTATCTAGAAGATTAGGACCACACATTTCTTCTCTGGAGACCTCTAAGCTGACTTTTTAAAAAAGTTTATTTGATTAATTAGAAATATTTTGCCCAAGGTTACATAATTCATGTTCTTTCCCTCCCCTTCTCCCGCCCACCTCCCTAATGCAATGAACAATTCCACTGGATTCTACATGAGTCATTGATCAAGACCTATTTCTAAATTATTAATATTTGCACTAGGGTGACTGTTTAGAGTCTACATCCTCAATCATTTCCCCATTGAACCATGTGATCAAGCAATTGTTTTTCTTCTGTATTTCTACTCCCACAGTTCTTTCTCTGGATGTGGATAGTGTTCTTTGTCATAAGCCCCTCAGAACTGTCCTGGGTCATTGCAATGCTAATAGTAGAGAAGATCATTACATTCAATTGTGCCACTGTGTATCCATCTCTATCTACAATGTCCTGCTGATTCTGCTCCTTTCACTCTAAATCAATTGCTAGAGGTTGTTCCAGTTCACATGGAATTCCTCCAGTTCATTATTCCTTTAAGCACAATAATATTCCATGATCAACAGATACCACAATTTGTTCATCCATTCCCCAATTGAAGGACATCCACTCATTTTCCAGTTTTTTTTTGCCACAACAGAGAGTTTGGCTATAAATATTTTTGTACAAGTCTTTTTCCTTATGATCTCTTTGAGTATAGACCAGCAGTGGTATGGCTGGATCAAAGGGCAGGCAAACTTTTAAAACACTTTGAGCCTTGATCCAAATTGCCTTCCAGAATGGTTGGATCATTTCACAACTCCACCAGACAATGCATTAATGTCTCAATTTTGCCACATCCCCTCCAACATTTATTACTTTCCTTTTCTGACATATTAGCCAATCTGCTAGGTGTCAAGTGGTACCTCAAAGTTGTTTTAATTTGCATTTTTCTAGTAATAAGACATTTGGAACACTTTTTCAAGTGTTTATTGATAGTTTTGATTTATTTATCTGAAAATTGTTTATTCATGTCCTTTGCCCATTTATCAATTGGGGAATGACTTACTTTTTTGTGTAATTGATTTAGCTCTTTCTATATTTAAGTAAATAGACTTTTGTCAGAGGTTTTCATATACAGATTTTTTCCCCAATTTGTTGCTTCCCTTCTAATTTTGGTTGCATTGGTTTTGTTTGTTCAGAAACTTTTTCATTTAATGTAATCAAAATTATTCATTTTACATATTGTAATATTCTCTTTCTCTTGCTTTGTCTTAAAATCTTTCCTTTGCCTTAGATCTGACAGGCATAGTATTCTATGTAAACCTAATTTACTCATAGTTTCCTTCTTTATATTCAGTCATTCACCCATTCTGAATTTATCTTGGTGTAGGGTGTAAGATATTTATCAAAACCTAATCTCTCCCATACTGATTTCAAGTTTTCACAGCAGTTTTTGTCAAATATTGGTTATTTGACCTAAAAGCTGGGCTCTTTGCATTTATCATACACTGTCTTGCTGAGGTCATTTACCCCAAATCTATTCCACTTATCCTCTCTTCTTTCTCTTAACCAGCACCATATTGTTTTGATGACCACTGCTTCATATTTATATACACTTTGAGTTCTGATACTGATAGGCCCCCATCCTTCACATTTTTTCATTATTTCCCTTGATATTCTTGATCTTTTGTTCTTCCAAATGAATTTTATTATAATTTTTTTCCAATTCAATAAAAAAATTTCTTGGGAGTTTGATAGGTATAGCACTGAATAAGTAAAGCAATCTGGGTAGGATAGCTCATCTTACTCATGAGCAATGAATATTTTTCCAATTGTTTAAATTTAGTTTTAATTGTATGGAAAGTGTTTTCTAGTTGTGTTCATATAATTCCTGTATTTGTCTTGGTACATAGAATCCTAAATATTTGTCATATATAAAAATGATAGTTTTTGAGTTACAAATATCATTATACACACACACATATATAAATTTTTGGTAGGAATTTCATATGTGTGTGTGTGTGTGTGTGTGTATGAGTCAGGAAGCCAAAAGGAACTCCTGCATGCATGATATTTTATCTCTTTAATTTAATTTACTTCCACCAGAACAATCTAGATTTCTTGGTAATGGATCAGACCCAAATGATTTTCATCAACAGTACAGAGGTTTGTGTTTTTTCTAGACTCTTCTGCCCAACTTTGAAATAATGGCAGTAATACACTTTGTTTAAAAATATCTTTGCCAAAGTTGAAAGTTTTCCTATACCTGTAGAATTTGTGACAAGTATCCATCAGTTCATAGGTTTTTTTTTAAGTCACACAGCAAGTGGCTATACAGCAATTCATGTAAATCCTATTATTATCCTGGGATTCTTTGCTATTGTCATTAACTGGGCTATTGTAAATTTTGGGAATTTTCATACCTTCTTTGAATGTGTGTTATCTACTGTAATACTATTTCATTGTAAAAATCATTTGCACTCACAAGCGGTTCATGGCCAAGTTAAAAAGGAAATAGATCTCATTTTTGGCACGAAACCGTTGTATTTTACCTCTCCTTGACTGAGACAGTATGTCACTGATTGTAAGCTATGTATTTTTTTTTATTTTTAAAGTATCTTTTAATTATTCTTTTTCAATATAGTATCTGAGTACTTTGAAGTACATATAATCAATATTAATATCTTTTGATTTTGCAGGATATAAGTTTAAAGTATATTTGTTTTAATGTAACCACATACCCAAAAGCTTTAAGCCTTAGAAATAATGCCATTGATTGTTTAAAAAAAATAAGGGACTTTGCTTTATGATTCTGTCTGATTCCAGGAGAAGGGAATAGAAAAACAGCCATTCATAGTGTTGAAGAAGCACAGAGCTAACCTGCATAGTGCCTATTAAGCACAAGATCAAAGAGATCAAACCAATGCCAATGGGATCGATGTAATTTTGAGCCAAGACAATAAGACTTGAACTTGTTTGGGGTTCAAGGTTCCGGCTATTTTTACAGAGGCAGGTTTTGCTCTGAGCCACATTCCATCCAATCACCTCATTATGGCCAAAATCCTGGCTCCTATAATCTAGCCCCTTTTCTGTGTTTCATAGTGTGGCAAAATTTCTTTATTCCTGACTACTGATTGGTAATCACATAATTACATGAATCACTTTAATTGGGTCCTAATTCAAGGACCTGTTATAGGTTTATTTTTCCTTTCTTATATTTTTTAGACATAAGATTTTGACATTTTATATTTTATTCACATTATTTTTCTCTTTTATTTTGATTATTTTGATGTTTTTTTATTTCTTTTGTCATTTGATTCATATAGCTCATAACTCGACCATGTGTCACTGTGTGATCCCTGTTTTTGTTATTATCCACCTCAGGGGGAACTATCTTATTGTTGTGAACTTTGATTTGAATTTGAGTAATTTTAGGATAAGAAACTTGCTAACTCCCAGAATCCAGAAGATGAACCTGTTTGAAGAAGTGGCCATGAACATGCCTGCAGAGACCACATGCTGCACCATAAGATCCATATTGAACTTTGGGATGTGAATTGAACTTGGGGGGGTTGAGAACATTTGTTTTGAACGTATATTCTTCTGAAAAAAGGGACAGCCCCCAAATTGGCTTTTTGTTCATGTAGCAATCATTGATTTTGTTCTGTTTTCCTTTTATCCACAAATTATTGCAATTTTTAAGTTATGTTTTCATGATCCATTGGGGAGACTGGTCTCCCAAAGGATCATGGTGGGGGTATGTATAAATCTATATTTTGAACCTTTGTACTTCATCCCCAGAAGTCACTAAGTATTTTTCAAAATTCCTTTTAATCTCTCTACCATGTTGTGTGGTCATGTTTGTTTAAGTTCTAAGGTTCCACCTCTCTCTTGCTCTCTTCTCTCGTGGCTGGGTTGGGTTAAAATCTTTTTAGTTAGCTTTTTTTACTTTAGTTGTTATTAATAAACTTTATAAATATAACACTTTAGTTATTGGATATTAATTTTAAAACCTACATATGTGATATATTTATATATGTCCTGTCATTGTTTCCCACTCAGAGATTCTCTCTTTTTGTGAATTGTTTTTCCCTTCAGGATCATCTTATTCCTATATCCTTAAACAGTATATATCTTTATTTTTTCTAATTTCTTAAGGCTATTAAAAAAGCACAGGTGCATCAAAGCTAAAGAGTGTTCCTCATAACTAAATTTGTAATTGAGTAAGCTCAAAATGTGGTGACTTTACTTAAAATATATAATAATATTACATTGTCTATATGGCACAATATAGACCACTGGCCCTGTAATCAGAAAGACGCTTCTTCATGAGTCCAAATTTATTCCCAGAAATTTATTAGCTATATGACCTGAGGCAAGTTACTTAACCTTGTTTGCTCCAGTTTCCTCATCTGTAAATGAGCTATAAAAGAAAATGGTGAAACACTCCAGTATCTTTGCTAAGAAAAAAAAAACTGAAATTGAGTCACAGAGATTCAGACATGACAGAAAAAACGACTCAATCAAGAGGAGAAAATTGGCTATCCAGTTGTCTTTTGCTGTCTTTCTTGTTCACAGTTATTCATGAGCATCTCTGTTATAAGCACTAGACATAATACCCACTTCCTACCAAAAAAATTAATACAAGACTCAAATTTTCCCTAGAGCAGTGGTTAAGTATTTGCATTTCCAGCCACTTCTTTCCCTACATGCTAAGTAAATAGATGTTAAGATGTCAACACAGCTGTGATTAACCAGATTTATGGTAACTGTCAATAGTGAATGCCCCAAAATGCTAGCAAAGCAAATGTTTAAGCAGACTTTGAGCTAACTGTCAATAATGTGGAGAGGAAGATTTTTCTTCACTGAAATTAGAATTAACTATGTAATTAATAGATGACTGATTTACTTGACATTGACTTCTAAATAAGTTCAATTCCCTTCTTATCATAGCTGAAAAGAGTTTGACTGATAGTATCCCATTACATCACCTCAACTCTCCAGTCAATACTTTAAACAAATTACTTGTCTGTAAGCATTATATTTGTCTAAGGCTACTTGAACCTGAATGTAGCAAGACTGGCTTATAGGGGACAACAGTGACATAATTCTCATTGCTTTTATTAACAGTGCATCCCCAACCTTGGACCTATTGTCTTATTTGCCTGCGAAACAGAGAATGATTATCGAAGAAAAGAAATTTAGAAATACCTCTTAGAATCATTTGGAAAATGAATTTCATTGATGAGTGCTGGCAAAAGGATTTGTCTTGGACTCTTCTGATAATGATATAGAAGGAGGAGTCATCCCTTATTGTTGAACAATAAATGGGAGTTAAGGGTCTATTTTTAATCTTTCTCACCCTTTGGCATTCTTTTTATCTAGATTAAGATTTGTCTAGTTCAAGGGAGGGATGTCCATCCCAAGATATTACTTATATTAATTTCTGCCTTAGGAATATGAGAATCACATTCAATCAACAAAATGACAATAATGGAGTAAAACATTACTTGACTAGTAATAGTTCCTAAACCCCAGTTTCTGGAGAAGAGTGCTTTCTTAAGGCTTCCTTCCATAATTAACTCCAAGTTTGAGACATGCTAAATCTCACCTTTTAGAGAGAAAATAAGATTGTCTAAGTAGAACTTTTTTTGGTGAGAGAAGAGTACTTTCCAATGGCCTCCAGTAGTAAGAAAAGCAATGGTAAGAAGCTAAAAGCTGTGCTATGGGAGAACAAGAGACTGGAGTTTTATCAGAATGTTTACTGTGTGTCATTTAGATAGTGTAGATCTGCTATTTTCATCTATCTCTACAACTGTGTTAGCAATATTCCCTCCATTACTACTCTGAAGGAGTCGAGGCACTACAAGTGGTATCACAACCCGAGGCGTGATAGTAGAGCTCACCAGAATGTGAATACAAATCACCAGCCAATGCTATGAGTCTGGAAGGTCCTAGTAATATTCATCAGAGAGGAGAGGTGTTTTGGTTCTTTATGAGGTACAACTAATCTTAAATGAATTTTGCTATATTTTAATGGGCTATTGTAAGTTGTTTTTTTTTATGGGTTTTGTGTTTTCTACCTGGTAGAATTAAAGCTGTCATATACTCAGTCAATATGTTGTTGCCTGGAGAGCTTGTAATCTTGGGGTCCTTTTTTAGCCTAGATCCATGGAAGCAAGTATAGTAAAGTGAGTATAAAGATGCTTCTTTTCCCCAACCTGCAAGGTTGCTGAGAACACAATACTTTATAAGTCTTAAAGAATATAAAAACGACAATTATTATTTCAATATCCTCCTTGATATGGGCACTTCTTCCAGATAGCTGATAATCATCAGAATTTCTTATATTTTATAATTTCTCTAGTTTTGTCTTTCCTTCTATCAGTCCCTTAGGGATACAGTCAATTCACTGAAGGCCTTTCTCTGATCTTGTTACTGTTTTACAGCTACACAAATAGGTGCTACAGAATTGCTCATTTTCTTTTTCATGGCATCACACCTTGTGACACAAATGGATCCTCTGTTTCTAAAAACCACCGAGAGGCAACTTGTTAGAGAGGATATAACCACGTTCCAAAGCCAGAGAGATCTGATTTAAATCCTGCTTCTGACATCTACTGGTTCTTTGGCTTTTATAATTCACAACTTCTCAGTATTCTAGTCTAGGAAACTCTCTAAGAATTAATTGCAAATAATATATTGAACTACACTGGACAGAAGAGTTTTTGCCATCACAGAATTCTTTGTGTAATTTAAGATTGCCACCGGTTTAAACTATGTGTGGTTAGTTCTAGACAAAATTATTCTAATGAAAATATACTTTGTGAGCTCCATGAATATATCTAAATAGCTCTACATATATAACATCGGTCAATCAATTAAGAATTTTATTCCATTGTGGCTAATGAATATAAAGCACATTATCATATGTAGTAATTCTGAACCTAAAAGAATAGTTGTGAATTGTTTATGCTTTTGACTCTAATTAGAAAGCCAAACTCTCTAATAACAAATCGGGGATAGCTCCCAGTTGAACTTGGAAAGATCTTTCTCTCACACACACAACTTCCATTCTGCCTTCTTGCCACACACATAGACACACACAGAGAAAAAGAGGTATCTAACAATATATAGACAAGTTAAGCCACAAATTTAAAGGATAAATAATAATAATTAAGCAAATATTTCCTTAATGAAATAAATTATTCAGACACAATTAAGAAGTAAGGCTGAGGGAAGGTAAGACCTGCCTAATTAGTACATTTATTTCCTTCTCAACAGTCTTATTTTTTCAGTGCCTTTGCCACCAGAGCTAGCAATACTACAAAATGTAGTCAAAAAACTCCCAGCTTGCCCCTTAGGAACCAACTCACTTGGTTTAAGGAAGGGAAATACAAATGTGACAGATACCAGATGCTGCTGTATACACATTGCTGCCTTGAGACAGCTACCATATCTTCCTTCTTCTCTTCTCTTAATCCCTAGAAAGTAATTATATAGGAATACCTCCAGCCCAGCTCTCATTTCTACCATTCTTAACTCCCATCTAATGGCATGTCTCTTTTAGTTGTCTCTTTTCCTAAACTGGGATGAACTCCGAATATCCAAGGTTTTGTGGACAACCTACCCAGGGATTGTTATATAAACATTTATGCAAATATTTGCTAAATACCCCCAAAGAAGTACAGTGCCATATGTACTCTACTTGTAAGAAAAGAGTATCCTTTCTTACCCAGCAAGTTCTAAGTAAAATATTTAAGTGGGAATCGATTTGAATGAATCTTTTGAAATTAGTTAGAATTGTCATTAAAAAAACAAAACATTTTTTTCTGACATGGATTTGCTTCAGATTCAAAAAATCAGAACCACTTGACTTAAGGAAGCAAAGCAATTAATTAAATAGTAAAGAAGTGTTTATTAAATATCTGCTTATGTATTAGGCATTAAGTTAAGGGATGATGATAGAAAGAAGTCCCACAGTCTCTGTGTAAATGTGAAATCCCATTCCCTTTGTGATTCTATAATAATTCTGTAATTCACAAGGAACAAGTTACAGACTCTCAGCCAAAGACCACAGGACCTGAGTCCAGACTGATCCTATGTTGCAAATGGACTAAGAAGCCCTGCAGGTGTCCAAGACCCACTGCATGGGAATATACATGCTGACCGTGATGGTCAAAGGACCTACTTTCATCAATGGTAGAGGCCAAGTGACATCAGCCATGGCAAGGGACAACTGATTGATAATGAGCAACTGTGCATTTCTGACCTTACTTATGTTTTTTTTTATTACCACCCTAATGATTTAAAGTTTGACCTCATTCACCTTAGGCTACCTAAGCTCTACACCCTACTCTATTATGACTTTGTGCTCTTGACATAGTTCAGAGTTGCCAACCCTGTACATTGAACCCTGGGCCAACTCTGAGTCAAAGAAATTCAATTTTTCCAACATTATTTCTGTAAATTTTGCTATGTAAGGGGACTGCTCTCAAGGTTCAAAGTTTTCAGTTGCTAAATGGAGTCTGGTTTTATTGTGAGATCAGAACTCTCTCAATAAACCTATTTCTTTTTGGCTTGGAGACTTGGTTTTAGATCTTGTGTCATGGCTAGTAAATTTTCACATTACCTGCCCTCAGTGTTCCTACATCCTAATGAGATGAATGAGAATCTAATCATTCTGATCAACATTTAAGTCCTTAGACAAGAGTCCAGATGCTTTTAGAGTGAATATTAATCAATTTAAATACCTGAATTACCTAGCAGATTGAAAGTATATTAATGAAACATCTATTTCAAATGAATACCATTATGTAGTCCACAAATTGGAAAATGTTGGGGTATTTTGGCAAATGAATTCGTATACATATGAATATTAATTCTTCATTTTTGTAGATTTGTTTAATCATAATTTATGTACTAACTTCATTCTCAACAAACTGAAACTATTAAGAATGTTTCCCTTCGAAATTCAAACTCTATAGGGAAAAGTTACTACAATCAAAATGAATATGTTACTTTACATTTTATATTTCCTTAGTTCACTGTTTAACTTACCTTTTTAGCTCTTGGCCTTTAAATGTCCCTAGGTACTTCTTCAAGTAATGTGAAAAATATATTAGATAATAATTTGTATTAAGGATCGGTGAAAATGTCAAGTTTTTCCTGTAAGTGAATTGAAATTCATACCATGAAAAGTAGAAATAATCTTTGAGATATAGAAGCTAAGTTTTAAAATATGCTTTAAAATTATTAGAAGATAAATTTATTATTACTTATTACTCTAAAGAAATATCTTTACTCTACTACCATTGTCTACTACAGTTTTGCCAGGGTGGGTCTTTTTTTTCCAGACATATTATTTCATCAATGAATAGTGCTAGTGGAAAGAAAATTTGGAAACTCCTTGTACAAATGCAAATTAGCAACTCTTCAATAATTTACAGACTTAGAAAGCCATTATGCAGAATTGAAAGATTAAATGACATATCCACAAAGACCTGGCTAGTATGTTACAGAGGCAGAATTTGAATACAGATTTATTTTTTATTCTCAGGTCAGTTTTCTGATTATGCCCTTCTCCATCTTTTCTATTATGAAGTATTCTATAAAAAATACTTTGCATTGTTTCTACCATGAATTTCTACTTCCACCTGATGAATGGAGACCAAATTTATTCATCAGAATTCTGATAAATGCTGCTGGGGGTTATAAGTAAGTACATTTTTTGCTATATCAATTCATTTTTAATATTGAAGATCTCTTTCTCCCTCCACTCTCTCTTTTACATACACACACATACATAGACACATGCATACCCATACACACATCCATATACATCAAGGGAGCAGATATCCAATATCGTGTGTGTGTATGAAAATGGTCAGTGTATATGCGGATCGTATTTTTAAAAGTGTGTGGATAAGCAATGTGGAAATTCCCACACCAAGTTGTAAAAGATTTATGACTATGTAGACTAATCCTATAGAATTCTTTTAGGTAAATAAAAGCAAAATATGATGCTTAAGGTCATAAACTAGTAAGTATCATAGGCAGGGTACTGCCTTCCCTATGTGAGTACATGTGACAAACATGAAATAAACTGGATAATTATACACACATATACTCACACATAGTTTTGTGGTTTCCTCTGTAAAAAGAGATTAAAACATATTATAACAAAAAATCAAATATATAATAAGAGATACAAAGAGATATTATTTAGTAGCTAAAGAAAAATAAATTTTAAACTACTTTTTAACACATATTCACTTTCAGGATAAGGTAATTTAAAATTGTATAGTGCCCCAGCTTTCCCCCCCCCCCATAATATACTTTTCCCTGTGATTTTCATTTTTAACTAATATCTTTGAAGAAAAAGTCCATATGAACACTATAAATTCTTGAGCTTTCTATGTGATTATGTGTTATGATGTGACATAATGTGCAGAGGTGTGTGTGTGTGTGTATGTGTGTGTGTGTGTGTGTGTGTGTGTGTGTGTGTGTGTTTGTGTCTGAGAGAGAGACAAAGACAGGAAGAGACTGGAGATTTAGACTTGTAATTTCAATGCTTTGGGGAACTTTTGTTCAGAAAACCTTCTCTTTTTTATATTCTGATATTCTACTATCTAGCCCAAACAACTAGCTTCATCAGCATTCACATAATTTTTTCTACTTATTAGGGGAAAATGGCAAAAAATTTCAAATCTTATATATTATATGAACTACATTTTAAGCACAATTAAAATATATAATTTTAAGCATAATTAAAATATATACATTACTTTCGATTACAAGTATTTTGTTGTGTTTATCTTTGGGAGATCAGTTTTACATTTCCTTGAAAAAGTAAAAAATATATTTTATTAGCATATGATTTTGCAGATGTACTTTTAAAAATCAAAAAAAAATTTAATCTCTTGAATATATGAAAAGCTAAAAAATCTGTTGCCAAGAGTGAAATTCTTCTTTATGTGCTTTGAATTTTTGAATATCAGACTACTTTGGAAAAAACTTTTAATTCTAAAATTTTAGCTAACAATTTTAAAATTTCAAAACCACATTAAACTTGAAAATGGCTTGTCTTGGGAGCCAAGATGGAGAAGTAACTAGAGCAGCAATATGCCTTTTCACCACAAAAATCCTCTCCAACCAATAGTAAAATACCACCAAAAAATGAATACAGGAGTGAAAAACCCAACAGAGACAGAGGGAAACAACTTTCAAAAAAAGAAAAACCCAAAAGGTAGGCAGAGACCATCTGGGCAACTGAGGTGATAGGGGAGCAGAGCTAGCAGGAGGCATAGCATCAGGTAAAGAGCAAGCCATATACCCCAAAGCCCTACAAATCTGCTCTCACAGGTTCTGAACTTAATTCCAAGTTATGTCAGACCCTGAGATCCTGCTGGGCAATTAGTGATCTAAGACAACTAATACCCCTTAAAATTGCAAACCTATGGAGCAGTCCTGAGTATCAGACCAAGGCAATTTGGGCTAGAGGGGTCCAATCTGCATACACTCAGAACAAAGCCAGGAATACCAGTCTAGGATTGGGTTGAGGACATAATGCACAGTTTGGGGTAAGGGAACAGTTCTCAGAGGAAGACTCCCTAGGATCTTTTGCCCAAACGAAGGGTGGAGTTCCAGGACAGGGCAATCTAGGGTGTGCTGGATTGAATCAAGAACATCTTGAGACCAAAAACTTGAGCCTAAACCTAGAGCTAAAATTTGATCAGTACCTGACCTGATCAAGTTCAGACTGAAATCAAAAGCATATACCTAAGCCTGAGGAAAATCTTTAATCTACAGCATCTCAAGGGTCAACTGAATCTGCAGTGGGAGGGGACTTTCAGAGATCTGAGTCCTCAGACCATCTGGTAAACTAGTAATAATCCAGAAGATAACCAAAAAAAGCATCAAGTAAGGGCTGAAGTTTAAGAAGGTACCCCAACTCCCCAGAAAACAGAGCCTATCTATAATTAGATAGGAAAATTGAGCAAACAATCCAAAAAAGCACCTAACTTTAAAGACTTTTTATGGAGACAAAGAACAAAGTTCATATACAGAAGGGGACAGTGAAAGCAAACACACAAAAAATCCAAAAGAAAAATATGGATTGGACACAGATTCTGGAAGAGCTCAAAAAAAGATTTAAAAAACCAATTACTAGAGGTAGAGGAAATGTGGGGAAGAGAAAGGAAAGAGATGCAAGAAGAAATTGGTCAATTGAAAACAGAGAATACAAAACTAATAAAGGAAAACAAGGCTTTAAAAATCACAATTGACAATCTAGAAACTAATGATTTCATGAGAAATCAAGGAAATAGTAATACAGAATCAAAGGAATTAAAAAACAGGAGAAAACATCAAATATCTTATTGAAAAAAAACTGACGGTGATAGTATGTGACAGGGGAAGCTAAGTAATATTTTTTTCTGGAAAGGGGGCGGTAGGCTAAAAATGTTTGGGAACCACTGTCCTAAATCAAAACACAAGCATTTATTAAACACATACAATGTGCAAGCACTCCATTAGGCATTGTGGAAACAAATGCAAAATATAATAACCCCCTCCCTCAGAGACCTTATATTCTATAGTTGAGTCAAACTATAGAGGAAAACTATATATATTATATATATATATATATATTCTACTATATATATATATATATAAACTATATATATTATATATATATATATTCTATAGTTGAGTCAAACTATAGAGGAAAAAGAGATTAATACCCTAATACCATATGACTATACCTAAATTCCTAATCCTAACTAAAATTTCTTAAACAAACCCTACTCTCTCTTCGAGGACAGGTTCTTCTTGCCTGGGCAAACCAGGCCTAACTACTTACACTGCCTACCTAGAAATTTATTCACTAACTACCTACCTATGCTAATAAATACATATTCATCATCTATGAACTCCTTAAATCCTTTTCTCTATCCCAACTATCAGTAGTAAAAACTGACAGAATGACTTCCTGCTCTCTAGGGATCCAGAAGCAAAAAGCCCAACTGTCAACNTATAATACACACATATGTATATATATATATATATTCTACTATATAAATTATATATATATGTATACATATACACAAAAAGATAATGTGTGAATTATCCAATAAACTGATGTATAATAGAACCATGACTCAAATAATCAACTTAATCAAATTCCTCTTATGTTCTTTTCTATTTAGAATTGGGAATGTTTTCCTACCTTCTTTCTTTGAATATTTATAAATACTCTAGAATTGCACATCTTACCATATAGCTCAATTAAAATTCAAAAATAAGTAAAACTGCATTTATTGATACTGAATTTACCATGGAATTTGTTCCTCAGAGAAAGAAAGGAAATAAATGACCTATTACAAAATTTTAGATACTTGAATAGAATTAGCCTTATGGGTCATTCTAATTTTCTTATACTAAATGGATATATTTTATCACCTAATTTCATCATCAGATTTTAATGAGTTTTATGTAATGTATAAAAATAATGTTGAAGTCTAAGACATATTGAACATTCTGAAAATAAAATTAGTAGTATTCAACAAATTATTGCTTACCAAATGGGCATACCCTTCCCATTGCTCCATAGGAGAAGGCAAATGAATGGAAAAAGCTAGAATGCCTGATAAAACTCCCACAAAAAAGAAACACAAAAATAACTACAAAATTATTTGTGCATTATTTCTCTCTCTCTCTCCCTCCCTCCCTCCCCACCCCCGCCCTCTCTCTCTCTCTCTGTGTGTGTGTGTGTGTGTGTGTGTGTGTGTGTGTGTGTTTTGAGGGGAGGTTGCTTTGTTTTGTTTTGCATAGAATGTATCTGGATTCTAATAGATTTTTATAGGTCCTCATTGTGCTATTTAGCCTTTGAAACCCTCTTCTGAATATTATCTCCTTTCTAGGTTTCAATAAAATTGTTCTCCACTGATCTTTTTCTCACCTATCTGGCAAGTATTCAGTCTCCTCTGATAGATCTTCATCCACGTTAAACCCACTAAATTAAGGGTATTTCTCAAGACTTTATTCTAAAATTTTCACTCTGTCGCATGTTGGGTTTTACATATTTTGGACTTTTATATGCCCATTCATTTCTTC
This sequence comes from Gracilinanus agilis, assembly GCF_016433145.1. Taxonomy (NCBI): domain Eukaryota; kingdom Metazoa; phylum Chordata; class Mammalia; order Didelphimorphia; family Didelphidae; genus Gracilinanus; species Gracilinanus agilis. The sequence goes on along the minus strand of NC_058135.1, from coordinate 169,282,001 downwards.
TCTCAAAAATGATTCCCAGATTTTTGTGTGTACCTTGAACTCTGCTGAGTTCTAGTACTAAACCATTAACTGCCTCTTAGACATCTCTAATTGAATGTTCTTTTAGTATTTCACACTCAACATCTATAAAATGGAATGTTTTATATCTCTTTCAAGATTTCTTCTCTTTTAAATGTCCTTATTACTCTTGAGAGCACCACTTATGACCTGTCACTAGGGTTTGTAACTTTGGTGACACTCAACTCCTCAGTCACACTCACTACAAAAATCCAAAAAGTGTAAAGTCATATTATTTCTGTCCTCCCATTTCTCTTTTACTTGCACTTTTCTTTATTCACATATCTACCACCCTGGCACAAGATTATTATAATAGTCTTCTATCTTGCCTGAAGTCTCTTGTTATTCTAGTTCATCCTCCTCTCAGCAACCAAAGTTATCTTCCTAAAGTGCAGGTCTGAGTCATTTCATCCTATTTCTAGTTAATAATTTCCATTGACTCCTTATTATGTTTAGGATCAAATACTGAATCCTCTGTTTTTTAAAGCCCTTTACAACCTGAAGCATTCCTAACTTTCCTATCTTCTTAGATTTCCTCCCCTCCACAAATTCTTTGATCAAACAATGCTGACTTTCTTCCACTTATTTTGATAATACCATAAAAAGCTTAGATTCTGTATCTGAAATTTATCTATTCATATCCTTTAATCATTTACCATTTGGGGATTGACCTATATTATAATTTGACTGAGTTTTCTAGATATTTTAGAAATAAAGCTTTTATTGAAATATTTGATATAAATTCCCACCCCCTAGTTTTTTTCTCAGTTGAATTAGTTTTGTTTGGGCAAAAGGTTTTTAATTTAATATAAGAAAAATTATCCTATTTTGTATCCAGTAATTCTCTCTCTCTTGTTTGATCATAAATTCTCCACTTGTTTTTCCAGCCTACTTCATGACTTAAATTTATGATAAAGTTAGTTTCTGCTCCTGGAATATCTGGGCCATTTTTCCAACTTTCCTGTGTTGGGGGCAGAGGGTCCTGACTGCTTGCTGGCTTGTTGGGGTGAGGCCTGCTGCTGGATTGTCCAGATGCTGTCTCTGTGGACCTAGGCTCCCTTTTTATCTCAGTGAGATAGATCTTTCCTGCTGGCTTTCAAAATTCTTTTGGGAAGTTGTTTCACCTCACCTCTATATTGATTCTACTTTTCCAAGGATTTATTTCAAGGTGTTTTATTTTCTTTTTATTGGTTTTCAAAGGTGAATTTGGGAGAGTTCAGTATTTCCTGCATTTTTCTGTTATTTTGGCTCCAGGAGTCCTAACCTGTATTATTAATTTGAGATTAGAGCAGTCCTTTTCATGCCTTATATCATTTAGTCTATTGCTGATTCAATGAAAATTAAAAATGTATTCTATAGCTCTGATTTTTTTTCTTATTCTTCTGACTTTGCATATAGCTATGGTGGATCAAAATAACCATTAGATACAGTTAATATATTTTTAAAATGCAAATTAAGTATTTTAGAAAATGGCCTAGCAGTTGAAAAAACTGCTTTTTAAAAAAACATACATAATGAATAACTCTTTTGTATTTTTGTATTATTGAACTATGTAGTAGCTTAAGAATAAACTCATTACAAATAGCTTCCACCACAGACGTTAACTTTAAAATTTCAAGTAAGTAAAGCAAGTGAACTTTCAAAATGATCTTGAAAGAAATTCTTTAAATGTCTACATTTAAAGCCCATTCAAGTTCATCTAGATCCTGAAAACAACAAAGGATTTTCTTAGAGTAAAAGTATACTTAACTATAATAAGATTTTACGTTTTCTTACTGAAATGAATTTCTCTCTTCTTCCCTCTTCTTGTTCCCTCTTGTTCCTGAATAACTTTGTAATGCATTATTACTAATCATTACTGAAAATTTCAACTTGTTCTTTCCATTTGCTCTTAATATCTTCTTTTTGGCCAATTTGACCTATCAGTGTGATACGTGCTGAGGTTTCTAGGATTTGCTCCATAGTTCCCTCTTCAAACATTTTAAAGATCTTTTCTCCTTGATTCTTTATTTATCTAGTTCCTAGAATAGGTCTTTTGTCTAGATGAGAAAGAAGAAAGGATATGTTAGTGGTTCTTACATTTCTCATGCAAAATGGCTGGCAATAATTCAGAACAATTGCTTCTGTGACAAGTATTTTCAGAAGTTTGTGATTAATATGCAAAGAGGATTGGCCTTGGTTGTGACCACCAGCATTATTAGGTTACACTTTTGCAGCCTGTTCTATATTCCCCAGGTGGACTTCATTACACATGCAAAGTGATCTAAATTGCATGGGTTAAGAGCATAACTCTAGGAGGTTGAAAGTCTGAAGACAAAGAAAAATAATAAATTACAGCATATGCTTGTGTGAAAAAGTTCCATTTCTAGTGGGAAGAAAGAGCCTAGAATATGAGGCTTGCATATTTAATATTTTCATTAATGCTAGGTGAGAAATAAATACTACAACAATGAAGTTTCATGAAATATGGCTATTTCAAATCCTCCTGAAGCTGAAAATAAAATATCTACAGGTACCACAGAGCTTCAAAGACATTAGGCTAGGCTTAGAATATAGCTATGTTTGATCTTTTGAAATAGTTACAGTCTTCTTGCTTAGATAAAAAAAGATGAAGATAATCACAGAAGAAACCTTCTTCATAAACAAGACTTTAATTAGCTAGTCTTTGTCCATTTCAATGACAATTACATCGATTAATCTGAACAATTTAGGCCATTTTCCTCCTACCTCAACATAGACAATATTCTTTATGATTTTCTACTGTCTCAGACATAAGAGTAGTCTATGCAACCTTTTGGATTTTCCTTAGTGTATAATCATAAAAATATACACATGAATTCAAAGAAAAGGCCTGTCATGGAATTCCAAATGCAGTAAGAAGGGAGTTTCATGAGACATTTAAAGCCCTCAATAAGTATAAAAAATTTGAAATAATTCTACTTTTTAATTACTATGATCTGTAAGGTGCAAAACAGTTTAGCAACTTACAAATATTAGAGGAATTCTGGACCTTGATAAATATAAATCCCATCTAACTATCCCCCATTGAAGTGGAAAGTAATGAAAACATGGCCTCAGGTATAATGTGACTGTGTAGAATTTCTCTCTATCATGTTCCTTTGCTTTCATTCTCAATCTTTCTGTTGTGACAGCCAAATGTGTTTTTTGTTTCTGTGCTGAGTATGTTTTAACTGAATTTCTATGAATTATTCTTTTTTTGTCAGTTGTGACAGCTACATGCTGCTGAAAATCATAATTGCATAATGATTTCACAGCGTGAACACCACTTCACCAGACTGTTGACATGTCCTGCAAGAGCACTGGGGTCAGCAGGGCAGGGCTGGCCAGGAAAGACTTGACCTTGTAATCCAGGTGGGCAGTAGGTGCCTGTTAAATAAATGTGGGTACTCAAGTAGAGTTTTAAATAGAGGATGCAAGAGAGATATTCAGAAATAGGAAATGAAGGGACAACTAAAAAGCTGGTTTCTGGGAAAAGAATTTGAATCCCTAAATCATTAAGACATACTTGGACATCTGACAAAGGATCAAGTGCATCTAACAAAAACTTGTCAAAATACCCTTTTTGAGAAAAGTCCTGTGCTTTCTTTCATTAGCCATGCTTTGTTTCTTATAATTGATTGCTCTATATGATGGATATGCATACACTTTTCAAAAGCATGTATGTAATGATGTCCTGTATGTAGTTAGGTATATAGTCTTTGCAATGTTAGTCATTGATTATCAGTGCTGTTACTCTAATACCTTCCTTCCGTTATCCTGTGTGTATGTGCGTACATATATATATATATATGTATGTATATATATATACACATATACACACACACACATAAATGTGTGTGTCTTTCAAATTATCCTGTATATTTTTTTTGTTTGTAAATAGTTGTTTTCATATATTTTCCTCAACTAGACTGAACTTTTTGAGAATGTGGATTTTCTACATTGTTCAAATCCCCAGACAGAACACAGTGCCTGAAACTTAGAAGATACTTAATGAATATTTACTGACTGTCTCTAATTAAGAGAGTTTTAACTTTAAATGTTAGAGAGATGGAAGAAAATAATAACAGCCCACAAAATCCTCGACAAGCCTGGTGCTACAGAGAGTAATACATATGATGGAACAGGAAAATAGAGGAAAAGAGGGAAAGAAAATATATCGGTCCTACCAAAGAAAAGAGCTAGGAATTAAATCCATGGTATCATATATTTATGTTCAAAACCATAAAATTTGGTAATAAGCAAAATGGTTATGGGATTTTAATGATTCCAGCTTCAGAGTTTTATAGTTATATTAAAGTAGACAAGTCACACCTTCTTTCTTCCTCCATTTCCTCACTGATAAAATGGAGATGGGACAGGTAGGTGATGCAGTGGATTGAGTGTCAGATCTGAAATCACATAGACTCACTCATCTTCTTGAGTTCAAACTGATCTCAGACAATTGCTAGTTGTGTGAACCTGGGCAAGTCACTTAACCTTCTTGGGTTTAGTTTCCTCCTCTGTAAAAAGATTTGGATATGGACATTTCAATACACTCCAATATCTTTATCAAGACAATGCCAAATGAGATTACAAAGAATCAAACACAATTTTAAAATGACTCAAGAAGAAAATGGAGATGAGCACTAATATTTTCTTTAAAGGATTATTGTAAGGATCAAATGGAAGTATATGTATAAAGTGCTTTGTCAACTATAAAGTATTATGTAAATGATAGCTCAAATTCTTGATGAAGCCATGCTGCCATTTAGTGGTCATTATTCTCCTCTTCTTGCCTTTAAATTATCATAAGCAATACTATTAACTTTTTCTGGAATTTTGATATAAACAGATATCGTACTCATTGATTTATGGCACCTTGTTGGGGCTGAAAGATCTTTCAGTGATCTCTGTAGTGCCTCAGCAACCACATCTTCTAAAACTTTCAATACTCTGTTATTCAGTTTTATGGATCTATTGATTTAAATTCACTGACAAAAGTAAGATGTTTTTTACTAACTTCATTTATTTTATTTTCTCTTCCTTATCCTATCTCTTAACCTTTGTTTCACATATTCTACTACAATGATCATTCTACCTTGGAAATTAGAAAAGTATATTAAAAGAAAAGAATTTAAGCAGTTTTTGCCTTCTTGCTCTGGCTGATTTATCTTCTGACTAGCTTTATTTTCACCACCTGCCAGACCATTAGTTTTAACCCTATATTGATTTTTTTCACTTTCTACAAATTTAGTTTAAAAACAAAAGAAAAATATTCTTTAATATTAAAGAGATTATTTTGTAACCATCTGGGAAGACTTTATGAAGTAATTAAGAGGTCTGAGGAGAATGAAGAGACAAATTTATATAGTAAACAACAAATTTGTAAAGACTGGTAACTAAAAAACTTAAGAACTTTGATTAATGTAATTAACAGCTGCAATTACAGGAGACTGATGACATATACTATCTACTTCTTAGCAGAGAAGTACTCAGCTGAAGATATAGAATGAAACACAATTTATTTATTTTTTTTATATGGGTAGTGTGAGAATTTGTTTTTGTTGTCTATGTATATTTTTTTAGTCCTTACCTTCTGTCTTACAATTGATACAAGAACAGGTTCCAAGGCAAAAGAGTGGTAAAAATTAGGCAACTAGAGTTGAATGGCTTTTCCAAAATTACAGTTAGCAAGTATTTGAGGCCAGATATGAATCCAGTTCATTCCAACTCCAGGCCTGACACTATTCACTGACCTATGTAGCAGAATGAAAATAGATAATTTTTAAAAGATATTTTTCTTTCTCTTTGTTTCAGTTGGGGGGAGTAAAATATATCTGGAAAGATAAGAAATAATGTGAATAGAATAAATATAAACTTATGAGCCTCTGTTTTTTTAAAAATAATTTTCTCAATTACATGTAATAATTTCTCACATACATTTTCTGAATTTATATGATCTAAATTATCTCCTTCCCTCCCAGATATAGCAAGCTACTTGACCTGGGTTATACATGTATTATCATGAAAAAACATTTCAATATTAGTAATTTTGAGAGAATACCCCCATAACCAAAACTCTAATAGAAACACAAATAAACTAAAGTGAAAAATAGTATGAATCATGTGGTTTGATCTGCATTCCAAGTCCAGCAGTTCTTTCTCTGGACAGGAATACCATTCCTTGTCATAAGTCCAGCAGAATTCTCCTGGATCATTGTGTTGTTGCAAATAGTTAAGTCTTTCACAGTTAATCATCTTACAATATTGCTGTTACAATGTAAAATGATCTCCTGATTCTGATTATTTCACTCTACATTAGTTCATGTGGGGCTTTCCATCTATTTCTGAATTCAGCATGCTCATAATTTCTTATAACACAATAGTATCCCATCACCATCATATACCACAATTTGTTCAGCCATTCCCCAAATGGCAGAGATCACTTCAATTTCCAATTCTTTGCCACGACAAAGTAGCTACTATAAATATTTTTGTATAAATAGGTCCTTGTCATGCTCCTTTTATTTTAAATCTTTTTGTGATACTGACCTACAAGTGGTGTTACTAGATCAAAGGGTATAACAGTTTTATAACACTTTGAGCATAGTCCCAAATTGCCCCCTGGAATGTTTGGATCAGTTCAAAACTCACCAACAATGCATTAGTGTCCCAATTTTGCATATCACTTCCAATATTCATCATTTTCCTTTAATGCCATATTAACCAATCTTATACATGTGAGATAGTACATCAAGGTTGTTTTAATTTGCATTTCCCTAATCATAAATTGTTTATTAGAACATTTTACATTCTTTTTATATCTTTGATTTCTTTATCTGAAACTATTATTCATATCCTTAGACCATTTGTCAGCTGAGGAATGACTTGTATTCTTATAAATTTGACTTAGTTATAGATTTTCAAATTTATTGGCATGATGAGCAAAATAGCTTCTTCTGATTGCTTTAATTTGTTCTTCATTTGTGGTGAATTCACCCTTATCAACTTTTGATAGTAGTAATTTGATTTTCTTTTAAAAAAACTAATTAACCAGTGTATTATCTATTTAATTTTTCCCAATAAAGGCTTATCCTAGAGATATAATTTTTATGTAAGTACCACTTTGGCCATATCCCATAAAGTTTGTTATGTTGCTTCCTCATTTTCAATAAATTAATGATTCTTTTTATAATTAATTTTTTGACCAACTCCTTTTGTAGAATTAGATTATTTAGTTTCTAATTATTTTTAATTTGTCTTTCTATGAACTTTTATTGATTACAATTAAATTGCATTATGATCTGAAAAAGATTCATTTCTTATTTCTATTTTCCTCCATTTGATGGCAAGATTTTTATGTCCTAATATATGGCCAATTTTTATGTAGGTGCCATGTACTTCAGAGAAGAAGATATTTTCCTTCCTATTCCCATTAAATTTTTTTCCAGAAATCTATTACATCAAACTTTTCTAAAATTTTATTCACCTCCTTAACTTCTTCCTTTTTAATTTTTTTGGTTAGATATGTCAAATTTTGAGAGAGAAATAGTGAGGTTCCTCTTTTGAAAATTTTTTCTATCTATATCCTCCTATTGTTCATTTAATTTCTCCTTTTAAAATTTGGAGACTGTGTCATTTGATGCATACATATTAAGTATTGATATTACATCATTGTCTATGATGGTTTTTTACCACTATGTAATTTCCTTTCTTGTATTTTTTAGCTGGATCTGTTTATTGATTTAGCTTTGTATGAAACTGTGATTGCTACCCCCACTTTTCTTTACTGCAGCTGAGGCATAGTAAATTCTGCTCCAGCCCATTACCTTTACTTTAGGTGTATTTGTCTGCTTCAAATATGTTTTTCGTAAAAATCATGTCATAGTGTTATGGTTTGTAATGCACTCTGCAAACTACTTTCATTTTATGGGTGAGTTCATCCCATTCACTTTATTTCCCATCCATCTTATTTTTCCCTTTTGATTCTGTTCTTTCTCCTTTCACTCTGTTCCTCCTTGAAAGCATTTGGCTTTTAACTACTGTCTCCCTCACTTCACTCTCCCTGATTTTGCTTCCCCTTTTTCTTATTCCCTTCCTACTTTTCTCTAGAGTAAAATATGTTTCTATACCAAAATTAATATGTTTGTTATTTCCTCTTTGAACCCATTCTGGTGAGAGTAAGGTTTTCAACACTCCTATCTCCCTCTTCAATGGAAAGTTTTTTGCACCTTTTTAGGTGATATAATTTACCCCATCCTACTTCTCCCTTCCCTTTTCTCTCAGTGCAATCCTCTTCTTCACCCTTTCATAATTTTTGCATATCATGTGATCCTATATAACTTATTTATTTTTATTTATTTTTGTTATTTTAATAAATTTCCACATGATTTTTCCAAAGTTATGTGATCTATATGTCTCCCTTGTTTTTTCTCTCCCCACTCCCAGGACTGGCATGCAATTCAATATGGGTTATACATGTATTATCACACAAAATACATTTCCATATTATTCATTTTTGTAAGGGAATAATCTTACAAAACCAAAACCCTAAAACATCTACCCAAATAAACAAATGATAAATCATATGCTTCTATCTTCATTCATATTCTCACAGTTCTTATTCTGGAAATTGATAGCATTCTTTCTCATAAATCATTCAGAATTATTCCAGAGCATTTTATTGTTGTTAGTATTAAAGCCTATCACATTTAATTGTTCTACAATATTGCTATTTATGTCTGCAGTGTTTTCCTGGTTCTGTTTATTCTCTCTGCAAAAGTTTATATAGGCATTTCCATCTCTTTCTGAAATCATCCTGTTCATCATTCCTCATTCCACACAATAGTATTCAATCATTATCATATACCACAATTTGTTCAGCCATTCCTGAACTGAAGGACATCCTTTTAGTCTCCAATTCTTTGCCACCACAAAGAGAACAGCTATAAATATTTTTTTACAAACAGCTCCTTTCCAATTTTTTTTTCTCTTTGGGATACAGATCTAGTAGCCATATTATTGAATGAAAATATTTGCATTATTTTATAGCCCTTTGGGCATGATTATAAATTGCCCTCCAGAATGATTGGATCAGTACACAACCCCATAAGCAATATTTTGCCACATACCCTCCAAAATTTAACATTTTCATTTACTATCATATTGGCCAATCTGACAGTTGTGAGGTGGCATGTCAGTGATGTTTTAATTTGAATTTCTCTAGTCAAGAAGGACTTAGAACATTTCTCATAAGATTATTGATAGCATTGGTTTCTTCATCTCAAAACTGCCTATTCATATCCTTTGACCATTTATCAATTGGGGATTGACTTGGATTATTATATATTTGATTTAGTTCTTTATATATTTTAGAAATAAGGCTTTTATCAGAGAAATTTATTATAAAATTATTCCCAGTTTCTTATTTCCCTTCTACTCTTAACTTCATTGGTTTTGTTTGTACAAATTCTTTTTAATTAATATAATCAAAATTATTCATTATATATTGTACTGATTTCCATCTTTTGTTTGGTCATAAAGTCTCCCCTTCTCCATAGATCTGACAGGTGAATTGTTCTACATCCCCTAATTTACTTATGATATCACTCTTTATATTTAAAACATATACCCATTTTGACCTCTAGGTATAGGGTGTGAGATATTGATCTAAAACTAATTTTTGCCATAATTTTTTCCAATTTTCCAAGGAGTTTTTGTCAGTGAGATCTTATTCCAAAAGCTTAGCTCTTTGGGTTTATCAAACACTAGGTTGCTAAGGTCATTCATCCCTAATTTATTCCATTGATCCACTCTTCTATTTCTTAGCCAGGGCACAATTTTTTTGATTATTACTGCTTCATATTACAGTTTAAGATCTGGTACTGTTAGGTCACCATCCTTAATACTTTGTTTCATTAGTTCCCTTGATATTTTTTTTATCTTTTGTTCTTCCAAATGAATTTTATACTTACTTTCTAATTCTATAGTATGAGTTTTGGGTAGTTTGATTGGTACAGCACAGAATAAGTAAATTACTATTCAACTTACTGTGAAGGTAGAATTAACTCTCCCTTTGTCTATTTTTAGTTAATCAAATCAAGAACTTAAAGTATCACTACTTAGTAGCTAGTTAAACATTAGGTAAGAGAGCTCACAAGTCACTTACTAGTTCACACCCCCAAAGATCATAAGTGTTGCCCCCATTTGGGCAGTGCTAGACAAAGTGAAAGACTAAAATTGGTTCCTGTGAAGGAGGAAGAGACAGGAAATATGTGGGAAAAAGGGGTATAAAAGAAGAGACCAACATAGTCTGACTCTCTTTGCTTCCTTGGTTTTGGAGAGGCTGGTTACTTGGAGAGACTCTTCCCCTGGATTCCATGTTGGTGAGCAGAGCTGGAGACATGGTTTTCCTTGGAGACATTCTGTGTTGGTGGAACTCTGCTGGGAGTTGAGCCAGACTTCACCAAGAGCAGCACTTAGGGCTGGTGGGCTAAACCAAGCTTTGTCTCCTTCCTATATTTTCCACTTTCACTATTTTTACCTTGTAAATAAAAACTGTAAAAACACCAGGGCCACATGCTTCTACCATGTGCTTCCACCACGTGGACAGAAAGTTGTTTCTCTGAGCTGGCCTGGGGGAGGGGGGGCTGAGGTGGCAAAAAATGCTTTGGTGAATTGCTGGATTTTTTTCCCTTAGTGGGTTCTGAAAGCCTTTCAGGGTCAAAGGAGCATTTTAAGTTATTGTTTTACTGCTACTTTTCTGATTGCTTCTCTAGTATTCCACCTCCCACATAAGCTAATGTTAGAGATACCTGTGGTTTGGAAAGGCCTTAAAGAATTGTGGGCTGTGAGATGGAAGCTTGTGGGGACAGGGTTGCTTCCCCCCTGAGGCAAGGAGTGGGGGTGGAGTGGAAGCATTTCCCCAGGTGAAGACCTGAGGGCCTGCTAATTGTTGCTTAAGAAAAAACACACACTTTAAACTGTTTTTAGTTTAAGAGGGAAAAGAGAAAAAAAAAGATTTAGGATTTACCCTTATGCTTACCAAGCAGATCAACAGCTGTAGGTTTTTAACTAGAATTAGCTACTCAGGACTGACTTAGGGATAGTTTAATTAGGAATATGAGGGTACTTTTCCAACTTTGTGGTTAGTCAATTAATGTAACAATTAAATTTAGGCTCTGACTCAATTTGAGAATTAAAAAACAATATTGTGGTTGCCGTTTATAAAATATAGCCCTTAAGTCAAAATGACTATTAGCAGCTTTTATTTAAAACAAGGAAGAGACAGTGAAAGTGGAAAATATAGGAAAGAGACAAAGCCATATCTACCTTACCAGCCCTAAGTGTTGCTCTGGGTGAAGTCCAGTTCAGGCCCCAAAAGGGGCTTCCCCAAATCCAGATCTCCAAGTGGATTTCTTGGCAGTCCCCAGTCAGAAGTCCCAGTGGTGTCTTCAGTCAGAGTTTTACCAACATAGGATGACTCCAAGGAAAAGCATGTCTCTTTAGCCCTACTCATCAATGAGAAATCCAAGGGAAATCTCTCCAAGGAACCAGTCTCTCCAAATGCAAGGAATCCAAGAGAGCCAGACCATCTAGGTCTCTTCTTTTATATTCCTTTTTTCTATGTCATTTCCTGTATCTCCCCCTCTTCATAGGAACCAATTGTAGTCTTTCAATTTACCAAGCACTGCCCTTTTGGTCTATAGGCATGTTAATTAGTAAGTGACTTATGAGATCTCTTACCTAATGGTTAGCTTGGTACTAAGTAGAGGTACTTTAAGTTTTTTATTTGATTAACTAAAAATAGACAAAGAGAGAGTTAATTCTATCTTCACATTACTCTCACTCTTTGTCTATGTGTATTCCTTCTAGCTGCCCTAATAATCACAAGTTCTTTAACAATTATAAGCATCTTATTTTATTATAAGTATGGAAATTATAATCTTTCAATAAAGAAATATAAACAATTTGACCTTATTTAGTTCCTTAAATTTTCTCCTTATTGCTTACCTTTTTATGACTTTACTGAGTCTTGCATTTTAACATCAGTTTTTCAGTTTAAGTCTCATGTTTTCATCAAGAATGTTTGGGAAGGTTATAGTTTATTAAATGACCATTTCTCTCCTGAAACAATATACACAGTTTTAGTGTGTAGGTGATTCTGGGCAGTAAACCTAGTTCCTTTTTCTTTCAGAATAGCATATACCAAGCCTTCTAGTCCTTCAATGTAGAAGCTGCAAAATCCTGTGTAATCATGATTATGTCTCCAATTTGAATTGTTTCTTCCTGGCAGCTTGAAGTATTTTCTCTTTGGTTCGGGATCTAAGGAATTTTGCTCTAATATTCCAGGGAGTTGTTATTTTGGGATTTATTTAATTATTTTTATTTATTTACAAGAATATTGGTGTATTCCTTCCATTTCTATTTTACCATCTTGTTCAAGAATATCAGGACAGTTTTCTTTGACAATTTCTTTTACTATTTTCTATTTTACCCTCTTGTTCAAGAATATCAGGACAGTTTTCTTTGACAATTTCTTTTACTATCATATCTAAGTGTTCTTTGTTTTTCTAAATCATGGCTTTCAGGTAGTCTGATAATTCTTAAATTGGCTCTCTTACATCTAATATTTAGTTCAGGTGTTTTTCTGATCAATATTTCATATTGTATTTTTTTATTCTTTTCATATTGTATAATTATTTGTTGGTATTTCATGTAGTCATTAGCTTCTGCTTGTCCAATTCTAATTTTTAAGAAATAATATTCTTCAGTTAGTTTTTGAACTTCTTTCTCCATTTGGCCAATTCTACTTTTTTAAGAATTTTTTTTTCTTCTTTGGATTTTTGAGTCCCTTTACATCTGAAAAATTCTAATGTTTAAAGTGTTATTTTCTTTAGTATTTGTTGCGTCTCCCTTTCCAAGCTGTTGACTCTTTCTTGCTTTGCTTGCATTTATTTTCCCTTTTTTTCCTGTGACTTTTTTATTTGATATATGAAACCCATTTTGAGCTCTTCCAAGGTCTGAGATTATCTTGTGCCAGATTCTGGACCACACTGCATATTTGGGCCTATGCTTCAGGCCTCCCCTTAAGCTTTCACTGGCTAGGTCCACAATGAACTACATTGTGCTAGGGCTTTGAGTCTCCCTGAGGAGTTGCACTAAGGCTTTCAGCTTTAAAGGGTGAGTGTGGGAGTACTCTTCTATTGGCTTACGCAGAGACTTGGGGTCTTGATATTTACTTGGGTCCAGATTGAGAATCTTAAGTAGTATGTTGGGGTGGAAGGGCTTACCATTGCCTTCTGCTGGTGCTCCTTGGTGCTGCTTTGGCTGCACTTCTCTCTCACCCAAGTGAAATATACTTTCTGATTACCTTCAAAATAGTTTTCTTCAAGAAAATTTCCTCATTCCATCCCTTCATGGTTCTACATTTCTAGTATTTATTTTGAAATGTTATTTTCTGATTTCAAAATTAATTGCTTGCCTTTATTTTCGTACTCTATATGTGTCTGTTTAAAGAAAGATCTGTCTTTGTCAATAAAATCCATGTGCATCTATACAATTTTTAGCACTCCTCTTTTATCCTCATCCCTCTATATCCCATTGTTTTTGAAACTCTAGCACTATTAATATATTTTGAGCATGCATGTATTTTGACAATCACATCACAAGTTGATTCACAGAGAGAACCATACATAAAATTACATATATAATGTATATTTCCTATGTACATATGCATACATATAACTTATTGCTATTAAATTGATAATTTAATTAATAATAAAATTAAAACATTTTATTAACATTAAATGTTATCCCTTTGTCTTCATATTGTTCTAAGATTATACTCTTAAATATTTTTGTTCAAGGATTTCATAAAGATAATTCAGTATATAGAAACTGCACATATCACTACAATACAGATATTACAATTTAGAAAGGCAATCTAATTAAAAATATGGAGTTAATAAGAAATTTCATCATATTAATAGTTTTACACCAAGAATTCCTCAATTTGTTAGGTAAAAGAAGAAAACTATTTAATAAAATGAAGAAAAAACACAATAAATGAGCTATCTTATGTGCACAAATGTTAACTGAACTTTATTATTAATTACCAAAAAAAGTGTTTAAACATATTCATAAGGTGATTTTCAGAGTATATATTCTTTATCAGAGACATTGAGAAGATAATTTTATCACATTTGACTAGAAATCAATCAAATCTGTTGAAGATTATCAAAAAAGGCATTGGAAATATGAATTTACACCTAGAACAGTTCTGTTCTTGTTCAGTAAATGATGTGCCACCTATAAAAAAAACTCACTTCTGCATATTTGTATTGCTCAGAAATAATTTTCAAGATTTTTAATATATGCCTATTGACTTTTTGACCAAATTTTAGTAATTTTTTAAAATTATAAAACCTGACTATTAGTTTTCTTTAACAATTGTTTGACATCAGAGAAGAGGGGAAATTAATAATATAACTTTAAAAAAATTTCATATTTGTTGATAATTTGGTAAAAATCATTAATTATAAGCTTAGCAAGTGATTGGCTTCTTCCATTTGGATCTGCATATTTATGAATTGTTCCTCAGAACTTGCCACTATTAAAAACAATTATCAAAATAAACTCAAATTAGAACCAGAATTTGATGCAACTGAATCGCAAATTAAAAAATTAGAATTTGTAAAAATAGTAAGCCTACATGCAATTATATTATAATAAATTGCTATTATTATAATTACTATTGACAATAAAATATTTAATGAAATCAAACTTATACTTTTACAAATAAAATCAAATGAACTTTTTGTTTATTTTAGGTTTATCTCATTTTTAAAAATATCTCTACATTTTAGAATATATTAGAAAATTAATGTTTATGTACTTTATATGTAAGTAAACATAACTTTATTGGGCACATGCTTAATTGTTATTTTTCTGATAGTGATATATAAGAATAACTGTTAGAGCCCATTGCAATATACAGATTAATTGAAATGTCAAGATCTATATGGTATTAGCAGCACATGTTGATTGGAGAAAACTTAAAGTCTTTAGGGTTTGGGAATAAAAAGAAATGATAGCCAATTAAAATCTCAGAAGGAGTTTGGTAAATCACATACAAAGGATTAATCAAGTATGATAAGACTCCAAATTGAAAAAAAGAAGAGAAACCAATTATAAATTTCTGTTTTCTTTTCTCAGACACTGACATTTCTTGTGGCTTTTTGTGCCCAAGGGAATGGAATGAAGATCAAATCTTGAAGCTATGTTTTAAAAAACACTGAAAAAAGCAAGCCCCAATGACCAAGTTCCAGAGTTTATGGTCTTTAATAATTTCTTTTCTATTATTAAGTTACTTGGATTTTTCTTGATAATGAATTTTTATATATTGTGTTCATTTCAAAAAGGAAAATTCCTAGTAGACCAGAAAATATGCCCAAATGGGCTTTTTCCTAGAAGTATTATGATGAGACTTCAGTAATATACTTTTTATTATTGGCTCCCTAGCTCCTCCTCTGCCAAAGGCTTCTTTAGTAAAGTCTGTATAATCAAGAAATAAATTTCAATTGTGTTTATCTCACTAGCTCCTCATGGTGAGAAACATTCAATGTGTGGACACAGTATGATAGGAGTTTTCAAAGCATGGTTTCCAAATATAGGAGGTTGGGCTTTCTTTCCTTGGACACTGATGACAGGAGTGAGGTTATGTATTCCCCAAAGTGGTCACATCATCCAGGATATAAGAGAGTCCACAATGTACCTGGGACATGAAGAACTATTTTGGAGAAGAAGTATCCTCCCCCAGGATGTTAGTATATTGGGAGAATGAAGTAGAACCCATCCTTCCTTCATATAGTGTTTTCATTTATAAAATAGGTAAAAAATTATACCAAACCTGCCCTGGGATATTTTGCATATAAATTTAGATATTATTTGTAAAGCATTTTGCAAGCCATAAAAGTATACAAATATTATTATTATTATTATTATGATTATGATAATTAGCTCAATGTAACTAACTAAAATCTAAGATAGCAATTATTACTAACTAAAACAAACTTCTCATATGACAAGCAGACTATTGATAGATATCATGGAGAGAGTACATCCAGGATATACAATAAGAAAAATGAAAATGGAGTTGACAGCATGTAGGAAGTTCAGATTATACAGGATCTACATTTTTTCCTCCCATATTAAATCCCTACTGTTGAATTAGACCTAGATGATGGCTTTCTTATCTATAACTATCATAGTATGCCTAGCTACACCTTTTTGCTCTCAATGTAAATATATTGGGACTAAATTAAAGACACAGAAAACTATAAACAGCCATCATAACAATTTCTGAAATGTGTAGATTTATGGTTATTAATCTATTTGATTAATTATATCCCTATCTTAAATCTGTGGGTAAGAGGTTTAAAGAACAGCACAATGGAACACTTGTTTTATGGTCATTTCTTTTCAAGTCATTATGCTATTGCAAATGTCAATATAATGTAAATCTTATAGTAGAAATCTCTTCTGTCCTTATAACATCAGATTCTATTAATAATCATGTAGCGTAACACTGGATTATTATTTTTTCCCTATCTGTTCACAGGTTTCTTTGACCTCTGTCAAGTTACATGAATTAGAAAAGGTTTAAAAGTTATTTCATAAGAAGTTATTATTTCTGAGACAAAAAAAAGTTTAATTATATGCTTGTATTGAAACTATCTCATTTATTACATTCCAATGTCAAGATTATATTTTAGAATCATAGATTTAGACTTGAAAGGGAATTTAGAGACCAACTGTTCCAACATGCTCTTATACTTAATGATTGAAGTAAGAGAGAAAAAATTATAAACATATGTACTCTGATGTCAAAGCCAGTATCATTTTCAGACTCATCAAGTTATTAAATACTGGGAAGACTATTCAGGATTTTGTTTTGCTAAGGATAAGTTTATTTAGTTATCAGATTTAGGTATGTAGACTGGTACATTTTTCCCCTTTTGTATTCCCAAATACACAAATAATAAAGCAACTTCTATGCTGAAATTCAAAATGTATTAATTAAATAGTATATAGAGACTTATGTAAGATCTTTTAAAAAAGCATTTCTCTTAGAGGTAGAGCCAAGATGGTGGCTTAGTAGTACCAACTTGGAAAAACATAGAACTACTAAAATAGTCAGCAAAATCAAATCTTTAATCAGAAAAGAGATAGTGTTCAATATCCAGCCACCACATAGAGTCAAGTGCTTTAAAAACACACAAAGACAAGGGTTCTAGGACTCTGGGAATAGTATCTCTGTGATAATGACCTGATGAGATGATTCCTCAAAGAATAATAGAACTTGGGGAATACACATATCTTTTGGGAAACTAGACAAGAAAGTATGATTGATTGGCTTTACCATGGCTACAAGGAAATGAGTTCAAGATAGGATTACTGGGAAGAAGCTGATGCTTTACAATGAATACAAAAGAAAAGGGTCCATCCAAAGGTTGGCCTAACAGGGAGAAGACTTTAATACAATGGGAGAAATGATTAAGACAAAAAATGGTACTTAACCTTTGACGATGTCCTCTAGTCCCACCTAAATTGGTGTCATTAAGTACTTCAAAGTCTATTGTTCAGTTGAAACTGGTCAGTCTGTCAGTTACAAAGAGTGACTACTTACTAGGGTATAAAATCATTGCAAAAAGATGTAAAAAAGGAGAAATAATAAGTGCAACTTTTTTAGGTCATAATAAAATAAAAATAATAATTTTTAGAAAGTGTAAATGGAGAGTCAAATAAAAAATAATTGGAAATTAAATAATATGAATCTACAAATTTGGTTGGTTAAAGAACAAAACATAAAAATAATTAATGACTTCATTGAAGAAAATTACAATGAGAAAACAAGATATCAAAATCTATGGGATACAGCCAAAGCAGTAATCAGGGGGAAATTTATATCCCTGAGTGCATATATCAACAAATCACAGAGGGAAGAGCTCAATGAATTGGGCATGAAACAAACAAAAAAAAAAACTAGAAAGAGAACAAATTAAAAAGCCCCAGATTGGAAATCCTAATGAACATAAATGCAAAAATATTAAATAGAATACTAGCAAAAAGCCAACAGCAAGTGATCACAAGAATTATTCACTATGATCAGGTGGGATTTATACCAAGAATTCAAGGATGGTTTTATTATTAGGAAAACCATCCACATAATTGACCATGTCAACAACAACCCAACAGAAATCATGTGATTATATCAATTGATGCAGAAAAAAGCATTTGAAAAAATACAGCACTTGTTCCTACTTAAAACACTAGAAAGTAAAGGAAAAGATGGGTCTTTCCTAAAAATAATATACAGTATATATTTAAAACCATCAGCAAGTATCATCTGCAAAGGGGATAAGTTAGAAGCCTTCCCAATAAAATCAGGAGTGAAGCAAGGGTGCCCATTATCACCTCTATCATTTAACATTGTACTAGAAATAATAGCAGTGGCAATTAGAAAAGAAAAAAATGAAGTGATTCAGGCAGGTAATTAGAAGACTCTTTGCAGATGATATGATGGTACAATTTAAAGAATCCTAGAGAATCAACTAAAAAACTAGTGGAATTAATCAACAACTTTAGCAAAGTTTCAGGATAAAATAAGTCATCAGCATTTTACACAATTCAGCAGCAAGAGTTAGAAAGAGAAATTCCATTTAAAATCATCTTAGACAATATAAAATATTTAGTTTTCTATTTGCCAAGAAATTGGTAGGATGAGCTAATATAATAAAAATGACTATCCTACCCAAATTAATTTTTAATTCACATAGAAAAAATTATAACAAAGTTCATTTGGAAGAACAGAAGATAAGGAATATCAAGGGAAATAATAAAAAAAAACATGAAGAATGGGGACCTAGCAGTACCAGATCTTAAATTGTACTATAAAGCAGTGGTCATCAAAACAATATGGTACTAGGTAAGAGACACAAGGGAGCATGAGTAGGATAGACTTGGTGTAAATGTCTTTAGCAAATTGATATAGAATAAACTCAATGATCCCAGCTTTTGGGAAAAGGACCCACTGTTTGACAAAAACTGCTGGGAAAATTGGAAAACAGTATGGGAGAGAAAAGGTTTAAATCAACATCTCACACACTATACCAAGATAAATTCAGAATGGGAAAGAAGGCAACTATAAGTAAATTAGGTGGACATAGAATAGTATGCCTGTCAGATATATGGGAAAGGAAAGAATTTAATACCAAGCAGGACATAAAGAATATTACAAAATGCAAAATGAATAATTTTGATTAAAGTAAGTTAAGAAGGTTTTATACAAACAAAACCAATGCAAGCAAAATTAGAAGAGAAGCAATAAATTGTGAAAAAAATCTGACAAAGGTCTAATTACTCAAATTTATAAAGAGGTAAATCAATTGTACAAAAATCAAACCACTGTCCAAATGATAAATCGATAAGGGACACGAATAGGCATTTTCAGATAAAGAAATAAAAACTATCACTAAGCACATGAGAAATTGTTCTAAATCACTTATAATTAGAGAAATGCAAATCAAAACAACTCTGAAGTAGCACCTCACATCAAGCAGGATGGCTAATATGACAGCAAAGGAAAGTAATAAATGTTGGAGGTGATGTGGCAAAATTGGGACACTAATTCATTGTTGGTAGAATTGTGAACTGATGAAACCATTCTGGAAGGCAATTTGGAATTATGCCCAAAGGGCTTTAAAACACTACCTGCCCTTTGATCCAGGGATACCACTGCTGGGTTTGTACCCCAAAGAGATAATAAGGAAAAATATGTGTACAAAATATTATAGTGGTGCTCTTTGTGGTAGCAAAAAATTGGAAAATGAGGGGATGCCCTTTGATTGGGGAATGGCTGAACAAATTGTGGCATCTGTTGGTGATGGAATACTTTTGTGCTAAAAAGAATAATGAACTGGAGGTATCCATGTGAACTGGAATGTCCTCTAGGAATTGAAACAGGGTGAAAGGTGAAGAAACAGGAGAATGTTGGACACAGAGACTTATACATTATGGCACAATCAAATGTAATAGACTTTTCTACTAGCAGCAATGCAATGATCCAGAACAATTTTGAGGAACTTATGAGAAACAACACTATCCATACCTAGAGAAAGAACAGTGGGAGTAGAAACACAGAAGAAAAACATTTGCTTTATCGCATAGTTTGATTGATCACATAGTGGATATGATTAGGGATGTAGACTCTAAATTATTACTCTATTGCAAATATTAGTAATATGGAAATAGTTTTTGATCAATAATACATGTAAACCCATTGGAATTGCTCATTGGCTATGGGAGAGAATGGGAGGAGAGGAGGGAAAGACCACGGATTATGTAACCACAGAAAAATATTTTCAATTAATTAATTAAATATTTAAAAAACAAAATATATATAAAGGATGGTGTTCTAGTTTTACCAGATTTAAAAATGTGCTATAAAAAGGAATTATCAAAAGTATCTGGTATTGTCTAATGGATAGAAAGATTTATCAGTGGAACCAAACATATACAAATAACAGTAGTAAAAGATCATAGTAACCTCGTATTTTGCAGTATAGTTTCAGGCTAATGGAATAAATCAATATTTAGTAAGAATTATTGGGGTATTCAAAAAGTAGGTTGGCAGAAACTAGGTAAAGACCAATATCATATCATTCACTAAGATAAGAAGAAAATGGTATATAACCTAGACTTAGAGAGATATATCATAAGAACATTATGACAGGGAATATTTTACCTATTGAATTTATGGATAGAAGAGGAGTTTATGAGTAAACAAGAGATGGAAATCATTGTAAGATATAAAATGGATAAGTACATTAAACTGAAAAGCTATTATACAGACAAAAAAATGTTGCCGGATTATAAGGAAGACAGATAATGTAAGAAATCTTGCATTGCAATAATTCAGAAAGAAATTTCTTAGTCTCTTGCATAGAGATCACATATCAAAAATATATAGTAGAAATTGTCAAATGAATGGGAATAATAACCATCACCTAAATGATAAATGGGCAAAAGATATGAACAATTTTGGGATAAATAAAACAAAACCATATGTAAGTACTTGAAAAAACACTACAGATCATTTCTGATTAGGGAAATGCAAAGAAAATATTCTGAGGTATCATCTCATATCCATCAGATTGTCTAAAATTATGAGGGAAATATAACAAATATTGAAGGTGATATGGAAAAATGGGGACATTAATACACTGTTGGTGGAATTGTGTGTTGATTCAACCATTTTGTAGAGCAATTTGAAATTATGTCAAAAAGAGCTATAAAATTATGTGTATTCTTTTACCCAGTAATAAAATTATTTGGTTTATTTACCAAGGACATGAGGGAAAAAAGAAAAGAACCTATATGTTCAAAAATATTTAGAGCAGCTTGGTTTGTGGTGGCAAAGAACTTGAAATTGAGGGAATGTCCATCAACTGGGAAATGACCAAACAAAATATAGTACTTGATTATGTTGGAACTATTGTGCCATAAGAAACAATGAGCAGATTAATTAAAAAAGAAACAACTTAGTAAGAACTATATGAGAGAATGAAAAGTAAAACAAATACAACTAACACATTATATACAAGTATAGATTTAAGATAACTTGTGAATGTTCACCTCTAGAGAATGAACTGAGAAGAGGAAATACAAAAGACATAATCTTTATATTTTGCCAAATGTTCCTTTCTGTGGTGTGAGGACTATGCATATTAATTACAAGGATTTTATTTCCTTTTTTCCCCTTCTGAAGGGCAGGGTTTTGGGTGGATGGAAATAAGAAATATAATGATTTTTGGTAACTGAAAAATAATAACATAAATTTGAAAAATAATACCTCTACTAAAAGAAAGCATTATTGTGGCTGTCTACCTTGCAAAACACAGAACCACTAAAGTAGTTAGAACGAGTCTTAAATTAGGACATGGTGATACAATTCTCTAACAGCCACCAAACAGGGTCATATGCAAAATACCACACAGAGACAAGTTATGGGACTCTGGGAACACTGTCTCCAGGACAATTTACTTTGAAAAGGGATTTTCCAATGTATGGAAGAACTTGGGGTCTTATACCTTTTGGGGAATAAAAGAAAGGAAAGATAATTGATTGGTTTACATGGAAACAAGGGAAGGAGGTTTCCAGTCAGGGGCTGAACTTCTTGAAAGAGGCCCAGATACAATGGAAGAAACTTCAAAGATGAAAGGGTTCTTAAGATTTCATTAAACCCACTAATTCTACCTTGGATGAGATTGTCAGATACTTTAAGACTTATTGTTCAATCTAAGTCAAGGGTCCTTCTGGGAATTCCTTGAAGTCAAGTTCCCAAGGGACAAAGGTAAAGTTCGGGTTTCCATAAACCAAGGTCATCATGACTAAGAAATCCATCACATTAACCCACCTAGTGATTGGTCTCTTTAAACTTCATAAGGTTTGGTCCTTAGATAATACATATAGTTTACCACTGAGCCTATTCACAAAGCTCTACAATATTGGAAGGCTCTTCTTGAATTATATCAACCTAATATGTAGTTATTAAGATCTTGTCAAAGGATCTAAGAAAGATATTAATGAAGGAACCAATCATTATGTCATATAAAGTAGATTTAATAGTCAAGGTTAGAGTTTGAAATCAATTTGAGGAAGAAGATTTACACTTGTGAAACAAATCTAAAGTGAGTTGAACACATGACAATGAAATACAAACTAAAGAGTTATAAGAAGAAAGTCAGCATTGGAGTAAAACTCCATGAAAAAGATGATATTGTTTTTGTACTAAAATTTTATTTCTAAATGTATATAGTATATTTCATGTTTTTTTCAAAGTGATATGTTTAAAATCTAGAAGGAATATTGAATATATAATAAATAGAATCAGCACTGGACTTGAAGTCAGGATGCCCTGGGTTTGAGCCCTGTCTCTGGAACTTGCTAGATTTTTGTCCTTCAACTAGTAATTTAATATCTAATTTTCTCAAGGAATTCCCTAGACAGGTTAAGATTGGCATTAGTGGAGCAATTTTCCAATTTTGATATGCTCACTTATTCTTCACCTAATCTGATGCATGTAAATATATTTTAAATGAAATATTTTGAAATGTTGGTATTTTAAGACTGATTTTTAGAGGAAGGGCAAAAGACATTTGAGATGATGTAATGGGTTTTACTTTCACGTAGCTACTTGTTTCTCAAATCACAGGGTGATGTGTGTCTCTTAATGAAGCCCCAGCATTCTGTATAGCTGCCCTATAATTTTCTGGACAGAGCGAACTGTTGTTTGTGCCAAGAGACAACTAACTACACAGTCCATTATCTTTTCAATGGGCCTGAAAATTATTTGCTTAAAATCTTTTCCTTTGTTGCATTCTGGAGTTTTTGCAAAAAGGATTGATTTTTATAGTTAGGGAAAACCTCTCATTTCAGTGAATACTCACATTTTTCCCCTCTTTTGTTGCAAATTTTAAAAAGCTAAAAGATTTTTTTAAAGCTTTTCATCCCTATTTCTTGATCGTGAGTCTATTATTTGTGTCTTCAATACTGTTTTATCTAAGTTACCCAGTTTTGTGTCTTTCTTTTTTTCCTAAGTTCTAGGTGAGCTCCTATTCTAACAGTGCAACTTGTGAGAAAGTATATACCCAAAATTCATCCTTTTCTTATTCACAAAATCATCAAATATAAGTTATAAAACAGCATTACATTTAAAAGATTATATTGTCTTTCTGGAATATTCATTGATCATCTTACTAATACAGGTAGATAAAGATAGAGATACATAAAATATTATACATATAATATACATATATATATATTCATCTGTCTGTATGACTATAGGTATCTCTAGACGTTCATCTTTAGATAGATATCTTGAGATACACGATAGTTCTGAGATTCTGATGCTCATCTTGCACAAAAATAAAATACTTTCGTGAACTTAGTTCTTCTACCTTGACTCCAACATTGTCCCAGAATTTGCATCTCTACTTGTGGTTTCAAATCCCATCAGGATGGAGTTGGTTCTCAAATTGATTTCTCCATCCTTGACCTAACATTCTCTCTTTTTATTCCTTTTTTAAAAACCAGAATTGTGATTTCATCTACCTAGAGGTTCTAAGAAAAGAACTTTTTTAAGCCATGAAAATCAACAACAGATATTCCCTATATTGGAAATTATAGAAAATTGCCTCTAGAGCAGAGAGCTTAAGTGTCATTTTCAGGATTGCACAGCCAGTATTTTGTGGAAGAAAAACTTTAAACCAGGTCCTCATGAAACTGAGGCCAGATCTCTATCTAATATATTATGCCATGCTACTCTCATCCCTAATTCAATTTCAATAACATATCTCCTCTAACTTGAATTGACAATTCTATACTGATTTTCCAGTAGTGACTGACATACTGAAGCATGAAATGCTGAGAAATGAAAGAGGCACTGAATATCTTTTTTCTGTCTAACCTTCCTAAATGCCATCATTTCATTTGTTGATCTGCATTGGTTGAAGATATTCTTTACTTAAATCCTCTACATAAATGATATGACAAATCTGGTTAATGAGAAAGAGAGAGAGAGAGTAGGGTAAATAGGTGAGACTAGGAAGGATAGGAATATGCAGCAAAGATAACTGTGAAAAAATTA
This sequence comes from Gracilinanus agilis, assembly GCF_016433145.1. Taxonomy (NCBI): domain Eukaryota; kingdom Metazoa; phylum Chordata; class Mammalia; order Didelphimorphia; family Didelphidae; genus Gracilinanus; species Gracilinanus agilis. The sequence continues at coordinate 169,257,235 of NC_058135.1, read as the reverse complement.
CAAGACTTTTCTCTAATAAGTGCTTCATTTCTCAAATACAGAGAGAAATAAGTCAAATGTATAAGAAAACCAGTTCTTCCCCAATTGACAAATGATCAAAAGATACAAACAGGTAGTTTTTGGGTAAGGTAATGAAAGCTATTCAAACCCATGTGAAAAATTATCTAATGTACTATTGATTAGAGAAATGCAAGTTAAAACAACTCTTAGACACCACCTCCTTCTTATCCGATTGACTATTATGATAGAAAAGAAAAATGACAAATGTTGGAATGGATGTGGGAAAATTGAGCCACATACACTATTGCGGGAATTATGAACTGATTTAGTCATTCTGGAAAACATATGGAACTACGCTCAATGGGTTATAAAGGCATGCATATGATTCTATTCAGCAGTACTATAATAGGGAAATTATAGAGAGAAGCATAAGAGGGGAAGTTGGCTTTAAGAAACTGGCATTACCACATGCCAAGAAGTATTCTAGAAGCCAGGGGATAGAGAAAGAAAATAACAGATAGGCAACTGTCACTCGGTCCTTGGTCTTGGTCTTGGACTGGGATGTGGTCCTGGGTCTTTGACTTCGATTGCCACTTTGACACTAGTCCTGCCCAAGCAGAGGGAGGAAGAGCTGCTTCTAGGAGCTTTTCCTATCTCAAGTCTTTGGAGAACAAAGGACAACCCTTGGATCATTCCTCATGGCTCCTGATCAGCTGGAGAGCAGTATGGAGCAGGCCTGGTTATCCCTGCTGTCTGTGAGTGTGTGCCAACTTGCCTTGGGTTTATTCTAAGTTAGGTTGGGCTTTGGGGTCCAACCCAGGGTCAAACTCTGCTGAGTGAGCTCTGGTATTCTGAGCCATTATTACCAAACCCTTGAAACCAACTTTTGGGAGTAAAAAGGAAGATTTTTAGCCAGGCAGATCATAGACAGATTTTGGATGATTTAGTTAGATCAGGAAATGTCAGGAAGCTTCAAGAAACCAAAGAATTTGTCTTGAAGAAATGTAGGAAAGTGAGTGTGAATGTAGAAAAATTAGAAGTAGGGACCCTTCTTTTTTTAACACTTAATAATATTTATTTTTTAGAAAACTTAACATTGTAACATGATTCATGCTCTTACTTTCCCCTTCACCCCCCCCAGCTCTCCCCCATAGGCAATGCGCATTTCCACTGGTTTTAACTTATGTCATCAATCAAGACATTTCCAAATTGTTGATAGTTGCATTGGTGTGGTAGTTTCGAGTCTACATCCTCAATCATGTCCACCCCAACCCATGTGTTCAAGTAGTTGCTTTTCTTCTCTGTTTCCACTCCTGCAGTTCTTCCTCTGAATGTGGGTAGCATTCTTTTCCATAAGTCCCTCAGAATTGTCCTGGGTCATTACATTGCTGCAGAAGTCCATTATATTCTATTTTACCACAGTGTATCTGTCTCTGTGTACAATGTTCTTCTGGCTCTGCTCCTTTCAGTCTGCATCAATTCCTGGAGGTCTTTCCAGTTCACATGGAATTCCTCCAGTTTATTATTCCTTTGAGCACAATAGTATTCCATCACCAGCATATAACACAGTTTGTTCAGCCATTCCCCAATAGAAGGGCATACCCTCATTTTCCAGGTTTTTGTCACCACAAAAAGTGCTGCTATAAATATTTTTGTACAAGTCTGTTTATCTATGATCTCTTTGGGGTACTAACCCAGCAATGACATGGCTGGATCAAAGGGCAGGCATTCTTTTATAGCTCTTTGAGCATAGTTCCAAATTGCCAGGCAGAATGGTTGGATCAGTTCACAACTCCACCAGCAGTGCATTAATGTCTCAATTTTGCCACATCCCCTTCAACATTCATTACTCTCTCCTACTATCATTTTAACCAATCTGCTAGGTGTGAGGTGATACCTCAGAGTTGTTTTGATTTGCATTTCTCGAATTATTAGAGATTTAGAACACTTTCTCATGTGCTTATTGATACTTTTGATTCCTTGCCCATTTATCAATTGGGGAATTGCTTGATATTTTATACAATTGATTTAACTCCTTGTATATTTGAGTAATTAGATCCCTGTCAAAGTTTTTTGTTATAATTTTTTTCCCAATTTGTTGTTTCCCTTCTGATTTTGGCTGCATTGTTTTTGTTTGTACAAAAGCTTTTTAATATAATATAATAAAAATCATTTATTTTACACTTTATAATTTTCTTTAACTCTTGCTTGGTTTTAAAATCTTTCTTTCCCAGAGATGTGACAAGTATACTATTCTGTGTTCACTTAACTTATTTATAGTTCCCCTTTTTATATTTGAGTCATTTCACCCACTCTGAAATTATCTTGCTGTAGGGTGTGAGTTGTTGATCTAAACCTAATCTCTCCTATATCATTTTCCAAATTACCCAACAGTTTTTGTCAAATAGTGGATTTTTGTCCCAAAAGTTGGGCTCTTTGGGTTTATCATACCATATTTGTGTCATAAAAGGAATTTGGTAGGACTCCTTATTTGCTTATTATATCAAATAATTTGTATAGTATTAGGATTAGTTGCTCTTTGAATATCTGATGGAATTCACTTGCTGACGTCACTTACCCCAAGTCTTTTCCACTGATACTCCCTTCTGTCTCTTTGCCAGTACCATGCCATTTTGATGACTGCGGCTTTATAGTATAGTTTAATATCTGGTACTGCTAGGCACCCTTCCTTCATATTTTTCTTCATTATTTCCCTTGATATTCTTGATCTTTTGTTATTCCATATGAACTTGGTTATAGTTTTTTTCTAATTCATTAAAAAATTTTTGGTAGTTTGATAGGTATGGTGCTAAATAGGTAAATTAATTTGGGTAGAATGGTCATTTTTATTACGTTAGCTCTTCCTACCCATGAGCAATCAATGTTTTTCCAATAGTTTAGATCTAGTTTTAATTGTTTGAAAAGTGTTTTGTAGTTGTTTTCATATAATTCCTGTATTTGTTTTGGGAGATAGATTCCTAAGTATTTTATATTGTCTAGGGTGATTTTAAATGGTGTTTCTCTTTCTACCTCTTGCTACTCTAATGTGTTGGAAATATATAGAAATGCTGATCATTTATGTGCATTTATTTTGTATCCTGCAACTTTGCTAAAGTTGTTGATTATTTCTATAAGCTTCTTAGTTGATTCTATAGGATTTTTTAAGTAGACCATCATATAATCTGCAAAGAATGATAGCTTAGTCTCCTCATTTTGATACCTTCAATTTCTTTTTCTTCTCTAATTGCTACTACTAGTGTTTCTAGTACAATGTTAAATAATGGAGGTAATAATGAGTATCCTTGTTTCACTCCTGATCTTATTGGGAAGACTTCTAATTTATCCCCATTGCACATGATACTTGTTGATGGGTTTAGGTATATACTGTTTATTATTTTTAGGAAAGGTCCTTCTGTTCTGATACTTTCCAGTGTTTTCAATAGGAATGGGTTCTGTATTTTGTCAAAGGCTTTTTCAGCATCTATTGAGATAGTCATGTGATTTTTGTTTGTTAGATGGTTGATATGGTCAATTATATGGATGTTTTTCCTATTGTTGATCCATCCTTGCATTCCTGGTATAAATCCCACCTGATCATGGTGAATAATCCTCTTTATCACTTGCTGGAGTCTCTTTGCTGGTATTCTATTTAAGATTTTTGCGTCTATGTTCATTAGGGAGATTGGTCTGTAGTTTTCTTTCTCTATTTTTGATCTACCTGGCTTTGGAAACAGTACCATATTTCTGTCATAAAAGGAATTTGGTAGGACTCCTTATTTGCTTATTATATCAAATAATTTGTATAGTATTGGGATTAGTTGCTCTTTGAATATCTGATGGAATTCACTTGTGAATCCATTAGGCCCTGGAGATTTTTTCTTAGGGAGTACTTTGATGGCTTGTTCAATTTCTTTTTCTGATATGAGATTATTTAGGCATTCTATTTCTTCTGATTTTAATCTAGGCAATTTAAATTTTTGTAAATATTCACCCATATTACCTAGATTACTATATTTATTGCCACATAATTGGGCAAAATAGTTTTTAATGATTGCCTTAATTTCCTCTTCATTAGAGGTGACGTTTCCCTTTACATCTTTGATACTGTCAGTTTGGTTTTCTCCTTTCCTTTTTTCTATTAGATTGACCAATACTTTGTCTATATTATCTTTTTTTTTTCAAAATAACAAATTCTAGTCTTATTTACTAATTCAATAGTTCTTTTACTTTCAATTTTACTAATTTCTCCCTTGATTTTTAGTATTTCTAATTTAGTTTTCCTCTAGGGATTTTTTAAAAACATTTCTTAATATAGTTTTTTAGAAAACTTTACATGGTTACATAATTCATGCTTTTACTTTCCCCTTAGGAAATTAGGTTTTGATTTGCCTGTCCAGGTGCCCTTACTGATTATTATTTTTATTGCATTATGATCTGAGAAGGTTACATTTATTATTTCTGCTCTTTTGCATTTGTTTGCAATGTTTCTATACCCTATTACATGGTCAATCTTTGTGAATGTGCCATGTGCAGCTGAAAAGAAGGTGTATTCCTTTTTGTCACTATTTATTTTTCTCCATATATCTGTTAAATCTAATATTTCTAGGACTTTATTCACCTCTCTTATCTCTTTCTTATTTATTTTTTGGTTGGATTTATCTAGTTCTGAAAGAGGAATATTTAGATCTCCCACTAGTATGGTTTTACTATCTATGTCCTTCTTGAGCTCAGCCAGTTTCTCCTTTAGGAATTTGGATGCTATGTCACTTGGTGCATACTTATTGAGCACTGTTATTTCCTCATTGACTATACTACCTTTTATCAGGATGTAATGACCTTCCCTGTCTTTTTTAATCATATCTATTTTTACTTTGGCTTTGTCATAAATCATGTTCTCCACTTCTGCCTCCTTTTTTCTCATTTGACGCCCAAACAAATTTGCTCAAGCCCTTTAACTTAAATTTGTGTATGTCTACTCGCTTCTGATTTGTTTCTTGTAGACAACATATCGTAGGATTTTGGTTTCTAATCCACTGTGCTATTTGCTTCCATTTTATGGCCGAGTTCATCCCATTCACATTCAGAGTTATAATTATCAGTTGTGTACTCCCCAGCATTTTGGTATCCTATCCTAGTTCTACCCCTACTTCTTACACTATTTACTTTTAAACCAGTGGTTTGCTTTAAGCCAGTAACCCTTATCCCCAAACTTGATTAACTTCCCTTTCTACCCCCTCCCTTATCATTGCCCTCTTTTTATTTTTAAGGCCTAATGAATTCACTCACCCTTCTTCTCCCATCCCTTTATTGACCTCCCCACTCCCTTGTTCCCCTTGGTTTATCCCTTCTGACTTTCTCAGTAGGGTTAGATAGAGTTTTATGTCCCAATGGATGTAGCTACTCTTCCCTCTCAGGGATAATTCCACTGAGAGTAAGGTTTAAATATTACCTCTTAATTCTCTCTTCCTCTCCTCCGTATAATAGAATTCATCCCCTCCCCTTCCCATACCCTCTTTGTGTGTAAGAGAATATCCTATTTTTCTTATTTATTCAGGTTTCTCTTGGTGTCTTCTACTATTCACCCCTCTCTTTCCCATCCCCATATCATCTTAGACGATTTAGTATTCCACCCTCTCCCTATGAAGAATTTTTCTAATTACTATAATAGTGGATACTATAATAGTGAATAGATTTCAGTACAGAGAATTACACATAACCTTTCTCCACATAGGAATACAAATAATTAGATCTTATTGAAGCCCTTAAAGAGGCAAATTTAAAAAATAAGAGGTTTCTTTCTTTCTCCTCTGTTTCTTATTTAACTTTTCATGTTTCTCTTGATTTTTATGGTTGGGTATCAAACTTTCAATTTAGACCTGGTCTTTTCTGTGCAAATACTTGGAAATTTTCTATCTTGTTGAATGCTCAAACTTTCCCCTTGATGTATACAGTCAGTTTTGATGGGTAGGTGATCCTTGATTGTAGACTCAGTTCTCTTGCCTTTCTGAATATAATATTCCAAACCTTGTGGTCTTTTAGCGTGGAGGCTGCCAGATCCTGTGTGATCCTGATTGGTGCTCCTTGATATCTGAATTGTCTCTTTCTGGCTTCTTGTAAAATTTTTTCTTTTACTTGGAAGGTCTTGAATTTGGCTATTATATTCCTGGGGGTTGTCTTTTCAGGGTCTACTATAGAGGGTGATCTACGGATCCTTTCAATGTCTATTTTGCCCTCTTGTTGTAGACCTTCAGGGCAGTGTTGCTGAATAATTTCTTTTAGTATGGAGTCCAAATTTCTTTTAATTTCTGCTTTTTTCATGAAAACCAATGACTCTCAAAATGTTTTATTTGTTCTTGCTGTCTTTAGAGATCATTTGCTTCTAATTGCTTAATTCTAGCCTTTAGAGACTGGTTTACCTTTTCAATCTGGTCATTTCTGGTATTCAATTTAGTTGCCTCACTTTCCAATTGAGAAATTCTGCCCTTTAAACTTTTATTTTCTTGCCATATCTCTTCCATCTTTTTCACCATCTCATATTTGAACTCTTCAATAGCTTGTGACCAGTTTTCATTATTTGGGAAGGTTTGGATATGATTATTTATTTGTTCTCCTCTGCTGTTTGCTCTGTTTTCTGGATTTTCTCTGTGTAAAAGTTATTGAGTGTTAAAGATTTCTTCTTGTTGATCTTTCTCTTTTGTAGTTTTTGTGGATGGCTTGCCATTGTGAACCACATGCCCTCTCAGGTTTATCCTCATACCCATGGTCTGTCTGTACTCTTTTGGCTCCTGAGGTCTCAGGTCTAGTTGTTCTCAGGGTCAAGTCTTCTGGTGGTCCCCTTGCTTGTTCCTCTGCCTGAAGCTCCTTTAAGAGTCTCAGGGTGCTACTTCCACAGTCATGCACCCCTCTGCACTGGGTCCCCACCCAAGGTCCATACCTGAGCTCAGGATCCTCGTGTGTGCCTATGTCCATGCCTATGCTCAGAGTCTGTGTTCAAAGTCTGCACATTCATTTTTTTTATTTTTTTATAAACATTTATTAATAATCATTTTTAACATGGTTACATGATTCATGCTCCTACTTTCCCCTTCACCCCCCGCACTCCCCCCACCCATGGCCGAGGCACATTTCCACTGGTTTTGTCATTTGTCCTTGATCAAGATCTATTTCCAAATTGTCGGTGGTTGCATTTGTGTGGTAATTTCGAGTCCACATCCCCAATCATGTCCACCCCGACCCATACGTTCAAGCAGTTGCTTTTCTTATATATTTCCTCTCCTGCAGTTCTTCCTCTGAATGTGGGTAGCATTCTTTACCATAAATCCCTCAGAGCTGTCCTTGGTCATTGCATTGTTGCTGGTACAGAAGCCCATTACATTCAATTTTACCACAGTATATCAGTCTCTGTGTACAATGTTCTTCTGGCTCTGCTCCTTTCGCTCTGCATCAGTTCATGGAGGTCTCTCCAGTTCACCTGGAACTTCTCCAGTTTGTTATTCCTTTTAGCACAATAGTATTCCATCACCCACATATACCACAGTTTGTTCAGCCATTCCCCAATTCAAGGACATACCCTCCATTTCCAGTTTGTTGCCACCACAAAAAGCTCAGCTATGAATATTTTTGTACAAGTCTGTTTATCTATGATCTCTTTGGGGTACAAACCCAGCAATGGTATGGCTAGATCAAAGGGCAGGCAGTCTTTTATAGCCCCTTGAGCATGATTCCAAATTGGCAGCCAGAATGGCTGGATCAGTTCAAAACTCCACCAGCAATGCATTAATGTCTCAATTTTGCCACATCCCCTCCAACATTCATTACTCTCCCCTTCTTTCATTTTAGCCAATCTGCTAGGTGTGAGGTGATACCTCAGAGTTGTTTTGATTTGAATTTCTCTAATTATTAGAGATTTGGAACACTTTCTCATGTACTTATTGATACTCTTGATTTCTTTACCTGAAAATTGCCTATTCATGTCTCTTGCCCATTTATCAATTGGGGAATGGCTTGATTTTTTATACAATTGCTTTAACTCCTTGTATATCTGAGTAATTAGACCCCTGTCAGAGTTTTTCATTATAAAGATTTTTTCCCAAATTGATGTTTCCCTCCTGATTTTGACTACATTTTTTTATTTCTACAAAAGCTTTTTAGTTTAATATAATCAAAACCATTTAATTTACATTTTGTAATTTTCTCTAACTCTTGCTTAGTTTTAAAGTCTTTCCTTTCCCACAGATCTGACAAGTATACTATTCTGTGTTCACTTAACTTTTTTATAGTTTCCCTCTTTATATTCAAGTCATTCACCCATTCTGAATTTATCTTGGTGTAGGGTGCGAGATGTTGATCTAAACCTAATCTCTCCCATATTGTTTTACAAATTTCCCAGCAGTTTTTGTCAAATAGTGGATTCATATCCCAAAAGTTGGGCTCTTTGGGTTTATCATACACTGTCTTGCTGATGTCATTTACCACTAGTCTATTCCATTGATCCTCCTCTCTATCTCTTAGCCAGTACCATATTGTTTTGATGACTGCTGCTTTATATTATAGTTTAATATCTGGTACTGCAAGGCCCCCTTCCTTCACATTTTTTTTCATTATTTCCCTTGATATTCTTGATCTTTTGTTATTCCAAATGAAATTTGTTATAATTTTTTTTCTAATTCAGTAAAGAAGTTTTTTGGTAGCTTGGTAGGTATGGCGCTAAATAGGTAAATTAATTTGGGTAGAACTGTCATTTATATTATGTTAGCTCGTCCTACCCATGAGCAATCAATGGCTTTCCAATTGTTTAGATCCAGTTTTATTTGTTTGGAAAGTGTTTTGTAGTTGTTTTCATATAATTGCTGTGTTTGTTTTGGTAGATAGATTCCTAAGTATTTTATATTGTCTAGGGTGATTTTAAATGGTG